>NC_143012.1:213188495-213488495 GCF_055824585.1 Amblyomma mixtum | reverse complement strand
AGAGCCACGTATTCTAGCCTCACAAGAGGATCGACGAGGTATTAGTGTTAAAACATTACAAAAATAAGTGACATATTTCGCTATTTTTCGTTGACAAATACATGCAAACCTATTGCCAAACAATCATGTCACGGACACAATCCTGTTGTCAAGGATTGTGGGATTTAATCAGTGAGGCTTCTCAATGGGAGCAGGGCCAACAGCAGTCCGAGGTCAGCTAGTCCAGCAAGGAGCTTGCACCAGGCTATGGCCACGCGGTTCGCGCGTATGCCCGTCGTCTTCCTTACAATGGCCCCCGGACAGAAGAGCCATCCTGGCGACTTAAGGGGCGGACAAGACAGCGGAATCATAGTATGTCTTGAGGCGGTGGACATGGACAGTCTCACGGCCGCGGCGTCTGAGATCGGGTGACGACTTGAGAGGCTCCACAATATAGTTGACTGGACATGTTTGCTGCAAGATGCGATAGGGCCCGTGATACTTCGCGAGCAGTTTTCTAGAGAGGCCCGGAGTACGGGGCGATATCCACAGCCAGACGAGAGAGCAGGGCGAGAAATGCAGGGGAGGTTGATTTTCATCGCGGCGGGTTTTCTGAACAGACTGGGTAGCTGTCGTGAGCGACCGGGTGATCTGGCGGCAATCTTCGGCGTGCCTAGCGGCTTCAGAAACGGTGGTGCACTCTGATCTGTCAGGGTGGTAGGGGAGAAAAGTATCATTTAGAACGGAGGGATGTCGGCCATAAAGGAGGAAGAAAGGAGAAAATCCTTTTGTAGACTGCGTAGCACTATTGTATGCGAACGTAATATACGGGAGAATCAGATCCCAGTTCGTGTGGTTCGAACCAACGTACATAGCCAGCATGTCCCCCAGAGCTCGGTTAAAGCGTTCAGTGAGGCCGTTTGTCTGAGGGTGGTAAGCGGTGCAAGTCCGATGGATGACGTTGCATTCACGGAGCAGAGCTTTGATGACGTCAGGTAGGAAGACACAACCTCTGTCGCTCAGTTCTCGAGGGGCACCGTGTGGAAGGATAAATCGGCTCAGAATAAAGGATTCCTCATCCTGTGCCGTGGCAGGTGAGAGCGCGGCGGTTTCAGCATACCTCGTGAGGGGATCGACGGCAACAATGACCCATCGTTTGCCAGAGACGGTATACGAGAGGGGCCCACATAAATGAAGTCAACGCGGTCGAAAGGGCGAGGCGGACAAGATAGCGGCTGTAACTCGCCAGCAGTACGGTGGGTAGTGCTAAAACATTACAAAAATAAGTGGCATATTTTGCTATTGTTCGTTGACAAATACATGCGAACCTATTGCCAAACAGCGTTCTTTATTGCAGAAAAGAAAGCTTGTCAATATTTGACATTCGTATTTATCCACTCAATAAAACCGAAAATAAAAGACGAGTAGAAAAGCATATAAAAAAAATTCATCCTCATCTGCAATTGTAGAATGTTTTTATGACGGTAGATAATTCCAGCAGATTGAGAAAGAGGAAGGGAGACTGCTTCGACATGTGCATCTCGCGTCATCGTCGTTGTGAACAGCATACGAAGAGATTTGAAACTGTCTACATAGCTGATAGTATCGCGGCCTAAATAAGATGGATGCGGATTAAGCACGTGCACTCCCTTAGGGTTGGAAAGCCAAGCAGCACGTTTCTTTATTTATTTGTAGAGAATTTCTCAGTAAATAGGTTTAAAGAGGAACTGGCCTTTGTTTGCACTGTCAGTCACTGATACGATGCTTTTAGAGCTGAATGAATGATAATGATGATGACGGATTTTTATGGCGCAAGGGCACCTGTGGCCAAAGAGCGTCAAGTCGCAATGCTTCAATTTCTACTCAAGCTGGGGTCAATAACCCATTTTCAAAACGTTTCAAGCTGAATAAGCCAAGAACTAGTCCAGGCGAAAGCTTGTACCCATTGTATCACCGGTGGGTACCCGGCGGCACTGGCGATCAAACCCCGCGCCTGCCACATGCGAGGCGGATGCTCAAACGACTAGGCCACCGCTTAACATTACGGTAGTGAATGTAATACGCGACTACGAAAAGCACGGCACACTGTACAACAATCTTTCAACTTGTCTTCGACACCTGCAGCAGCCGACATTATGGCTGCCATTGAAGTAAATATTAAGTTTCCCTCGAGTTCCCTCGCACATAAAGAACTGCTGAGGAAACCTCAGTAGGTGTGCTTTTAGCTAATCTTCCACGTTTCTGAACGAAAGATCTACTACAGCCAGAACGCGTGAAATTGTAATCTCTGCGTTCAGGCTTGCGGTATGCAGGGAGCTTCACCTAAGACTTTCCACAACTTTAAAAATAGGCTTTTTGAGTGAGGAGAGCGCCTTTTTCTGCATAGCATTCTAAACAATGTAGAACATAATAGTACAGGCAAGACGTGCTAACTACCTGGCTGGCTACCTAATATTGAATAGATTCGAATACATCGCGCCAAAATATGTGCGCTTTCGGAAAGCTTGCAGGGAAAGCAACCTCTGTAGTGGACGCAACTCGTCGAAATAGAAAAAAATTGTTCGACCTCGCAGCCGAGGCTAAACGCGTTTTCGAAATTCTGAAAACTGGTATAGCCAATACTTGCGGTGGGCTAAACGTATCCCAATAATTAGGGAGTCTAGCAAGACCAGTTAAAAAGTGAACTATTCTCTATTCGTTAACCTGCCTACCAGTTAACACAGCTTAGCTATTTTCTGATGTACTACACCGCCAGCTTTGCTATATTTAAAATAGCGCTCTTTTAACTCACAAAGGTTAAACACCCAGTGTCGCTTTTTAACACGACAGTCTTAACGGCCCCTTTGCCCACAAAATCCGGCCCGGCCTTGTCGGCGTTGCGAGCGAAAAGTCACGAGCATGGCTCTGGAAGGTTTTGTCCAGACAGTAACCTTGGAGGCAGGTGGGGCACCTAGGTCACGTGACCTTGTAGGCTTCTCACAATCCACCCACCGGATTTTGAGCAAACTGCCCTGCGGAGCAGGAGGCAGTTAAATTAATGACTGGTCGCTCGGGAAGGGCAACCTGGATCGCACAAAGGGCCACCACTCGGGGAACCTGCCATCGCAGGGCAGTGGCGCATCGCTTAACCGCCTAGCCACTGCACCAGGAGGGGTATGAGGACTTCCAGGGATCTATGAATCTTAAGTAGAGAATTACCTTCCACATATAAGGCAATTAACTCATTACTAGAGACCGTATTTTAGGCAAATGCCTATTTTTTTCAACGCTTCGAGGCGCAACATTTTTACATATGAGCACGAATTAGGTGTTGACAATATGTTTAATACTCTTTTTATAGTGCCTATAAATGCCTATTTTGGGTGTCAGTGCCTATAAATGCCTATTTCCGACATTGGTGCCTAAAAATGTCCTATTTTACACAAAAAGGGCCTGAAATACGCTGTGGTTTTGCTTTCACATTCTCTTTGCTTTCGAATCCATTTCGGTTTTGAGTAAAACACACACGTGGCAACATTAGATGACCTCGTCAGTTGGCTGTGGTGAACACTGCACCTACGCCGGCTGGGTACACAATACCAACCACGTCAGCCAAAAATGTCGAAGGAACCTTTTTCCTATTTTCTACCATTTTATCGTGGTAGCATGTTAATGACTTTGGCTGTTAAAGTGGTAGTTGACCAGATGGCACCACATTTCGAAAAGTATACGGAGTAAGTTATAGGTTCGTCCAAATAATTTCCAGTTTGTTCCAATTGAAACCAAATGTAAAATGTTTCATAAACCTGCTGGAAACAGTTTAACTGATTAAAATTTCCACCTGGGTAACGTGCCTTATTTTCGTTCCTTGTGCCCAAGCCGCATGTCATCTTCATCAAATGGAATTTGGCGGTAATCTTGTTGGAATAGGCCACACTAGACAGCTGGCAGTCGTTGCGTGCATACGAAAACGCATTCGTGCACTCAAACCATAGAGCAAATGACTCAAACAATGTTTAACTTTTCCGGCGTATTCATTCGGCCATGAACTACTGATTCCCCATGCTACACTGCAGATGGTGAAACTGTCTTCGCCAACCATGCGGAAAGAAGGTGAGCACCTGTAACAGATGTGTTTTATGGAATCATTTATTGGAATCATCCGAAGTTTGTGAAGCGTTCCACTGCAGCTCTACACCACGTTTATTTTACCGCGTGCCGCTAATTAAAGTAGATTGTCCGTGTTTTTATGAAATTTGGGTATTGCCCTCGTACATATTATAGCTGAAAGACTCACCTCTTCACGCCCTAGTTATTAGTATGTTTTATATCCTTTGTAGCAGATATCCGTGCGTTTTTCTTGCAGATTCCTTGCGAAATAAAGTATCATCTGGACCAGCATGAAAAAACTACAGGACACCAGGCAAATGTCCAACGCCAGAAGCCCTCAACCTCAAGGCAATCGTTCTTGACACAAGCCTTTAAGGACAATCAGAAAATTCCTTTCTGCACTGATTTATGCGCGGCCTTAGCGGCTGCAAACATTCCCTGGAGAAAAATCGAAAATACGGAGAAAGAGAGAGAGAGAGACTCTTTAATGAAATACAGAGAATTTCGAAAATACGGTATTCAAACAGTTCCTACAGATTCAGATGGCACGTTCATATTGCAATACTTCTTTCGAAAATACCTTATTCAAACAGTTCCTAAGGAAGTATTGCAATATGAACGTGCCATCTGAATCTACACATTGCTAAAAAACTACCTCAGACCTCTGTATGAAGAAACCCTTGGAAAGATACGATATGAGATCGGCGACTCCTGCATTTGGATCTCCGTAGATGAAACAACGGGTGTGAAGGGACGGTTTATTGGTCACTTCCTAGCTGGAAAGCCTGAATCCGATGAGGTGACAAGGCCATTCCTTGTATGCTCTAAGCCTTTGGAGAGGACCAATGGGGAAACTGTAGCCTACTTTGTTAACCAATCTTTAAGAGTGCTCGACCCAAATTGTGTGGAAGACAGCAAGGTTTTGCTTCTTTACACGGATGCAGCAACCTATATGCACAAGACCGCATTTCTGCTGAAGCCGTTCTACCCGCACATGGTCCATGTCACCTGCCTAGCGCATGGGCTGGACCGTATTTGTGAAGAACTCAGAAAGCACTTCAAGGACGTTAATGAACTTATTGCTTCAGTCAAGGGTGTGTTTTTGAAAGCGCCTTCTCGTGTGTGCGCGTTTAAAGAGCAGTTGCCGGAAGTGCCTCTCCCGCCGGAGCCTATCATCACACGTTGCGGAACGTGGCTGGAAGCCGTTGAATACTACAACTACCACCTTTCTGACCCGAAGACCGTCATAAACAGTTTCGCAGGTGATGAGAGTTTTCTAGTCAGGAGGGCTCAAGCTGCCCTCTCTTAGGAACACCGCCAAGGAGACTTCGCGTATTTGTGCGCTAACTTCACTTTTCTTGCGATCACTATAAAAAATGGAATGTGGGGGTGCAATGCTCACTACCAACATTGGAGTAATTGAGAATGTGCAGCAACGAATCGCTCCTCTTCCTCACGGAGAAGTTGCCGAGAAAATCCGTGCAAAGTTGCAGTCCGTCTTGGACAAAAACGAGGGGTTCTCAGTCCTCAAGAAAATTTCAGGAGTACTTAACGGTGAGCATTCTATGATACCGAACAGTGTAAAGCCATCAAATGTTCCTAAGTACAAGCAGGCTCCTGTAACATCCGTTGATGTTGAGCGTTCCTTTTCAGCATACAAGCTTGTTCTTACTGATAAGAGGCATAAATTTGAGTCCATCAACCTGGAGATGGTGCTTGTCTGCTACTGCTTCCATAGCTTTAATAGTGATTTCTAGATGGATGATGTTTATTTTACCATGGATCCTCGGGGATGTACGTAGGCCCATGCTGAACTATGATTCTTTTCGGCATATTCCGCATCAAGCAGCACTGTGTGTAACATTTTCTAGAATCTCGTATTTATGGTTTCCAGACCCTTCTAATGGCAAGTCCCATTTGATAGTCGCGTGGCTCCAGACACGTGAAGCCACAAACTATAAAGCACTGTTTACACAAATGACGACATATTTATTAATATTGAAGCATCGTGTATGACTGCAATAAATAAGTTCAATTCCATTGTGAGCGAAGATTGAACTCATTTGTGAGATGCTTTGAATTGACAATGTTTCTATCAATTTCTAAATACATGGCCTCATCTTAAGGTGTTCATTGTTTCTACTTTTTTACACGACAAGCAAATTGTTTGTTTCGAGGTATATCAAAGTGTTTTAAAAGGGTTGGTAACCGTCCCTTTTCCTCTGCTGAAGCATGTGCATTGTACGAAAAGTTGCGCGACAGCCTTAAAAAAAACGGCTTCTAATGTTCGCATCTTGCTTAAGGTCCCAAATCATTCCTGCTGTGTTTTTGTTTTATTTTACGGCAGATATTGCGCGCTCAAGTTCGGAACTGAGTGTACTTTTGATAAAATTTATAGTGCCTATTTTTCTCCGTTAGGTGCCTAAAATGCAATTTTAGCCGCCTATTTATGGCGCCTAAAACATGCTTTTTAGTGCCTAAAAATCCGGCCTCTACTCATTACACTACCGCGTTATACCCTTCAGGAGGCGCTTAAGTGTATCCTCCAATTTTTTGCGGTGCTCTGGGAGCGTGCAAGGGTTGAAATGATTTCAGTAGCCGTTGGCACTGTGAGATGAAAATTCCAGCCATACTTGCTTATTCCATGGTCTTTCTAGGTGTTATACACTTTTCCATACAGCTGCCGTACAACTCTCCTTTTATTTTTTTTTTCAATATATTTTTGCAAGTAAAGAGCGCAGCTCATTCAAGAAAAATTCCGTGTTGGGTTGGTACTTTAAAACATGTTAAAGGAGCAAACCTATCAGCGACCATGCCCCAGAACAAAACAGATATTAAGTTTCATAGGACTCGCAAGAGAGCATGCAGATTTGAAACATAAATTTTCTTTCGTGTTTTAACCATTTATGTACCTTATTCTGTTTGTATACAGAGAACTTTATTAGCTCATTCAATCAATAATATGTATATACCCTGAAAACGTGCCTTTTGTCGAATTTTCAGATAGGGAAATTTCACAGCTTTATATTTGATACAGAGATCAGTAACGTCGTTCTTCTGCATTTTTAAATACTCGAGCTTTATCAAGGAATTTCTAAGAGTTGAAGACCAGAAGAAACTTGCATTGTGATGTATAGGCACGTTGATCCTGACTGTGTTTCCCAACAGGCCCTCACGTCTCTGGCACTGGAGTGTGATTCTCCAGCTTGCAGCTAACAGGAAGCCAATGATTTCCTTTTGCGCAGAGGCTCATCTAAAGAGAAAAAAATTCTACCTGCGCAAAAGAGAATTGCGAAAACGTATTGCGCCATGCCTATTACGTCGGCATATTATCTGATGATGACGGTGGTTATCGAGAGTTGCACAGATGTCAAGTTAGATCACCGTGCTGGTCGAACACGTTTGCCGGAAGGCCTGTCGCCGGCTAGCGCCAAAAGTGGGGAAGAAATTGCGTCATGCAAGCGTACACAAGAAAGGTACGTTGAGTTTGGGGAGGTCGGAGCTTGTTGCACAACAGCAATGGGTTTTCTTTTATTACTATAGAAATACTCTCGAGGGTAGGCGGTGAGTGCGATGCATAACGATGGTGTTTTCATAGGAGAGCAGAAAAGCTCATTTCCCATGAGATGAAACAAAAATAAAAACGCTTAGGACATTTGGTTCATGTCAGAAAAAGGCGCTTGCACAATGCATGCTAATATTCTCGATTGCTAATTTCCTATTTTCTGGTCACGATGGTTTTGGATTGCCATGGCGAATAACGAGAAGCAATCACGAAGTACCAGTTTCAAGAATATGAGAAGGTCGAATTTTCACGGGGCCTCTCAGCCCGAGCGGACTTTGCTGGCGACAAATAGAGTGCATGCGTTCGTCGATGGTGAGGTTCGGAAATGTAAAATGTTGACTAAAGACAGATTGTACGCAAGCCCTACTTCATAGATGCATTGACTGTTTCTTTTACCAGTGAACATTTTTACTCTGGGTTTTCATGTTTCGATATTCTCTATGGAGGGTTACTATCTCTAGAAATATGAGAGAAGCCAACAGCCACAGAAACCAAGGAGCACAGGGGATTTTTAATTAATTAATTTTTTGTGGTGTTGATCAAGTAAGAATATTACTGTCGCTTAAAGATAATTTATTAGAAAAGCAGAAGAAAAAACAACCACATGCCGCCGGAAGGATCCGGTGGCTTCTCTCATATTTATAACGAGCCCCTAATTCCCCTTCCCTTGTTTGCTTAATTGCTTAGCGAGGGCCTCTGTTCTGGCAGCCTTGATGCCATAGGAAGCATAAGAGGGTTCTCACACAGCTTCCACCCTCACCGTTCGATGGCGTTCCACGTCACACCGGCGGTAACTCAGGACGTTCCACGTCCGCCGCTTACGAACGTGGGTGGCGCTGATGAACACTCTCAAGGTTAGCTTATTTGTAAAACATAAATACCCCCGAAAGCAGAAGGTTTGACAGCCGTCGCCGTAGCTCAGAGGTAGAGCACCGGACGCGTAATTCGGAGGTCGTGGGTTCGGATCCCACCGGCGGCATGTGGTTGTTTTTTCTTCTGCTTTTCTAATCAATTACCTTTAAGCGATAACATATTGAGTAAAATTCTATATTGATCAACACCACAAAAATAAATAAATAAATAAAAATAAAAAAAATCCCCTGAGCCCCTTGGTCTCTGTGGCTGTTGGCTTCTTTCACACTCTCAAGGTTAGGTTATTTGTAAAACATAAATACCTCCGAAAGCAGAAGGTTTGACAGCCGTCGCCGTAGCTCAGAGGTAGAGCACCGGACGCGTAATTCGGAGGTCGTGGGTTCGGATCCCACCGGCAGCATGTGGTTGTTTTTTCTTCTGCTTTTCTAATCAATTATCTTTAAGCGACAGTAATATTCTTACTTGATCAACACCACAAAAAAATAAATTAATTAAATATCCCCTGTGCTCCTTGGTTTCTATGGTTGTTGGCTTCTCTCATATTTATAACGAGCCCCTCATTCCCCTTCCCTAGTTTGCTTAATTATCTCTAGAAATAGTTATTTCGAATTTTTCAGAATAATGTAGCCTCTAGCGATAAATAAAGTGGTATCGCCTACTGGTAGCCGCGGTGTTTCCTGAGTCATTGCTCTTGTTTCGGAAAATCATTGGTGCTATAAGCAAAGAAACATGTTAGTGTTGGTGAAAACAATTCGAGCCAAAGCTAGCCTCTACAAGTCCGGCGGGCCCTTACTTTGTTTACTATGGTGCTTTTTCTTCCTGCCTTCCGGATTTGTTCTTATTTCGATGAGTTTTCTTGACAAATACAAAAGGCATCTTTTCCCAAAACACCCGGTAACAAATACCATTCCTTAGATCAGAAAGGGTATTGAAAGAACCCGGTCAATTTTTGGCTGTCGGAGATATTCGCTTCGAAAGTGTTAGATTGCCCTCTTGCGCTAAATAGGCGTGGATAGTTACTTAAACATCATTCTTGAGAAAATTATGATCCCCGCCTAGTATTTAGCCGAACAAAAAGCATTGCTTCCAAAAGTAACGAGATAGAAATGAAAAGCTTAAAGCAGGATTAAGGTAATACGTCGTCCATACTCTACAGTTCTGAGGGACCCTGTGGAGTAAACCATCCAAAATTTATTGTTTTTTAAATATTGTAAGGTGCATTTACTGCTGAAAAAATTGCATTTACGAATCTTCACACCAAATGGTTCAAACTTGTGACGACTACGCCGAAAATTGGTCTACAAACACGGATTTCAAGTGTACGATGGTGTAGTTTAACCTCTTGAATTCATTAAGCAAACAAGAGAACGGGAATGAGGGGCTCGTTATAAATACGAGAGAAGCCAACAGCCACTGTGACTATGCACCGCGTTTTACTTCTGAAATCAGCTGGTGGTGGCGACACCTGTATTTGCTTTTTTCTTTTTTTCTGGCTTAAAGTGAATCGTTTTGAAATCTATCGGTGCAGTACAACTTCCCTTGTCTCCTCCGCCTCCCATTAATATTTCTTTCAGTCACTAGAAGCAGTGTTTGTTCAAGAGTCTGATTATTATCCCTAAGCGTAAAGATCCGCTTTTTTCTGGGCCTATTTGCAAGAAGTAAAACGTCCACTCTTCAAGATTAAAATGAAGTAAAAAATTTCGTAATATCTGACCTCAAGTAAATTTTATTGAGAAATAACATGCCTACTCTACGCTACTCGAAATTTTCTCCTTTTCTCCTCTTTCACATTATATTGGGATATCAAGTTCGAACAAATACAACTAAAACGAAGCCAAACGTAAAGAGTCCTGCGATCTCGGCGATCCGCGCTAATTGAATACTCAGGCGCTCCTGAGAAGCTGTGGTTTTAGCTGACGTGTAATGAAAGACACGGTAATCTTCAGATTGCATTCTCTGTAAGCAATTACACTTTATTTAACACAATTACGCGTAAAAATCAGTATTCGTTCAGGTTGGCTGTGTGTGTCATCCTCGTATTTGTAATTCAACCTAGCAGAGCGCATAGCTTTCCCGGCCTAATGCTGGTCAAGGTTCACAGGTTTAGGCCACTTAAATCACCTGGGTGCCGATATTTCCTTACGTACAACCGCGGGTTAAGAGAAGGTGAACTCTTTCACGGTGCTCACGCTCTTAGAAGACGTTGAACACGGAAGTGAGTGAGTGGCGCAAGCTTCGACCCGCCGAGCATCTATTGAAATTAACCGCGTTTTGAGAGAAAGCGCGGTTTCTTAATTGCTACTCTGTACCGCTTGGACTCGCGTCCTCTAGCAGAGCCTAACGTTCTGGCGCTTTGGACATAACCTTCCTCACAAAGGAAAGCGGTGAAAGCACTCTTGAAATTCTTAAGGGATTCGGGGTTGTATTCCCGTCTATAATCTTCACGTTTTCAGTGCGCGCCCTCTGTCCCCGTGACATAGTGGTCGCTGGACACTTAGAAAACTCATTTCAATGCTGCTCTCTTTCCTTTTTTCCCCTTTGTTCCCCTAACCCAAGTGTAGGGTAGCCAACTGGGCATCGCCTGGTTAATCTCCCTGCCTTTCCGTCTATTTCTCTCTCTCTCTCTCTTAAAGTTTATTTCTCCCCTTTCTATCTCTCCCTTCGTCCCCCTTCCCACGTGTAGGGTAGCATGCTGGACGTCGCCTAGGTAACCTCCTTGCAGCTCCGTTCATCATTCTCTCCTTCGCTTTAAAGTTTTTTTCTATACTTCCCTTATCACCGCTCTGCAGTGCCTGATTGCACGGTTGTCAACTCGAATCCTCCTCTTTTGCTTCCTCCCCAGAATACCATGAACAACGCCGAATTTTCGGCAACAAATTTAACGACATCCTGCAGGTAGCCACGGTTCATTTGCAATATGTTGTTTTTCACTGCTTTCAAAAATCCGCAATAGAATGTAACAAATATGAGAAAAAAGATGCAGGTTTATTGATTCCCAAGCTGCCGTTCTCTTATATGTAATGCAGTGAACGAAGAAAATGTCCTGGGTCACTTGAGACAAACTTTACCGCTGAGTGTACTAATATAGCAATGCACTACATTGGCCCCCGGAAAGGTCAAAAATTGTAATTTTATGCTTTATTCTCAAACCCTTTTCAGATTTGTACTATACAAATATACAATGAAAATTCCTGTTTCCTGTTAGGCACATAGTCGTGCCATTAGACCACGTATATTGAAATGCAGGATTCTACACACTCGTCGAGTGTAATCGGTAGTGATTGATTTCCAATAGTTATTAGGTTGCTGTTTAAGACGAGGTCTTGAAATAGTGGCAAGTTTAGAATTATTTCGTCTTTCGGCTTATGTACCCTTAAACACTTATTCATTCAGCAGTAACAAGCCTGTTTCTGCATGAGCTGTTTCAATATCAAGCTACAATACAGTCGCGTCCACTTATAATGGCTGCAGTTATAAAGAACGCTCGCTTATTACGAACGAAGGCGGATCTACCGTCAATATATTCGTTACGGCAATGGTATTTCATCTGAGATAAAATGAACAAGTGGGGTCCTACAACACCGTTACAGCGTACGAGGAGGCGCTGTAGACTCGGCCCTGGAGTAGAAAACCTCCGTTTCTCTCATGCTCGGAGAGTGACGAGCTCATCCAAGCCCCCGTGACACCACCTGCCCCTTTCTATAAAAACGCCGCAACCCCACGAAAACAAAAATAAGAAATAAATTATGGGCTGCAAAGAACGATGAAGAAACTTTTTTTCCACATACGGCATCGAAAACCCATGCCTTGAAAGACGGTGTTGAACAGCGCAGTAAGCTTCCAGTTACCGTTCTTCAATGCTCGACCATGGAATTTAGCGACCAGCAGCCGCTGTGTGTCCTAGCGAAAGCTAGCAAGGCACAATGCTTGCTTTTGCACATGCTCGTGCGCACGACACAAGGGACTGAACGATAAGTGACACTGTAGTCGACGACTGCCGGGAAAAGTAATTTGGAAGATCCTATTCGTCCTCGACAACCGTGCGGCGCACCTTGTGCCGCCTTTTCTGACTGTGGCGGCCACGCCCTTTTGCTAACGACTGCAACGAGCCAGACAAGGCACTTGACACTGCATAATTCATGAGCTCGAGGTATTCTATCAGCGCCCAGTCAGCAGAGCATACCGAGAGCAATGATATCAATTTACTGACAAATTGCCGACGTCTTAGTTCGGGTGACTGTTTCCGGCTATGGAATGACTGCGGCGTGCATAAAACTGACTGCGGCGTGCATTAATAGTTGCTTCCCTAAGGCAGAATTTATGATCCAAGGAACGATTGAGGACGCTGACAAACACCTACGTTATCGAGCGCATGCTTATTTGTGGCAACGCGTCTTCATTGCGCTGCTAGCCCAATATGATGTCGCCTGGAATGACTTCGTTGGTTCACGCGTGGACGCCGACATCGCAGAACCGCACACTGACGAAACTAACAGTTCATGAAGTTCGAACACTCTCCCATTGGCATGAATCTGCTGACGATGACGACGATGCCCACCTCCAATCGGCTGCCGTGGAGGCTTCTACCGCGATTAGTTAGATATACCGCTTCTCTAAACCAATTTGTGTGCAGCAACGCTGCTGGTGAGGGGAGTGTAACTGCTTTGGGCAGCATGGAAAGCGCCGCAATAGGGTCTAGTTTGAATAAACACACGCGCATAAACAAACGCGGTTTACAGTGTGTGAGGGTAGTTTTGGCTCTAACATGGGAAGTCCACTCGGATACAACGAGCGCAATCGGCACAACCGTAAAGATTGTTATAAGTGGGCCCGACTTATAGTAAATATCGCTCATAGCAAATACAGTAAATATCGCTTTCAAGGCTAAGCCCTTAAATCCTTCGACTCAAATTTTTGAAAATAGTCTCTTCCTTTTAGGGCCGCTGCATTGGCTCAGCGGTTGGTCAATTATTTTAGGGGAATACCCCAAGGTGGAGTAGATTTGTAATAAGGGAATAATTCCTTGAAACTTGTTTACAAACTCAGTATGATGGCCATGCTATGGCGAATGACCGCCATTTCTACAGCTCATTTTAACATAGAGGATGATAAGTACGTTTTTCCTCTAAAAATATTCTGCAAAAAAATGTGTGCCAAATACTTCATTCCAGTACACATTGAAAGCATGTTTTGTTAATTCCTAACCTCTACGTTAAATTGAGATGATTGCGACCGTAGGCACCCATTTTTCTTCCATCCATGTAGCCGCTAAAAAGCATCAATGAATAAGACATGAATAAAACTTTTTTTTTAACTTTTTCAATCCCAATTTCAGCTCGATATGCTAAACTCTAGCACGTTGACTCCACACGCTTTCTTTCATGGCGCAGACGGCGCTTCAAGCTCTTGCAAGGATTCTGTGAAGCCCTATCGTGCATTCTACTTTCCTCATAAACTTTCGCAGAGCATTTTTTTTCAGTGCCTAAGGTGGTGTGAAAAATAGGACGCTATTATTTTCACGAATAGATATGAAATGTCGTGCATTTTTTAATGGAAAAGTGACGCCCACAAACCTTATCATGACTGCCCACTCGTCAGATCATCATGTAGCTGCATCTTTTTGTACCGCAGTTCAAATGTAACTACAGACGTCAGGGACGTATACTGCGTAATATCACAAAGAAATAAATGATGCGGAGCGGAACTTTTACGCAAAGTTGGACGCAACATCCAGCAGCAAGGACGAAAATAGCTGCCATCGCGTCCCTAAGGACATTCACTGATGTTCTTTATGCGGGATTTTTTTTTTAGATCTGCACTGACCATAACAAAGAAGCGAATAGTTTTCAGCATTACTGCTCTGTTTGTCAAAGCATTTCATCACTTAGATATGCTCGCGTCCACGTATTCCCTCTATGCAATGTCTACCTTCTGTTTGGGACTTTTCCTGCGTGGCCCTTTACACTTATTTTTTTCAATACACGAGGAAGACGAATATGTTCTTACCAGAACGCTGCCTTCACGTCTCTGCAATTTTTTTTGTAATTTTGGCTATAACCAAAGATGCGTCGCTTCCTTGTTCACACGGCGATGGAAGTGGAGACCCACGGACGTCCCTTGGAACCCGGTGGATCGGCAGCGGCCGCCCAGAGGAAATGCCTCTACTTTCTTAGTGACGTAATCAGCCAGGCCACAGTCTGTAGTTCGGCGGCTAGTGATGACTCCTGTACCTACGAAAGGGTTTGTACGGGTCTTCTACATGAAGGCCAAGCGAAGACTGCGCTGCCTTCAAGACTCGACGTAAAGGATCATCGCGGCGCGAGGTCCCCCGAAACAAACCGTCTTGTTTCTGCCAGAGACGCTAACCGACAACCTCAACCTCCTGAACGGGAAGCTGTGTTTATGTTCCTTGAAGACCTCGTCATATAAGGGGCTTAAAGACGTCAAAGGCAACTCCTACATAAACACAATCGCCATTGACGACCGCCGTCATCAAACTCGGCGACACAAGCGCACGCTCTTATGTCCTCCAAGACAGCGGCACTAAAGCCAGTGTCATTTACAACGTCGCCGTGGTCTTCGCTAACGCCTATTTACCTATCTTAATCAAGCTCGCGTACAACACCATCTCAATACTGCAATTTCAACGCCTTAGAAGATCTAAATGCATTAAGCTGACCTACTAGAACGACTACTTACCATCGTATGTGATTTTTCCACACCCTGTTCGGCCTTTCGTGCCCAAGCCATTTCAGTGCAAAAAGTGCGTGAGGATCGGCGCGTCAGTGGAGTCTGCAACAACACCATCGTATGCCCAGGTGCTCCGAGTCAAATAGCGGTGCGGTGACATCTGCCGCGTCACTGCCCTTAAAGGCGCCATCGCGCGGCGCAGACGATTCCTCCTCGAAAGATTGCCACCGCCTTAAGAAGAAACGGGCAGGGCTGTAGCAAATGGTGGGAGTTATTTTACACACAGTGGCCGCTGCTAAGGTGAGACGTAGTAGTTCGCATCGCCGCAGGTCTTCCAAGAAAGTAGTTGCTTTTGGTAGGGAAGCCTTAAGCACTTCTGCATCTTGGCCTCCTCCTCCACCTGCTGCACTATATCAAGGGAGCCCGACGAGTGATTAAGCCGGACGTGCTGCTTCAGGCGTTATCTGACTGACCGTCACTACCGAAACCTTGCACGTCCACTGACCCAGGAAAGTTGCTGCGATCCCAAAGTTCTGCACCCACTGCCGATGCGGAGAAAGGCCAAGATCTGGACCATGCCCAAGAACTATCGGTGATTTAAATGCTGAAGTCCATAACGAATGCCATGTGCACTGTGCTGTCCAGTCTGCGCATGCCAGTAACAAGGGATGCTCTACAAGTACTGGACAAGCACTGGAACAGCACTTCTCGCAGCTCAACATTAGCAGACACAATGGCTCCCCCTGTATTAACATTTCAAAAGAAACTGAAGAGATCCTTTATTTTTCAATGGAATGCCCTTGGAATATAGTGCTGAATTTGAGGTATTCTACAATACGTTTACGTAAATCAATTCCCCATCCTTGTCAGCTTTTAGCCGAATGTGCCAAAGATTTTTCGACTGTCAGGTTACGAGGCGTTTGCATTTCCCACACACCGATGTAACATTAAATTCATCTACATTGGACGTGAACTTACGTATGTGCTCCATCCAGTCCCCCCTAATAACGACAGCGAGTATCTTTGCCTAACATTGAAGAGGCGTAATGTCACGTTTACAATTGTGGGTACGTGTATGTCGTCATCAAGACGATTTGACGCCGCATGATTGAGTGGCTTCATGGCGGGTACACCTGGATCTCGAATCATCATAGAACGCTTACCAAACCATGTCGGATGACGTTAGAATGAGCATTAGAGGACGAAAGCTTGTGTCCTTCGCCACTGGCCACGACATTGAGTGTCTAAACGACGGCTCCCCGTCTGACATTCGATGGCAGCTTACAGCAGCTGTCTTTAATGGCTATCGCTTCTCTATTCCTTACTAGCAACGTGCGGTGGTTTTCGGATATAGAAACCCATGGAAGCGGCATCACAACAAAACATTATTACTATCCTTTCTACATGCACCTCTGACACGCGATTCCGACGCATGGATTGGTCAACGCTTCAACCAATTATGGAAGGTCCCTGCAGGGATCGCTTCTCCGCCGGTTTCGAAGATAAAATTAAGGGTGCCAGTGAAAACGTGACATGCTTCTTCACTCCAATGCCGAAGTACACGGAGTTTGATATAGAATTACAACGCCGGCGATCGTTGCAACGGAGGGCACAGCGTAGATACCGACGCACAAAGTCGCGCCGCTACCTCAGAGATCCGTGGCGCATTCAAAAGACAATTCATTGCAGAATTCAAGCCCTCCAGGCACAAAAGTGGAGGTCATTCTAGAAACGCTTTATCTAAGGAAGCCTTTGCCTCGCATCTGAAATGTCGTTCGTGGCCTTCAAACATCCCCCAACAGCTGCACCCATTTGAGTCTCTCGCACTCTGCCAGTGACGCGGCGAGGTCGAGGTAGCCGAAGATTTCTGCGCTAGGGTAGCAGACTCTTCGGCCCCACACAGAACGCTGCATTGCAGCGATGTTTCCGCTTCTTTGGATTCACGGATTAACCTTCCCTTCTCCGTGGCGGAACTTGGCGCAGCGCTGGCTTCTTGCAGACCGTCATCATCGCCGAGACCCAACGGTGTGTCATGCTCTGCACTTGCAAACTTTGGACAAGAAGCTAGACGCGTCCTTTTGGGGTATTGCAACACTTCATAAAATGAGGGTACAGTTCGAGACGAGTGAAAGTTCAGTCGTCTAGTTCAGCTCCTAAACCAGGCCAATCGCTTATCGACCTGACATTATGCCACCCGGTTTCAATGGCTAGCTGCGCCCGCGAAGTACTAGAAAAGATGTTGCTTACACGCATGGAGTGATACCCGGAGCACTAAATTATATATCCGGCTATAATGCCCGGGTTTCGACGTGGACTCTTTTTGACAACGTGGTTGACCAGGTGTCATCCGTCCCACGCCAAAAAACATTCGAAGCGCTTGCGCGCGGCATTGTACTTGGATAAAAACGTCGCCCTGGAAGCTGCCGAACTTGATGGTCGCGTATTCCGCTGGTCATGCAGATTATTATCGATTTGTGCAGACTGGGGAGGGCCCAACATCTCATTTCACTCCCCGTGGAGCCCTACAGAGTGGAGTGCTAAGCCCAATGCTGTTCAACCTTACACTTGTCGGGCTTGTCGACTTATTACCAATGTCGGCGTAATTCTCTATCTATGATGATGACATCTCTATCTGGTCATGCGGAATTACGCTCCCATAGGTTCGAGCGAAGCTTCAAAAGGTGTCAAGCACTATTGCGGCGAACCTCCACCTTGAAGGCCTGCAGATTCCAACCGAAAAGTGTTCACTTGTTGCGTTTACACGCAAGAACATGTATCACTTTAACGTCAGTATAAATTTCACGGCAATACCCTACAAAAGGAGGCATCAGTTTCTGGCAGTAATCATCGACCGAAATCTGCCATGAACACTCAATATTTCATACATAAAAAAGGAACTGACAGCAATTGCTCACGTTCTCGTCTTTCTTGTCGGAAAGTCGTGAGAACGTCATTGCGGTTGGTGATGCAGCTATACAACACACTATTCATAGGATTCCTTCCGTACAGCAGCCCTGAACATGGAAACATTAGAAAAAGAAACATATGAAGTCTACAAAGCGTTGAAGCTATAGCTCTCCGCACCTGCCTAGGATTGCCGAAATGTGCCTCTACGGTCGCAGCCATGCCAATCGCGCAGGAGAATCCAGTCACTCCCTACGTAACAGTTAAGGCACTCCATTAAAACTTCCTGTTGGGCGAGTTGGTAGTTCATATTGAATTAGAAATATTATAGCGCAAACAAAGACACGGACAAAAAAGAGAGGAAACATACACACAAGCGTATCTTTGTTTGCGCTATAATATTTCTAATTCAATAGTTAAGGCACTAAGGGCATATTTTCGACTCACCCCCGGGTTCCTTCTCACCACCTTGCCAGTCTTCCTATTATCAGGCCGCGCACTTCGTATACAAGCACCATTGATGCTCATGCCGCCATTCTGCCGTCAGAGAAAACAAGCCACTCTTGTATATTTCTATTAGCACCATACAAAACAGCTTTACGTCTGCACCGACGGCTCAGTAAACCCCATCAGTTCTTCGGGACCCCGCAAGGACAACAGAAACCACATTTAGGACAGCTCACGAGACTTCATCGACGGGTGCAGAATTAACCGTTCTTCGTGTCGCCGTTGAGCACATAAATCAGCAGCGTCCTCATGAGTGGTCTATTTTCACCGATTCTAAACCAGCTCTTCAAGGCTTACAAGCTGCTCTTCGCTGTGGAGCCCATGATTAACTGGTCACCGAAATCAGAAAACTACTTCACTCTGCCGTCAATAAAGCGCATGACATAATCTACTAATGGCTACCAGGATACAGCGGCACAGCAGGCAGTCTCCGCACGGACGAGGTCGCTCGAACTGCTCACCACGACGGCAATTGCGTATCGATCCCCACTTCGAGAGCAGACGCAGCGGTCTGGCTTCACGCACTTGCGCGGGATATCGCGCTTGCAGGATGGAATTCCGGCCAATTTTCGAATTCACGTTTAAATTCTCTGGACCCTGACCTGGAGCTTCGGCTTCCATTCGGCCTACCACGACATGAAGCAACTTTGCTGTGTCGCCTGTACCTTGGTGTAGCTTTCACCAGCAATTACTCATTTGTAATCGGTATGGATAATAGCTCTGCATGCACCATTTGCGAGCGCGATGAGACTATCGTCCACATTCTTTGTAAGTGCCGCACATACAGTGCCGAAAGGCAGTGTCTCTGCCATGTACAGGAGCTTCTAGATCCACACCCACTGACGTCAATTAAGATTCTCGGCCACTGGCCGCAGCGATCGTCGGCGGTCAAGACCTCCCAGGCACTGCTCCATTTGAGAAATTCTGGCCTGCACGATAGGCTGGGACTTTACTCAACGCTTGCGGTACTGACATAATTGATGATGATGATGATGATGATGTCCTCAGGCTGAATGGCACATACCCCCGGCGGCGGATTGGCCAGGGTGCATAGCGGATACAAACGCACTCATGTACAGGGAATGGAGTATTTTTAAATTTTTAAGACGCAGAGCTAGAATTTGTACAAAACAAAAATACGGAGAAGGAAAAGTTGTGGATTCACATTCTAACAGAGGAATCTGACTTAATTTTCTTTCTACACCCTTTTCTCCTCTTCCTCCTTATCAATGCACAATTTGTTCCCAAAAATACCCAAGTTGATTCGCTCAACCCTGATCGAGTGACAGGCTGCGATTGAGCAACAGCTCAAGTTAGGTGGGTCGCTCTTCGGCATCCGATGAGCATGTATTGTCCGGAATAAAGAGGTTGCTTTTTCTTTCGCTTCGTACTATTCCTTTTCAACGTCATGCAGAACGGGGGTCATGCACCCCTATCAGAACATACTGAAACTATGGCAACACTGTTTAGTTTAGGTCTGTAAAATATGCCTGTCAGCAATATACAAAGAAGCACTGCAGTACCGTTTGGCTTGCTCTAAGGTTCTTACTATCGCATACTTTCCCTGCGAGGGGCAACATTTGGAACATTCTTTGGCGGCAATTTTACTACAGAACTCTCTCGTATAAGGTTCTTAAGAGACACGACAAAGTTAGGCGTAGACATTAGCCATCGCTACAGAACGAAGAGAAAGAGGAAATAGTGAAGTCAGCGCCTTAACAAAGTAGCTAAACGAGATCTCGAATGAAGCTGGGGTTCGAAGCCAACCATACGCTTCTCAAAACAAAAATGGAAAAACAGGCAGTTTTCAGAGAAAGCGCCCTAATAAGCACTTGCGAGTCAAGGTGGAGGTCAAGTACCCGTTTGTGCAAAGATAGAGTTGGAGCTGATGAAGAAAGGAAAGAAACGGTAGCCTGGTACGCAACGTGGACAGGTGAAAGATCTCCATTCCCTTGACAGGAAAAGCTGGAAGTTATTTTTCCCTCTGCGAAAAATAATAATAATAAATATCCTATCCTTAACTCGCACAATTCTCTGCTTTTTTAAATCACCATACGAACTGCATCCGGCACAGAATACCTCGCGCATTGCATGAAAATAGAAAAGAAAGAAATAAGGGGAGGTTGTAGTTTTTGTAACCTTTACTACAATGAAGATAATAGAGCGTGTTTTGAGCCCGCACTGGCGCACTTCTGTGTGTGGAAAGAGAAAACGCCCCATTCCTAAGTGACGGAAACGCTTTTGTCGCAGTACAAGACCTAAAGAAATGCTCTCCGTAAGAAGCAGTGCAAACTATAACGGAGGTCGCTGCATCGTGTGAAAACGATATGTGAAGAAAATTGAGGGTTTGTTGACGCAGCACCAAGAACGTTTTTGCGATGTCCTGCTATGTAGGGTCTATGTTTAAGTCTGATTATTGATTTTACTTTCATTATGTCTCTCATCTTTGAGTTAAAACTAGGGCACGCTGTTAATCGCAGCTTTGTTGGGGACTTTTGGAAAAAAAATTTCTAAGTTGGCTGCTATGCAGAAGAAAAAGCCAGGGCTGAAATTATCTGTTACGACGGTATCGAGAATTACGCTGCCGGTCTGTGTATACGCATGCAAAAAAAAGAGATAGAAACTGTCGTGTACTTTTTCTTTCGCGCACGGTTCAGCTGCCAGAATTAAAACAAATAATATTTAATGTTCGGACCATTCCTAAGTGCTCTGTGCAAGCTGATTCTGCTCATGCTTTCTTGTAGGCGATAATTATCTGCATCATAGCGTGATAAACATGTAAGCACTGAGTAATAAATCTAAAGGCCTGTATACTTCAAACATGCCTCTCTTTATTGCGGTTACAAGCTGATGATTTTTTGCTTAGCGGGGGGTGATTTCTTTGCTACATTTGCCACAGAGAGCCTCCGTCAGGTGCATATTAATACCATCAGAGTACGTGTGCGTTTTTAACACTTTTATTTCGCACATTAACACATACCGCAAAATATCGTTACTTACATCTTACACCAGCACCATCTGTTGCACCTTTGCGTACATTTAACGCTGACCTTTGTTTTCTTGTAGAGGAACTGAAGGCTCTCACCGTAGTACTAGAGACTATTCGGTCCCTTACTGCCCGGGGATCAACCTTTTCCTGTTATTCATTACGAGCGCATGTTAAGCAACCCGAGTGGTTTAAATCAATCCCGAGCCCTGTATTATGGCGCCGCTCTACAGACAGGTTCAGATATAGTGCGTTATTGCCAACTCAAAACATCGTACTGACAGCTTATTTAAAAAAATATAGTCTTCAATGCACTTCTTTGCAAGCCTCTCAGACGTCATTCGCTGCGTGGCAGGAACGTAATGTATTCATCAGTGTTAACTTGACTGACATTGAATCTGCCGTTCATAGGACGATAAAAAATAACACAAGCTTAAACTGTTCGAATTGAGCATATTAACCGCCGTGCGCATTCAGGCTGATAAAAGATCGACTCACCCGCATCACTAGTTCTTCGTGGTTGAGCGCACTAAAGAATACGGATTCAGAATAGACAGCACTGCTCTTAATGAAACTAGTGAGGCCCTACCCCTTATATTTTTATATGCTCGCCAATGGTCACCAGCTTTCACTGTGTCTTTTTTGCCCGGGAGTGGCTAGACTATCAGAGAATACATGCCGCTGTAAACGTTATACGAAATCGAGCCTCGTTCCTACAGCACTCGTCCATCAGATAGCGGCTAGGCTGAGACGGTAAAAAGCATAAACTTAAAAAGCACACTTATCACCTGTCCCGAATTAATAGCAGATTTCATTCACAATGATGGATTCTTCCTTTCCTGGCTGCCATATCTAGAAGGAATACTGCATCTTCCAGCTCGCGTTCAGCCCACAGAAACATCTGCGGTGTTCTGTCTGCGGTGGTCACCGTCATTCATGCGGTGAACCTAAGCAGATCTTCATGGAGCGCCTCAATTGTTCCACTACGGCGGCGTTACGGATGATTTATTCAGCGATTAGAGTAAACATAATCGCGATTGTTTTGAAATTTCAGTACAAAGTTTAGAGTGTTTGTCGATCATAAATCCTCCTATGAGTTAAACCGTCTTCCTTTTCTATAGCGTTCAAATGAATAAATGAGAGACTAGGAGGAAATTGCTGTCTGGCATTTCAACGCGGTCGGCGTGAAGGCCAAGCTGTAGGCGGTGGACGCCGGCTTTAGAGATGACAAAGATCAATGACATCAGAGATGAAGACACTTTAACGACAGGTGAACGACAAAACTAGAAACTTACTGTTTTTCATTCAGCACCGACTGTAAAGAAGACCCAGTGGTTGTCAATTATTTTCGCTGCTTCGCGAAGAAATGGCTATAAAAGTTTCCCAGTCAATTGGGCTGGAGTTTCAAATCATAAAGCTTTGCCCGTTTGGTTTCTTTTCCCGCTCAATAACTGTGGTAACAATGTGTTACTTTCACTGTGAAAACAGATTTCGTTTTTTTTTTTTAAAGTCGGGAAGCGAGAACAATCAGGTCGCCTTTTTCCGGCGACCGTCTTCTCAGAGCAATAAGCCACACCTTGCCTTTCTGTTTCTTCATTAGACATGGATAGAATTCATGTAATCAATGCATTGCCGCAATGATGCAGATCTTTCCGTCCACTTTTCTTCGATTCTGGTCATCAGCATGCGTTTCCCTGATCCTAGAAACAAGCAGAGCATGGGGACATCGAAGCGGAGAAAGAATCAAAATGAACCGCAATTTAAAGAAAATATTTTAATCACACCCTCCCTCCTCCGTGGATAAAAATAAACCATGTCACCAAGCACGCCTGCCGTTATAAGGCCTGCAGCTAGTGAGAAAGTTCTGCATCCTGCATAGAGTCCTCGCTATCCGAGCTGCACTCCAGAAAGTGTGCCAGAAGTCACGCGCTTTCGGAAGGACTGGTGGGAGTCTTTTGTCACCGGCGCAGCCAATAGAAACGCTGGGCGCAGCGGCGTCGTCTCCTGCATTGTCTGGTGCGCAAGCGCAAGCGCGCTGAGCCGGCCGCCAAGTAGGGGGAGGGAGGAGGGGGAGCCGCCTTTAAAAATGTGACGTAACTTTCTCTCCTGAGTTCTTTCCTTCCTCCATGCCTCTAAATATGCCCGTTGCTGGTGAGTGCCCCGAGATGTTTGTTAACAAACAGCCCCTCGTATTCCCATAGGCACTTCTTCTCCAGGCAAATCCTCATTAGAGCAATATAGGCTCAGTGTTTTAATAAGAACCACCTCGTCATGTCTCTGCAAGCGTTCGACTAGAATGTGTAAACTTTCTACTGCCATGCTTTATCTGTACTGCTGGCACAGGCAAATTAACGCAGTGAGACTTCGCCTGTCTCGTTAGCGTTCCAATATCCCTGGAAGACCGCTTTCTAAGATATATTTGCATAGTGGAACTTTGAAAATAATTCTTGAAAGTCCCGACGAACAGCCCAGGCTACGGAGGAAGCGATGTGGCGGCGTCGCAAGCGTGGCGTCGATTTCGCGAAAATTGCCAGTAGACCATAGCGTACCTTGTTCATTTCAGTAACAGTGTGCCAGAGCCCTCTGTAAAAAACAAAACTCGGGCAAGATTTTTGTGTCCTCTATGAACAGGAGCTGGTCGACGAACATGCAACCGGCACAGAGACAATTCAAAGGCTTTCATGGTTGGAAAAGCGGTTCATATAGGTTGTTGGGCCAAAAGGTGCCGCCACTTAGACACGCCCGATGGGTGCATTGTGTGTTTGATATTTATATATTTATTTTTCTGTTTCCTCAAGGCCCGAGGACATTACAAGAAGCAGTGACCTACCAGAATGGTGAGCGCATTTCTTGCAGGTGTCAGTCTTGTCTGTGATAGCGATTAAAGCTGGGAGGGAGTACCACTCGTCGCAGGGGCGGCGAATAACTTCTTCCGAATAACGGTGCAGCATGGTCGAATTCTCACTTTAAACTAATGGTCGATGCGTGATAGGACACGCACGGTAGAGGAAATACAAACTGCTAGTTAAGACATGTGTTACTGTAAGCTTAATGAAGGAGGCAAAAATGCAAACGCGCGCGCTTTTTTTTAACTCGATGATTTCTAACTGCACGCTTCAGTCATGGTTGCCCGGTAGGTGCCATTCGATAAGCTTCCGGTTCTCTTTTCTAGGCCAATGATGGCGTGGCCACTACGCAGAGCTGCGTTTACTTGTTAACACGCCAAACGCAATACCCCGGAGCAATTCAGCTGTCACAGTAAAATAACCGGCCACTGATGTTTAAAGGTAAGCGTGTTCTTTTCTCTTCATGCAAATACTCCAGAGAGAAGGCACCATTTGTGCGTGGGAGCTTCTTTCCGATTGTTGTCTTGAACATCGTACAAGCTAGAGCTATCCCGGTTTAGCAACTTACGTTTTCCTTTCCGTTCTCTCCTTTCTATTCTTTATTCGAAGAAGTTATTCGAAGAAGAAGTAGTAGACTCTCTGGCTTGTATAACGTTTACAATGGCCTCAAGACATCCCAAAAACAAGCTGTAGGTATTATACAATAAAAGACAGTTTTTGAAAGCCTGCACATAACTACCGTTTGCTTAAAGGGCCACTGCTCACCCCCGGGCAGCAGACACTCTCTACCTCTCTTTGAGCGAGCCTCCTCTCCTTCCATTCCCTCCTCGAAATTCTTCTCTCCCGCTCCTCGTCCAGTAGGCTCGGTAAGGCAAAATCACCCCTTCCTTCTCCGATGTAAGCCGGAGGTGTGGTGTCTGTGGAGTGCGTCACAGGGGCTACGTCATGGCCCCGCCTTCAATAGAATTCTTTTCTTGGTTTTTGCATTTTCTCCGCGCACTGAGCGATCGAGAGGCGCGATCGGCTCGACCACCTAGACTTGTTAGCGAGCGCATCCTTTCATACATCTGTTTGTCATTTCCAGTTAACGAGACACCTTTTCATTTTTTTTTAGGCCTCCCCACCGCTTCACGAGCGGAGGGGCGGAAGTCGGTTCTGTTCGAAACACACGGCGAAGTGCGGGCCCGGCAACCGCCCGTTTGCTTTTCTTCATGTGTTTGTGTTCTGTGTGTATGTGTCTTTTCTCCGCTCCGAGGCCCATGTCGTTCATTGGAGTCAAGGCGTACGCAAGATGCATGGAGGATAAGCGGTGTCTGTGCGGAGCGGTCAAGCGGGCGAGCGAGGGAAAGGCTCTGCTGCACTACTAATTAAAACCTTGTTTTGGGGGGCTCGCATATAAGAAAAAAAACTGAGAAGGGAGCGCGCACGCAGAGCGTCTCGTGACGTGATCATGGCGGGGGGGGGGGGGGGGGGGGGGCGAACCAACTCCCTCAGTTTTACTATTTTTTTACTTTTTATGGCTAGGGTTCAAGGCTGTCGGCCGCACGCTCCCTCCGCAGTTTTTTTTTTTGTTGCTTCATGCGGGTTTGTAAGCATGAGCCAGAACAGAAGGCGCTGCGGAAAGCGTTGTGCAGACGACGCGACGCCAAGGCTATGCCCAACCTTCTCCCGTCAGTCAGAACGATGCACCAATGGAGTGCCTTTAGCGAAAGTAGCCCCCCATGACGTCAGCGGGGTTCAGAGTAGTGGGCCGGGCCCGTTTTTGTTGAAGGAAAGAACGAGCGGGCTTTGATTTGAATTTTCGCAGCTTTTCGGGGCGCGCATGGCTCTAGCATTTTGCAGAGGTTATCTTCGATGCCTCATCTATGCAGTGGGCTTGTTTTTCAAAAATGTCCGGACCCTGGGCAGTGGCCCTTTAAGTCTTTCCGGCAGCGCAACATGGAAAGACAGGGGCGGATAGGTGCATATTGAAAAGAAACCTTTAAAAGAGGCCAGGTGTTTCATAACCATCTCGCACGGAATATTCGCAGCCATAGCCGCTCTATGAAAAGGCGCTGTAAAACCTCGGAGAACTCTTTAAACTATGTACGGCAAAATCCACATGCGTCCTATTGTGCGTTGGGCAAGCGAGGCGCGTGAGCACAGCTGGTGGGAGGACATAGGCGCTGCATTCCGAGCTAGGCCTAACTGCATATTGCGCAATGGGCGTGCAAGAATAAAAAATTCCGCACCATCATTTGCGTTCATTGTGCGATTTTATGTAAGCAGATGTTAATATGCACTACCTGTTAACCACACTGCGGCTTCCAGATCTCTTTCCTCTTGTTTGAAATTTCAGATGCACAAGAAAGTTTCATTGTGTGTGCGCACTTCTGTGTGACCTTACGTATTGCCTATCAGTGCCACAAGCCTTACGCAAGCGGATATTATACGTCTCTGCACCTGCATGCCAAATCTGCCTCTATTTAAGAGGTCTCGCACATGCCAAATTACGTCTTCAAGGGCAGCGTGCCCTCCGGTCCGCACTGCGCGGATATCAAAGATGCCTCAGAGCGCTGAGACAAACGCCTCCGCCGAGACATTCTCGAAAGAGGTGCATGCAACTCCATCGTGTAATCATCGCATCAACATCATTTCGGCGGTTGATATGCAGTGTACGCTGAGCAAAAGACATTATACCTGTCGTGTTTTTTCCGAGTCATTACCTGATTAACTTGGTCATTAGAGATCGCACGTTCACGCTCTAGGAAGCTGCAGAAAGCTGGCTGCTACCCAACTCGCAGCTGTCCCTGCTGCTTTTTTTGTTCGTAGTATCAACAGTCACTTTATTGCACTTTCGCGCATCTACTATATCTAGTGTTCATTCCAATGTGTGCATGGAAATTTGCATTTCTCGTGTTGCCCAATGGAACTCATTTTCTTATTACATCATCACTTTCCATTTGCGCCCTACATCTGCCTTTCTTTCTTCCGCTTTCCTTTAGCCTTGAGAAGCAGGCTGGTCCACGTTTTCACCGGACGACCTCTCCGCCTGTATGGTGATTAGTACTTTCACTGCCTTCGCCGTATAAAAAAGATTCGGTCATCGAGTGCTCAAGTATGCGTTCAGGCTAAAAAATAATTATTCTACAAAGCTTCGCCCCTGTTTAAGATAGTTGGCAATAAATATTCCTACGATAAAATGAGGCTGGCTGCTTTACAACTACTATGAGCAGAGCAAAAATATATATATAATTGAAGGAATCTGTGGGTTGCTTCACTTACCAACTTTGAGTTCCTTTATGTACGTTTCAAAGATTCTGAAGTCAAGGATGACGTTGCCATATTTGCGCTGCTGTTAAGTAGGTCACCATTCTGTATTTTGATCCAATCGCGTATGTGCGCGATCCGGTTCATGTACTGTCTGTTGTCTGCGCGAAAATTCCAAGTTTAAGCAACAACTTTTCCTCACTCGTTGCTGTCGTACATATGATCCGCAGGCGGTGCCCATCTCAGTGTACATCTGATTTTTAGTTTACTCGAATATTAACACTTTTCAGGGCTTCGGTTGAGTGGCGCACATGCTTGAACTGCTGTCTTTATTTAGCACTTAATTCTCAAGTTCAGTGTGTCGTGTCTCTACGACTGAGTGAGCGAATATAATAAGTTCTCTCATCTGCGTGTCATCATCGTCGTTTCCGGTAAGTCTCTTCTATTGCAGCACGATACCATTAAAAGGCCCCATTTCCCAACTGCTATGGCCGGTCGATCTTTTGCTGTGTCCTGTTTGTTGCGTGCGCGAACATTCCAAGAATCAGTGACAAATCATATCGCCCAAAACATAATGCTTCTTACTTAAAGTGGCCATGAAACCCTGTGACGCAGGGATATTGCTACATCCACCGTGTGGCGGCCACACAAGGCACGCGTCTTAGTGAATGATTAAGGTGGCCCCAGCAAGGCACGACCGGCTAATAGACGAGAGTCCTCAAGGATCCGCTGCCAAAGACCATACACAGAGTATTCCTTTCACCATCTCTCCCTCGCCAATAACCTACGCTGTCGTTTCTGAAAGAAAAGTGTCTCTAGCGCTCAGCTCACTACAGCACCGTTCCTCGGTAATGAGAGGGGTAGTAAAAGGTTTTCTTTCTTAGCGAAAGGTTACATGAGCGGAAAACTGTAGGAAGAGATAAGGCGATTCCTGAAGTGGGGCTTCCCGATGCGTTGCCAAAGCATCTCCAAGGGTGCGCTCCTCCTACGTGACCGTGGATGCGTGTAAAAGTTCCCGCCGAAGGGGATTGGATATCGATGTCATCGATCGGTGTCACTGGGGCCCTGCGCCGGCAGTGCGCTACGGCAAGCGACGTGGAAAACGTAGTAATTGGCTTCTTTTACGTCATAACTGCAGATACGCTGACTCTTGAGAGCTTCTTTCTCATTAAAATAAAAACACTGCGTCAGACTGAAACAGCAGTGAAGTTGTAGCTCAGCTCCTTGCCGCTAAGCGTGCACCTGCGGAGGACATTGAGTACTTCAAGTTTACGTCAATTTTTACGGTCGCTGCGAAGACCCAGCCCCAGCATGTTATCTTTCTGTTTTTTTTAGCGCCGCTTTTTTTACCTTGATATGACATTGCGTGTTAATCCGTTAGCAATAGAACCCCCATGTCGAAACACTCTGTACATATATGCATATGTTTTCAAATTCATCGCAGCTTTAGCACCACTTTGATGACGTATCCAGTATATGCAGCTAAATTAGAAGCCTTTGTTTTCAAGCAAAAACTGTATACACATCTGGCTCTGCCTGCCCGCCTATTGGAGCAACGAACTTCCTGCTACCCCTGTATCAAGGAGAAAAACAACTGCTTTTTCCTTTTCAGCCTGATTCCTTGGGTACTAGATAGGCTGTGCACTGCCAACGGCTTTAGCAAACTCAATGGCAAACGCCGCGGCCTCTCTCCAGAGTCGCTCGAGAGTCGTCTATTGAAAGGCGTCGTGGAAACAAAAAACAAAGCTTCCCTGCCTTTATTTATCACTGATAACGACTTGAAGTTGGTGTTTTTACAAAATGCGACATAATAAAGAATGCCCGCGCTTAGCAAAACTACGTAAGGTGTATGACGGCGGCGCAGACAAGGTAATTGCAGCAGTTTGTATTCTTGGGGGCTGACTGTCGGTACGTTCAGTACCCTCTGCTGCTGTGTACCATCTCTCTGCAGACGCAGGAAAACGGCCACAAACGACAAAGATCCATTTAATGACACTGGCTCTAGTGTGGACCCGGCCATGGCCTAGCACTTCGCTGAGAATTGGTACCAACATATACTAGGTCACCTAAGCCAGGAGTGAACTGCAATTATGTATAGTGAGTATTATAAGAACTTGCTCACAGTAGTCAAGTTTTTCTACTGGCATAAATAAAGGCAGTCCAGTGTATTTCTTTTCACTTTCCACGAGAAACTCGGATTAGAGAAGCTGCGAAGCATACTGTCCTGTTTACTCAGGCTTTGCGAAGCACCCTGAATAAATTTACACCGCACGAAAAGTGCAGAAGGCAAACCTAAAGACGTGCCGAGGCATGTGTCCAACTACTTTCCGCCTCGATGAGTGACTTGGTCTCGAATACGCCGCTTCCGGTGTCCCGCAGGGAAGTGATGAAAAAGCGCCCCCTTGTATGGCTCCCTTAGTTAATGGGCGGAAAAATCAGCATTCTCCAACTGGAGTTCCTCCGACTTTAGCGCCGTTTCTTTCTGCCGCATCGACCCGCGTTGTACATCCGAAAGCGATATAGGGAAAGAGCACAACGCGGATAAAGACATAAAATATGCGTCGCCTTGTTTTGTGGCGGAGGTAGTCGACGCTTTTTGCCTGCACAAAAGACTCGAATCATTGTTTATTTTTCGTGCGTCGCAAGTAACGCATTATTTATTGCTTCTTTTTGTGATGACCTTGGCATCAGGCGGCGCCCAAGGACCCCACGTTTTGCGTCATAGTGGCTGCCATTGGTGTCGCTAAAAGTATATCCCACTAATACATAAAGAAAAGCAGCTGAAATATATAGGTACTATGTGACGCAGCATCAATGTACACGCGCAAGCCCTTGACTGAAGAAGTGAGTCACGGTGTTGAAGTAAGGCGTAAGGTTTAGTGCAAGAACAAAGCTGAGTTATTTGAACGTGATGCAGAGTTGTTCTTGCGCCAGAAGGAAAAAGCGAGAGGCAGTTAGGCACGAGGCAGTGTGTTACGTCATTTATTATTACATATTGCCACGCGCCTAACGCGCCGCGCGGCCTCCGCGCTGAGTCGAAGACGACGACGAAGCGGCGGTGGGCTCTCGTGGCGCGCTGTTCTGTTCTGTGTCGTGGAAGCTGGCTCCATAATTAAATGAAGGCTCCCGGTCTTGGGTTCGTCCCGACGTCTACCTTCACGGCTCCTCTGGTCGTGACACTGGTGGAGGTAGACGTCGGGAAGAACCCAAGACCGGGACCCTCCACAACAGCCATCGACGGGCCGTGCTGAAGGCAGGGTCTCCTTGGATATCCCTGTTCTCGTCGACACAAAGGAGGTCAGCGCGTTGGTTGATACGGGCGCAGATTACTCTATCCTTAGCGGACGGCTTGCGACGGCCCTGAAAAAAGTGACGACACCCTGGGACGGTCCCGACATACGCACGGCAGGCGGACATCTTGTCGCACCACTCGGCATGTGTGCGGCCCGGGTTACGGCTCGAGGCTGCACATTGGTTGCCACTTTTCTCGTTCTCCGCGAATGTTCTCGCGATGTCATCCTTGGCATCGACTTTCTTCACGAGCACGGTGCGATCATAGACCTCCCGAACCGCTTGGTGACGTTTTCTACCGCAATGGCCACAGAAGAGCCTGCGCACCAGGGTTCTCGGTCCGCCCTGCGAGTCGCCGACGATAACGTTGCGGTGCCACCACGTGCCAGCATTCTCACGAGAGTTACCTGCGACGAGCCACATAGGGGACTCCGGGTTGTCGAGCCTAATGTCTCCCTCGTACTCACTAAGGGGGTTACGGTGGCACGGGGCCTTGGATCCTTTCATTACGGTTGTACAGAGGTCCTTGTCACCAACTTCTGCAACGAACATCGACATCTGTTCCGTGGCACAGCCATCGCTTACGTCGACCATGTTCAGGAAGTGGCCGAATGCTTTGCTTGTGCGGAGGACACACCTGGAGCTGACGCCGAAGCGGTCACCACCGTAGACATAAATCCTGGCCTTCCACCCACTGAAAAGAGGCAACTCCAGGACCTCTTGCGGGAGTTTGGTGCGTGTTTCACGTCGTCGTCCAAAGTGCGCCAAACGTCGATAGTTAAACACCGCATTATCACGCATGAAGGAGCCCGACCAATCCATCAGCAGCCCTATCGTATGTCCCCTCGTGAGCGAGATGCTATTCAAACACAGGTCGAAGAGATGCTCACAGACGGCGTCATCCAACCGTCAAGCAGTCCGTGGTCGTCTCCTGTCGTCCTCGTGAAAAAGAAAGACGGGACACTACGGTTCTGCGTCGACTACAGGAAGCTGAACAGTGTGACCAAGAAAGACGTGTACCCGCTCCCGCGTATCGACGACTCCCTCGACCGACTTCGTCAAGCCAAGTACTTCTCTTCGGTCGACCTCAGAAGTGGTTATTGGCAGATAGAAGTTGATGAGAGGGACCGTGAGAAAACCGCCTTCATTACACCAGACGGGCTGTATGAATTTCGCGTCCTCCCATTCGGGCTCTGCTGTGCTCCTGCCACGTTCCAAAGAATGATGGACACCGTTCTCACCGGTTTGAAGTGGCAGACCTGTCTAGTTTATCTTGACGATGTCATCATTTTTTCCGCAACGTTCACGGAACATCTGCACCGCCTCAGGACTGTCCTCAAAGCCGTTCGATCCGCCAACCTCTCCCTCAAACCAGAAAAATGCCACTTTGGGTTCACCGAATTGAAGTTCCTCGGGCACGTCATTAGTGCTGACGGAATCCGCGCTGACCCAGAGAAGCTTGCTGCCGTTGCTGCCTTTCCGGTCCCCTCCCACAAAAAAGCAGTCCGACGTATTCTGGGCCTGTGCTCCTATTATCGCCGCTTCATTAGAAACTTCGCCCAGCTCGCCAGCCCTCTGACGCTCCTAACCCGTGATGACACGTCATTTTTCTGGGGCAACGAACAACAGACTGCCTTCGACGAGTTACGACGCCTACTCCAATCACCGCCCATCCTGGCACATTTCGACGAAGATGCCGATACGGAGGTGCACACGGATGCGAGCAACGTCGGTCTTGGCGCCGTTCTAGTTCAGCGGCAAAACGGTGTCGACAAAGTAATTGCCTACGCCAGCCGCGCACTGTCGCGTGCTGAGTTGAACTACTCTACCACGGAAAAAGAATGTTTAGCGGTAGTCTGGGCCGCCGCCAAGTTCCGCCCATACCTCTCTGGCAGACCGTTTCGTATCGTCACCGACCACCACTCGCTGTGCTGGCTGAAAAATTTAAAGGACCCTTGCGGCCGCCTAGCACGTTGGGCATTACGCCTGCAGGAATTTGATTTCACCGTCACCTACAAGTCAGGCCGGAAACACACCGACGCTGATACCTTGTCACGCGCTCCCGTCGAACCTCCTCCGCAAGACACCACCGACGATGATAGCTTCCATGGAGCGGTCAGCACATCTGAGCTCGTTTCCAGACAGCGTGCCGACGCCGAGCTCCGTCTGCTCATCGAACATCTCGAAGGTGGGTGCCCTGAAATACCACGAAACCTAGCTCGTGGACTATCGTCGTTCTGCCTACGGAGAGGGGTGCTTTATAAAAAGAACTCTACTTCAAGTCCGACAACTTACCTGCTCGTCATACCGTCTGATCTGCGGGATGAAGTCCTCCTTGCCTGCCATGATGAACCGACTTCCGGCCACCTTGGAGTTACCCGCACCTTATCCCGAATCCGGCAGAACTACTACTGGCCCAACCTAACTTCAAGTGTCAAGCATTATGTCCGGACATGCCGGCAATGCCAGCGGCTGAAAAAACCCGCGCTCAAGCCTCCTGGGCTGCTTCAGTGCATCGAGCCGCCACAAATACCATTCGACAAAGTCGGCATGGACCTTCTGGGGCCATTTCCTCTCTCGTCGTCCGGCCACAAGTGGATCGTTGTCGCCACAGACTACTTGACCCGCTACGCTGAAACGAAGGCCCTTGCGCGAGGTACTGCCGCCGAAGTTGCCCACTTCTTTATGCACGACATCGTGCTTAGACACGGCGCCCCATCGGCCATTATTACTGACCGAGGCAAGGCGTTTACAGCCCGACTCCTACGTGACATCTTAGCGCTTAGCCATACTGCTCATCGACGAACAACAGCTTATCATCCCCAAACCAATGGTCTAACGGAACGGCTCAACAAAACATTGGCGGACATGATCTCGATGTACGTCGACGTTGAACACAAAACCTGGGATGAGGTCTTGCCGTACGTCACCTTCGCATATAATACCGCGACGCAGGAAACCACCCAGTTCACCCCGTTCCGTCTCGTGTATGGCAGAGAGGTCCGCATGATGCTAGACGCCATGCTGCCGTACGGCGACGCAGAGATTCCCCCTGAAGCTGGCCACTTCGTGGAGCAAGCAGAGCAGGCCCGTCAGCTGGCCCGCTTGCACATCAAGGACCAGCAATCCGCTGATGCCCCGACACTATAACCTTCGGCACAGGGACGTGCACTACGAGCCGGGCGACCACGTGGGGGTGTGGACACCAGTGCGCCACAAGGGATTGTGCGAAAAGCTTTTAAATAGGTATTTTGTCCCGTACAGAGTCCTGCGCCGCCTGAACAGCGTCAACTACGAGGTTGTCCCCCATGGAACTGTGGTCGCCGGCCCTCAGCGTCAACGGCCTGAAATCGTGCATGTAGTGCGCTTAAAGCCGTACTTTTCGCGTGACTGAGCGCTGTGTTCACGCTGTTTCGTACCTTTTCCCCTTACCCCACGTGTGAACTTGACTCTCTCTGCATGTCATCTAGCGCGCACTGTATAGTTCACCTCACCCCCAGTCTTTTTTTTTTGTTTTTTGTTCCTCCTCCCCTCACTGTACATACCCCATTCCACATCGAGACGATGTTTGCTTTCGCGGGGGGGGAATAATGCCACGCGCCTAACGCGCCGCGCGGCCTCCGCGCTGAGTCGAAGACGACGACGAAGCGGCGGTGGGCTCTCGTGGCGCGCTGTTCTGTTCTGTGTTGTGGAAGCTGGCTCCATAATTAAAAGAAGGCTCCCGGTCTTGGGTTCTTCCCGACGTCTACCTTCACGGCTCCTCTGGTCGTGACAATATATACTTCCTGAATTATATACGAAGGGTCTGCACAAATATCATACATAAACAGTTAGCATAAGGGCCTCTGCGCACACATTCGTACTGCATCACTACAAATGCTTTCGCATAAAGACAACTGTACATTGCTATCAAGTAGAATAAGCGTTATTTTCTCTTCAAAACAATAAAAGTGAATACGGCATGGAAACAGCCTATAAACACCCGGATACCTTAAGTGGATTATGCGGCAACGGTTAAAGACAAAAACAGCAAGATGCAATCCTATATTTTTAACGCGCAAACAAAGAAAGAAAAATCTCTAGATCATTAAGACATGAATCCCATCTGCATGGCATGCTGAACAAGCTTTCGTACGTGCAAAGTTGTGTTAAAGAAGTCATGCAAGTAATTCTTCCAGAACGTGGTGGCGTTTCTAATAGGTTACAAATAGGAAACTTGTTCTGTTCAGTAAAAAGCCTGGTTAAACTACGCCACGCATAAGTATAAAGGAGGGGGGGGGGGGGGGGTAACACAGCTTTAAGCAAACATTTTTGGTCTTGATGTATTTAAATGAAACATTTTCAGCATATTCGCAATAAGTTTATGGTTTTTCTGAAAAGATTTCTGTGCTCTATCTCCGTGAAATTATCTTCTAACATAAATTTTCCCTTCGAGTCACGGAAACAAAACTGCCGAGTCAAGAAAATGTTGCAGAAGGCTGATTCAACATCGATTCGTTCATAATGGTGTACTTCTGGTCAAGACAGTCTTAGAAATTTTCTTAGAAAGAGAAAATTCTGGTTCTAAATATTTGCAACGCAGTGTTCGTTGACACATTCATAGTGGCATACAGCCTAGGCTGCAGTGAAGCCCTGCCCACGTACAGTAGCGCCGAACAGAATGCATTGGTGGCAAAAAGCAGACTGTTGTTAAAGATTTTTTTGTAAACTAAAGAAGTTAACAGAGGACGAAAATGTAAGGTCAAAAATTCTCACGTGGCTGTTTGTGTGATGCAATCAAACATTGAAAACCTGATTTTGTTGACTGTTTTGATTGGCAGCAAAGCAATAAACAGCACCGCAGACCGTGTACAGCTGTTTATTTAATGCTGCATCCTACTATACAGGAAAAAAAATTCATACAAAAAATATAAAATTCGCAAACTTGTAAAGCAAAGATTTTCTTCCCCTACGCTTTGGTTTTTGGAGTGAAAACAAAACAAACCCGGTCAAAACAGATCATTCTGTCATGAAGCAATCTGCTTCGCGTGTTGAGTATCCTAGCTGAAAACCTTATCCGAAAAAAAAACGCCCATTGTTTCACCGCAGTGCACAAGCGCCGCTGTTCGCGAAACAATTTGTTTTAGAGTACTTCCTGCTCTATTCCAGCAATAAAACTTTGGGAGAGCATAAAGAGAGGCATGATAGAATAATCAGTTTTGTTTGCTCATTTTCGGGGATTTCAAAGCAGCGTCCTTCTTTAAAGCATTTGGCGAGAGTCATGCCGTCCTATCACATACTCTCCATTTATCTTGACTTCTTCCTCTCTTCAACGTTCTCTTTCTTCTTCTCCTGCTGCTTTCTCTTTTCCTCCCTCTTCTATCCTGCTCATGGCCCCAAAGACGCAGCTCAAAGGCAGGAGAGGAGGTGGCCGCGCACCCTGCCTCCCTAATAGGCGTGCGGTAGGGCTCACAATTACTCCCATACATTTCACTCTTTCCCGGGAGACATGATATGGAGGGTGGTGAGAAATTTGACCGAAACCCCTGCTCCACGGCTATGATTTGGAGGGGGGTGTCACGGTCGGATTTTCCGGACTAGGTATTTTTACCGATCATAAGGGGTAATGGACTGCGCTAGTTAGTGCATATCCGTCGTACGCCATTAACTGTCTCGGTGTCAGCTTCCGCAAAAGGAAGAGCAAACTGGGTCGCTAAACGCCCACCGCTGGGAACACCTCTATATATAACCTTCTGCATATATTTTAAACTCTGCAAACTCAAAATACTACCGCGTCATACCCTTAAGGCGGAGCTTCAGTCTCCCCTTCATTTTTTTTTTATTTCCCACCCTGCTGCCGATTCTTCATGTGCGTGTGCGGATCGTATCTCTATTGAATTCTAGACATATTAGTTTTCTTGAATCCAATAGAAATATGCATTAAATAGAAATAGGTTCTTGAAATTTTATGCTCGGTATTTTCAATATATTCTTAAAATTTGTAAGAAATACTTGACCTAAACCATGCTTCGAGCATGTTTCAAGAAGAAGAAAAAATATATTTGCGATTTCAGCATCTTGTCAATATATTTAAAGTATACTTTCATAAATATGAAATTCATTCGACAGAAGTATACTTCAATTCTAACGAATGGGCAGTCCTCTGAATATATTTGCAATATAAACCTAGATGCCCTGAAACACTATCGCGGTCGAAATCACCTTTCTGCAAATCGCATTTTGATGTTGGCAATGTATTGAAAGTGTACTTCCTTAAATCTAAATTTAATTCATTCGAAGTATACTACTATTCTAACAAATAGGCTGTCCTCGTAAACATAATTGCCGCACACTACAAGCTGCCCGGCCGCGGCGGTCGAATTTCGATGGGGGCGAAATTCTGGACGTCCGTGTACTGCGCGATCTCAGTGCACCCCAGGTGGTCAATATTATCCGGAGCCCTTCATTTCGGCATCCCTCGTACCCTGAGTTGCATTGAGAGGTTAAACACCGATAAACCTTCCCGGAACAGTTGAAACTTTTCCTTTTCTTTCGTTCTTTTGTTTATCGTAACTTCTCGCAGGAATACAACTACCACTTAATTACATTACCCGTGGAGAAAATGAAAAAATTAGACCGGCAACTGCGTCTTGGGCACCTCGGGCCCAAACAGGCCAGCGAAAACGACCCTGACTCGCAAGGCCGACCAGCTCCTCTAGACGCCCAAGTATTTGCTGGTTGACAGTTCGACTCCAGACCGCAGCCTGACGACAGTTACGACTAGCAGTTCGGTTCTAATTCGTCCCCAGATTCGAACACTTCAATCCCGCAATTGTGCAGCACTTTTGGGGGCCCACAGTTTGTGCCAGAAATGCCTTACCGGGCAAGATAATGCTTCTACATTCATGGCGTATTCAGGGTGGTTCACTTACGACTTTACACAATTTTAAAGTTTGATTTACAAGAGCGCTTTTTTCGGCCTAAAATTGTGACCGGTGTATTAATTACAACATAACTAAGACGTGATAACTAGTAACCTGGTTAACTAACATTGAATACTTAACTTTTTACCTATCACTTTTAGGCTCCCTAATTATTGAGAGGCGTGTAGCGCGCCGCACGCAAAATCAATGGCAATTTTTAGAATTTCGACAAGTAGTTACCGTCGGTGCAGTAGCCCATCAAATGTTGGCTACATCGCGCCAAAATACATGCGCTTTCGACAAGCCTGCAGGCAAAGCAGCTCCTCCAGTGCATGTCACTGGCTGAAATAGCTAAAAGTTGTAGGTTCACAGAGCAGAGGGCAACGGCGTTTTCGAAATTCTAAAAACGGATATTGATATTATTTACGGTGGGCTAGAGACCTCATTAATTCAGAAGCCTAACAGTAATGGTTAGAAGTGTTAACTATTCAACATTCATTAGTCAGCCTGCTAGTTAGCACGTCTTACCTGTATTGTATGTTCTGCACCGCTGACAATACTATGCCGAAAAGCGGTCTTCTAACCCGAAAATCCTACCTTTAAAAATTATGTAAATTCTTAGGTGACACACCCTACATATAAGGCAAGCCGAATATTACGGTTGTCGGAACACTTTGTTTCCTGACGTAACTCGCTGTCGACATCTGTGGTGTGGGGACATCTTTCAAGTTGTAGTGACCTCACGTGACCTTCCAGCGTCATTGACCACTTGATTGATGACCACGCCGCGTTTTGCATTAAAAGTCTCATCGACAAAACCGTTCTGTCGGCGGGTCAGTGTTTATTTCAGCCGTCGACAACTTTAATAGTACCTTCCGGTAAAGACGACTAGTAGTCCGTTTTCAAACTGAATACATTTGAATGTATTTTTAAAGTAATCTATATAATGCATATTTTAGCATATTTGTGCTGTAAAATACATATTTTAAACGGGAAATAGGTGTAGTTTTGCCATATTTGCAATAATGTTCAAAATATTGCTTCCAGCGCACGTGGAAAACATTCGTTGTAGTACTTAAGTCTGCGGACAAGAAATACAAACTTGATGTGAAATTAATACAATATGTTCTGAATGCAATTTTAGCGCAGCCTTTTCCCGCTAAGGAATTAATGCGCTTCCTTTACATGTATTCTAACTCTAAGAAGAACTGTTGCTCTCTTCGGAGGCTAAAAAGCTTACTTTTTTAAGGTGAAAGTTTAGCGCAAACACAGGACTACCAGCGCTTGTCCTTAGGTACTTTTAGCATAGACAGTACCGCAGCCACTACCGTATACCGCGTACCTAGTTCCGCCAATGTGGGCGTGCTGATTGGTCCCAACGCGGTAGGCGGGTGCTCCGTTGCCGACAACGTGGCGCACATGGCGCCCTAGGGGCGACCTGTGTATGCGTAGTGGAGGGGTGCGGTACGCAGTAGCGCTAGAAACTCGCGCTACGCTAAACGTGCTTCTTGTCTCGCTTTTGTGGGCTACCTTGTGTTAGCGCTCACCTTTCACGTTAAGAATATCATGCACTGACTAGACCCGACTAAACTTATATTAAGACAGTTTGCAGCCGGAAGTGTTGCTGATTATTAATAAATTTGGTAGCGTCAAGCTCACTGAACAGAGCAGTACTCGCACAAAACCACAGGTACCACCACACGCACCATGAGAAATATACAGCTGTGGCATCCGATTTACGATACAGGTTCACTAGAACAACAACAAAAAAGTTATTTTGGATCTGTTTTGGGGCGAAAATATAAAGCCGGCCGCCGGAACTCCCTTATATCAAAACGCCTACTCAGAGAACCTACGTGAGAAAGCAAAGCCCCACCTGTAGCGCAGAACAACACCGAGGTCATTCTTAAAAGCTTCTTTTCTCGCCCCTTTCGGGCGGCATTCTTTGTAACCACGTGAATGTAGCTGGATGGGATGAATAAGCTGCTTACCACGTAGAAACTCATACGTCGCTTTCGCCGCATTACGTAGTCGCAGAGAACCAACCCACGCTCTCTGCCAACGCGAGCGCAGCCAAATGCGCTCCCTGTCAGAAAGCACTTACCCGGTTTCTCAAAGCAACGCAGGTAATACACCTAGCTGACGTCACACCCAGCCTGTCGAAGCTTTGTTTTTTCTAGAAAAACTTCGTTTCATTTAAGGACATAATAAGGTGATAAAAAAACTGGAGTGCAGCACGAGACGAGCTCACAGAAATGTAGGCGGATAGCACGAACGTTAACTTCCAACAACTTTTATTGTTCTCAAGAATCAAATTTGTGCGCCATAACATCACGTTCCTAACGTGGTGAGAATGTCCCACTACCCGCTCGTTCAACAATCTCCCTCTCTAGATGATATACTGGTACCGTGGAAGTGTTTGAATGAGCGGCTAATGGAACGTGCTTGTATCGTTAGGAACGGGCGAGGAAGATCGCCTCTCGATCACATTCTGTCTTCACATTAAAAGGGTTGTAAGCCTTTCCTTGAGAAATATGTTGTGATCGGAAGAGGCAAAGATACAATAAGACGAGAAATAGCTGAAGTTGAAAACAGATATTGATCAGGACGAACATGTGTTAGCACTCCACCCGCATTCCTATGTGATACAGAGCTCACGCACCTGAGACATCTATCCTGTTCGCGCTTTTGATGAAATGCAACATTCTTGCGTATAAATGTACTTCTTGAGAAGAATAAAATTTGCTAGAAGTTACAACTCGTGCTCTTCGTCTCGATTTTTCGGTCTTCCTCTTGAGTTGCACTGTATGCTTAGCGCGCTGTATGCTTAGTTGCGCTGTATGCTTAGCTGTATGCTTAGCGCTGCTCCTCCTTTCTGCTGGAGACATTGAGGCCAATCCTGGACCTGGAAAGGTAGAGGACGTTCTTAACTTGCTGAAAGACTTCATTGCTGAAAACGACCAAAATTTCAAGGCTACGACAGCCACATTGGAAGAAATCAAGCGCGATGTTGTTGACATTAAATCACGGATTGATGTCATTGAGCAGAATATGGGTGGCGTGTCCGGCATTAAGGAAAATGTCTGTTCTGTTCATGGGGCGATTACTGAAGTCAAATCTGTGGTTGCAAGCACAAGCAATGACCTTGGAAATGTAGTTGACGATCTTAACAATAGAATGAGGCGAAACAACCTGTTGGTAAAAGGCATGCCTGAAACAGAAGGCGAAGAGTATGAAAATACCGAAAGCAAAATACTGGAATTCATTTCCACCCACCTAAAAGTTAAACTGGATGCAAACGACATTGAACGAGCCCACCGCACCGGCCGGCGTCGCGATGATTACAAGCGCCCAATCATCATCAAGTTCCTAAATTTCAAGGTAAAGGAAGAAGTACTACGGAATGCATTCAACCTAAAAGATGTCGTGCCCAAAATGTGGTTGGAAGAAGACTTTTCACCCAAAATCCAACTACAACGAAAAAAACTGAGGGATTATGCAAAAAGTATTCGGGAGGAAATGAGCGATTCACTATTCGGTTTAATAAGCTGCAGTTGCGTGGTGCAACCTACAAATATGACCCCGCTTTGGAACAAGTCGTGAAGGTATTCGAGCAAGAAGCGCGCAGTCCTTTGAGAAAGTTCAGTGCTTCTTGCAAACTTCCGCAGTATTTTTCCCAAATTGACACCGTGAAAGGCACAATTTTTACGTGCTCTCCAGACATCATTCTTGGCACCGAGACATGGCTAACGCCCGACGTTTCCAACAGCGAACTATCACTTCCTGTGGACCTAACTGTTTTTCGAAAAGACAGGAAAGAGGGAAGGGGAGGAGGCGTAATGATCGCCATACGGAGCGATTATCAGCCATGTCCCGCCGCCTTTGAGACGTGTCTTGAACTGCTGTGGGTCATGGTTCGGTTCAAAGGTGTCACATATGTCATAGGTGCATGCTACCGGCCTCCAAACAGTCTTCCCGATTTTGTCGATCACCTGCAGGATGCACTAGAATACATTTTTGCTACATACCCCCCAAAGCATTGTACTGTTAGGAGGCGACTTCAATTATTCCGCTATTAACTGGCAAACGTCATCTGTCACTTCCCGATCGAATCGTCATGAATGTTCCCGCCTGCTTGATACAATGACAGCGTTTCATTTAACTCAGCTGGTACAGGAGCCCACCCGAGGTGATCACGTTCTAGATCTGTTATTTACAAACCTTCCTACTCATACCCGCACCTACGACCTCGAAGAGATAAGCGATCACAGATTCGTCCACAGTTTAGTACCCATGTACGTTCCTGCCAAGCATATTACGACCAAATGCATCCTAAACTACCCGAAATGCGATCATGAAAAAATGAACCTCATGCTAAGAGACTTTGCGCACATTTTTCAAACCACCTTTGTAACTCGCACGGCAAACGAAAATTGGTTGTTATTTCGCGATAAGTTGAAGGAAATCGAACATGCCTGCATCCCAAAATTACACGTCAAAACAAGAACTGACTCCCCCTGGTTCACAAAAGATGTTAAGAAGTGTCTAAACAAAAAGAAAAAAGTGTACCGCAGAGCTAAGGAAGTTAACTCTGACAGCGCCTGGCAACAGTACAAGGACGTATCTGCTACGGCCGAAATCGCCATAAAGAAGGCTAAAAAAATTTTTTAACCACACTTTACCCGACTTGTTAAGAACCAACCATGCAAAATTCTGGCAAGTGATAAACCCTAAGGGCGGCCATGAGATACCAGTATTGAAAGATGCGGACGGACGTGTGGCACCTCCAGAGGCAATGCCTGACCTATTCAACAGGCATTTTACAGACACCTTTACAACCGAATCAGTGCCTTTTAATTACCGTGTACCTCAACAACCGTTAGTGCTTCATCCATCAGAACCAATCATCATTAGCGCAGCTGGCGTTGCCCGAGCTATTGAGCGACTTCCACTTAATTGTAGCCCTGGTCCAGACTGTATATATACCAAACTTCTTAAACTTACAGCGCACGTGTCAGCTGCCTAACTAACTTTAATATTTCAGCAGTCTTTAGACACAGGATGCATTCCCGATGACTGGAAAACCGCAAACGTCAGCCCAGTTTTTAAATCCGGTGATAGCACGTCACCGGAAAATTATTGCCCCATATCACTAACATTGATTTGTTGCAAGTTGCTTGAACATATCCTCTATTCAAACATAATGACCCACCTAAACGCTAATAACTTGCTTATTGCTAACCAGCATGGCTTTAGGCAAAAAAAGTCCTGTCAAACACAGCTATTTGAGCTCTTAACAGATCTTCATGAATCGGTACACGAATTAATATATACTGATGCCATATTTATAGATTTTTCAAAAGCTTTCGATCGCGTTCCCCACATAAGACTAATGAAGAAAATTAACAACCTACAACTGCATCGCGACAACACCCGTTGGATCGGAGAATTCCTACGTAATCGCTCCCAAAGCGTCAAAATTAAAGAGTATTCATCGAGCAGTTCACGAGTCATATCGGGAGTCCCACAGGGATCCGTTTTAGGGCCATTACTATGTTTAATTTACATTAATGACATAGCATCTAACATATCATCTAATGTGCGACTGTTCGCTGACGACTGCGTAATCTATAGAAGGATAGTCACCCCCCTTGATGCAGTTATTCTACAGACCGACTTAGTGCGCCTAAATGAATGGTGCCAGCTATGGCAGATGGAAATTAATATAAAAAAACAAACTTGATGACCTTTTCCACGCGATCTAATACACCTTCTAATGTCTACACAATTAATGTTGAAAGAACGGATTGTTTTAAGTACGTAGGTGTTTATCTAAGTGCTGATTTAAGCTTGAACACCCACATAAATCACATCACAAACAAAGCATTTAAGAAACTGGGACTCATAAAACGTCGTCTATATCTTGCCAACCCCGAGACAAAGCTTCGCGCGTATACTACACTAATAAGGCCAGCTTTAGAATACGCATCTTTAATATGGAGTCCAAGTAGAATTTCATTAATTAACCGTCTTGAGTCTGTGCAAAATAAAGCTGTGAGGTTCATCCTTTCTTCACACTCACCGTATGAAAGTGTGTCATTATTGAAGCAAACTATCAGTACTCCCGACCTTATCACTCGACGCAAGTTCTCCCGTTTATCGTTTTTTCATTCCTTGTACTACGATGGCTCCCCGTTCACAGCTGATCGCATCGCCCCTGCCCATCATGTTTCATCCCGGTCTGGTCATTCCCACAAAGTGCAACCCATCTTCGCATGAACACTGAAATATCAAACATCACCCTTACTATTATCTATGGCAGAGTGGAACTCGTTACCGGCTGACATAGTTTCTGAAACTGAGTTATCACATTTCCAAACAAAACTTTCATCGCACCTTGGCCTACAAAATTCACCGTAATATTGTCAGTATTGTCGAAGCATTAAGTCTTATACGCTCAACCTATGTATCTTTCAGCGACTGCAGTGCTGTGTACTTGCAATTTGTATATATAGTTATTCTTTGTATTTGTTAACTACTGTGTGCCGATAATCTGTATTGTGTTGTTTTTATGCCCCCCCCCCCCCCCCACCTATGTAATGCCCACTTTGGCCTTTAAGGTATTTAAATAAATAAATAAATAAATAGACCGTTTAGCGACCACGATCCAACAAGCTCAAATGCCATGCTGCTGATCTACTAACTTTTGACCACAAGTCAAAACTACGTAGAACGGGTGCGTGGTTATGATAGCACGGAAGTGAGACATAGGTACCACTCTATCATTTGTTATCTGGGCGGGCGTCGGAAATAGCGCTTCAGGCAACTAAAAGAAGTCTCGGGAAGCGCACCTGTTTTCCCCCACTACACCAGCGCCGCCCGTTCCCCGGCGGTCATTTCGAACTTTGTCCGGGCACGCTGCTGGCTGAGCGCATTCAGTTAGCAACGCCCCGACGGGTGCGCGTGCTGCTCGCACCGCTGGCACTCTCTCTTTCGTCGTGAGCTCGTACCGTCCTGCTTGCAGGTACACAAAAGAGGTTTTGCTGCTCGTTGTGAGTGATGGCTGGAATTTCTCGGCGTTCGAAGAGTGGAGAAATTGAAAATAATGGGCCTCTTACAATAGTTCCGAAGGGTCAAGTGCTGGCCGTGAAATTTTACCGCTTTCCTGGACACGTCGAACATTCTTTGACAAAACTTCGAATATTGAAAATATTAAGATACTGCTATAGAGGTACGGAGAATTGAGCTAGTTGGTGCATGGCACGACTGAACAGCGCACACAGGACGAGGACACAGGGAAGAAGCGACAAGACACGAGCGCTGACTGTCAACTGAATGGTTTATTGGAGTAACATGTATATGTACGAAATAACAATCTGACAACGAAGTGCGCATGGTTCGCAGATAGAATCACTGTCATCAGGCAGCTTCGTCCAGATATGCGATTTCGCGGGGATGAATGATGACCGAAGGAGGGCTTACGCACGTGTCAGAATTCTTGTGAATGAGGTAGGCTTCTTTTAATTTTGTAGTGAATTTTTCTCAGTGCTTGTACAAAGCTGAAGCATGTTTAAACAAAGGCATGCAAGGAGAGTCTAACGGAGGCTTGTGGCTGCATTTTTTATAGTGTAGTGCTAGTTTCTACACTACACTATAAGGAATGGTGTAGTATAGAACCGTAGAACCGTCTTTCCGGCACTGTATTCACGCTCCCGCTCGGAAAACTAATGGGGGCAGCGTCTGGAGGTGATGCTCTTACGACCCGACCCGAAAATCATCGTTTATCTCTCAATGCCGCAGGTAACATGCTCAGTGTCGTCGTGGACGGGGTCCTGGTTAACGCCAGGATTAACATGGGAACGTACGTCTCCGTCATGAATGCTTATCTCCACCGCCACTTAAGGAAAATTCGGACGCCACCTGAGCTGTTGTCCGTGTCGCTGATGGCCGTACGTCCTGTTTCGTTGGCAAGTGCACTGCTCCTGTATCAATCACCGGCTGGCATACTTCTGTCTTCTTTACTGTCCTTGAACAATGCCCTTATCACCTCATCCTCAGTTTGACAATCTACCCACATGGACTGCACCACAAATGTAGTTCAGCTCGCCCTACATCTTCCCCAGGAGGCATCGGATCTTGATGTTCGCCGACTATGTGTCTTCGACTTATATCCTTGGAGCCCGCAACCCCACACTTATGTCTCTTTCGCGTCTTCCATCAGTTCTTCATAGTCACTACATCATTCCTCAGCCCTTGATGTGCCCGTACAGAAAGTGTTGTCTTTGTGCACACAATCGTTGCTATCTCTGGAAACCAAGCGTCCCTCCGATCCTCAACTTTCCATCGCACGTACAGCTAGCTGCTCCTGGAAAGTATCTCGCTCGTCACGCTGTGCCCTGCTGCCGAATGCGTCGTATCAGCAGTGAAAACCTGCTTACCTCTCTCGTCGACATGCCGCATGTCTAATGTGCCTCCAGCTGAAGAATACCCACAAATGATTGCTGCTGGCCTTTTACCAGCTAAAGCCCATAATCTTAGATATCATGTTTTCTTTTCGCGGCATATTTAAGTTTAATATTCGCCCTTTGACTCTAATCGGGGTGGTTCAGTATCGATAAAACAACGGAGACTTCACTACTCTTCGCAGACGTCCGTGCAGAGCGTGTAATACGGAACACAATATCATAGAACAGGAGGTGGACAAGATACTCACTTAAGATATTATAGGGCCTTCACCATACCCTTCTGCCTGGCCAGTTGTCACTTGAGAAGATGAATGGGGGCTGGTGCTTTTGCCTTGATTACCGGCACCTGAACGGCATCACAAAAAATTCGTAACTCCTCTCACTAGAATCAGTAAAGATTTCATTTGCCCTCTCGCTGCCACTTACTTCTTTCATCGTTCTTCAGTGCGGGTATTGACAAATTGCTGGTGATGAAAAAGAAGTTCAAAACACCTCCTTCTCAGAGTGTAAGGCTTATATGATTTTGAAGTCTGCCGCTAGGCCTCTCCTATGTGACAGCTACTCTCGAGCGAATGATGTACTCCCCGCTTGAAGACTTTCTATGATCCACATGTCTTGGTTACATCGACGGAGTTGTGCTTTTTTCGTCCACATTTCTGCCGACACACCACGAAGGAGTGATTAGCATTGTGTATTCCGTAGAGCCGGCCTCTAGCTGAACTCGCCCAAGTTGTAATACAGTCGACGCCAACTCGCCATTAACGGAAACCTGGTCGACAGTTCTGGTGCCTGACCGGACACTACTCAAGTTCAAGCTGTTAATGAAGTCCCTATTCCCCAATCGTCTATAGATGTGCGCAGTTTTGTCGGCCGGCACACCTATTTCCGCCGTTTCATCAAAAATTTTGCCGCTACCACTCGCCTCCTCACCGACGTCTTCAAGAAGGACGGCCCATTTTCCTGGCGCGCTGCCCACCAGAAGGTCGGCTTTTTCTTCGTTGATCCACATGCTCACATCCCCTCCTATTACGGCCCATTTCGATATGCTGGCGTCGACTGAAGTTCGTACAGACGCACAGATATGAGATTGACGCTTTGCTCGCCCAATGTCACCAGGGTCAGTACCGTGTCATTGCATGGGCCAGCCGCCTTGTTTAGACAGCCGAGCACAATTAGTCAATTACAGGGCGTGAATGTCTACCCTTGTTTAGGCCGCAGCTAAATTCAGACCATACCCGTTTGGCCCTCCTTTCTCAGATGTTATTGACCATCCCATGCTTTGTTGGCTTTCTTCACCAAGGACCCTGCAGCCACCGTAGTGGCTCAGTGGTTATGGAGATCGGCTGCTGACCCGAAAGCGGCTAGTTACATTCCGGCCACGGCGATCGAATTTCGATGGAGGCGAAATTGTAGACGTCCGTGTACTGTGTGATGTCAGTGCACGTTAAAGCACCCCAGGTTTTCAATATTTCCGGCTTTCTTCGTAGTCTCAGTAGCTATGGGGCGTCAAACCTCCTAAACCAAACAAAAGGATTCTGCAGGCTAGATTGCTCGTGGGGCGTTGCGCCTGCAAAGTTATTCTTAAACCGTTGTCTACGAGTCAGGGCGTCTTAGTCAAGATGCCGGCTGCCTCTGTCGTCGTCCTGTGGAGCCGCCTCATCCTGGAGAGAAGGTTCCCTGCCCTTCCCTCTTCGACATCTCCGATCTGCTTAACAGCGCTGATGAGCAGCACCACGTTTCATGCTTTCGTCCACTCATTGATGACCTGAACTGTGCCTACCCAGATGCTTAACTCCTAATTTTTCTTATTCAAAACAGCATCCTATACCACCTCTGCCTTCATAGTGATGGACCTCCGCTTCTGGTTGTTCCTCAGAGTCGCCGCTGATCTGCAGTTGCGGAACTTCGCGACCAAGCGACCGTGGGCCACCTGTCCGTATCCGACAGACGATCGGGTCCGGCGCTGGTTCTTCTAGCCATGCCCATACGGTATTGCTCGGCGTTAAATTCCCTGCTGCCACCTATGTCAACGCAAGAAGAGACCATCCACATAGCCTGCTGCCCTTCTCCAACCTATGCGCAACCTTTTATCCTGCCGGATTAAGCATTCTCAGAACGTTTCAATATCCTGCTCCGGAAACCGCTGAGGAGCTCTGCCCACTCGTAGGCGCTCGGATATCTCGGTACCCGGCTCGTCCAGTCACTTCTCCCCTCAAAACCATCGCGCACTCTATGGAACTGAGGTCACTGAGTTGCAGGCCGAAATTCCTCGCCAAAACTTCGTTGTCGGAATCGGGAGAGGGATTCTCAGCAAAGCTGGAACGAACGAAACAACGGCTTGGAAAAAATCCACCCTATGCGCGGCTGGCGGTATCTTTTATTTTGGCTGTGATTTGAGTGTAGCGCCGGACACATACGGTAAATAATCAACACCAGGAAATGTTATCGGCTTCTTTTCAAAAAACAAAGCAAATAAACTAGTATGGCTAATAAAGTACACTTTTGATAGTGGAAAGTATGACGAGCTACGACTAGACGTGGTAAGCTTTGGTGGTGGCCCTGGCGACAATTTTTTATTCTGCACACTCGTGCGCACAAGAGAGTTAGGTAAAAAGTTTCTAAGCCGCTTTTCTGGTCCCTGTACAGTGCTCGAACAGACATCACTGTTCACCATCGCGTTGCCTCACCGCACCTCATACTGGCCATCGCTATCGCGGCATCGAGGTCGTCTGCGTGTAAAGCTTCAGACGCCTTGCCCGTTTTCCTGTCACCACTCGAACTCGCGACCAGATGGCCGCTTGCGTCGAAGGGACGGGGGGGGGCTGTTATTTCTATCAGCATTGTGCGCCACTCTCATCTTCATCGGTGAATGTTAATCATCGTCGCCCATCTTCGCCTCCGTCGATGACGTCATTCCTGCAGTTGGCAATATATCTTTCTCAGGGTGTTCTTGGTGCCTCAAAATATTTAATAATAGCAGCTACACAGCCAGGCGACACGAAGAATCCGGCGTCACCCAAAAAATGGTTCATTACAAAACTCGTCATTGAACGGAACGGTGTCACGTCGTTAAAGTCGAGTAAAAAATTGCAGGAAACACTTAAGCTCCGCCTTAAGGGTAGGCCGCAATAGTGTAATGCGTTAATTCTAATTTGCGCAGAAGGTCATTCTGTACTTTACATTCATAGATCCCTGGAAATCCTTATACCCCTCCTGGCGCAGTTGTGCAGCGGTTAAAGCGATGCGCTACTACCCTGCGATGGCAGATGTTCCCAGCGGTGTGCCTTGTGCGACCCAGGTTGTCCTTCCGGAGAGACCCTTCATTTATTTGCCACCTGTCACTGTGGGCAGTTTGCTGACTATTCGGGGGGTAGGTTGGGATGACGGCCCAAGGTCACGTGACCCAAGTGAACAACCTGCCTCCAAGGATTTTCTCTGGAAACCACCGGCCAGAGCCATGCCTGTGATTTTTCGCCCACAATGCCGTCGCCGACCACGCCGACACCGCATTTTCTGATCGACTTGGCTTTTAACGCTGTCCCGTTAGTAAGAATTGTTAGCCCCGATTAGTCAGTACTACTACTCATAACTGTAACAACTAAAAGGAATAAGATAAAATTAGAATGCACTGACATAGCAATGGAATGGAATTGCAACTGCACTGCAATACTTTGGAATTTCTCGCTCGTAATTTTCTTAAGTGCCTCCGGTGATTTTAATTTAGTTCTATCTCCTTCTTCGGCGGTTCGCACTGCGGGATGTCGGCGCCTACTTGACTCTGGCAGCTGAAGCGCTAAGAAAGCTTAACCATGACAAATAGAAATTCGCAGGTAGCAGAGTCTTCAATACTGGGGGTTTAATTGTTCCATAAATATATTCTTCAAGCCAAAATCAGCATGAACCAACGTCAGCATGCCGTAAGGTTCCTATTTGGTAGACGAGTTGAGACTTGCCCAAAATGTGGGACTTTGTTTTTCGGATTGGAATAGGCATATATCTCGCATCCTCGGGTTGTAGTTCCACACGTTTAGAGAAAAACAGCAATTCTTAGCCCTTGTACCTAAAACTAACGAAGGAAAGTAGAACGCTTTCATAAAGAAAGTTATTGAAAGCTGGCCTTCTGAGTTAGTTTTGCATGGAACACTCGGACGAGAATGGGCTTAACGCCGTAGCTCTAAATGGGTAGATATTACGTAGTACTTAAGAATAAATTAAACCTGCAATAGCGCATTATGTTCCCCAGATTAAAAAATTCGACCACGAGCTTTTTCCACCTTAAGCGTTTGCTGTAGCACGAGCTTCTGCTGTAGCACTAGCCTCCGGTATTGTGACCATGAGCAACACTGTCTCTGTGTACCATTCTCACTACAAAGATTTTTTTATGACATCCCCAAACCGAAACCTTACAGGCGACATCAGTACGCACAGTGGGCTAAACTTAATTAGAAAAGCCACTTTACAGAATGCGTTCTAAAAGCGACAGCTATGTAAGTACCAGGTTCGGCGTTACCACAGGTTGTCGGAGCTCTCTGAAATGACTTCCTATGAACTCCCTCTTAGTCTTTCCGTAGTTTGTCAGGGCTCTCTGAAAGGTCGTCCTGTATACTCCCTTTTAGTTTTTCCGTAGGTTGTCAGGGCTCTTTAAAAGAACGTCCTAAGGACTCTCTCTTAACATTTCTCACTTCTTTCACCTGTTTATCCTACAGCGCCGTCCTCGCACTGGTCCACACTCCTGCGAACGGCTTAGAAGTGTTGAAGCAAAAATAAAGTTAACTTTCTGAAGTTGACTCCTGATAGCAAGTACTTCGAACGCCGAGGCGCTGTAGTACACACGTGGCTAAGGCCCGTAAGCCCGATGAACGAGGGATATTTTGAGCGCAGATAAGCTGCTAACCTGTGTAGGGAAAAGTCTTGATCCGGCCTTAAGACGGCAAGCGCACCTCAAGTCTTGACCAAGGCCTGTTCTGCCGTAACCTAAGCCTGTGGTGTTTGTTCCGCCCAATGGAATTCCTTCAGTTCGGTCGCGTCACTCCTAAGTCTCTCCGAAACGCTGCTGAACCGTGGGACTGATGCTCTGGGTCAGCGTCTTTATTTTTTCTTCCATGCTTTTGTTGAACGACGCATCGATGGTTCGTAGGCTGCTTTCCAGTACGAATGTAATCCTGTTACGCCTTTATCGCGCTTTAATGTGGAGTGTACTCGGATTTTAATTGCGTTTATCTTGATGCAGTTTGCCTGCGAATTTGGGCACCTTCGCCCACTTATCGAAAGGAACGAATGCGAAATCTTTCTCTGAAGTGGATAATCGCTTACCATTGTTCCCTAAATAAACAACAGAACTAAAACTTTAGCATGCCAGATATTGTGGCCAGGTATTCGAACTACTTATTTTAGTTATTTGTTGGTTCCAAGCAACACCAGCCAGATATGCTAAGAAGTACACAAGACTAGGATCTCATAGTACGCCTAGAGCTTCAGGACGTGTATCGCCTTTAATATAAAGTATTTTGTACGGACTCTCCGCCTGTCAGGGTTAAAACATTTAGGTGAATATCAGAGTGGATGGTTATTCCTTCACCCGACTTCTTTCGTCTCATGGCCATACAATTAGCGGCTTCTGGTTTCAATAAACAGTTGAAAGTAGCGCGCGTGTCGTCTTCTCTTCCTCCGTGCTGTCATGTTTGGTGCTTCATGTTTTTCTTAAAACCAAGCAGTGTTTTACCGAAGCAAAAAAATCATGCTGCACGTTGGTGCCGTGTTGCGTCGGAAAATTTGTTCACAATGCAGGACACAGTGTTCATGTTGATTTTACTTATTGCTGTCACAATGTGGAAGGTAACTTCGTGTAAAGTATACAATGGGGCTACTTAGTTCTTGAGATTGATGGTAGCATGCCTCGCATTTAATATTCCCAACAGAACTGAGAGCACGAACAATGCCACCTAAAAATTTGGTGCAAATACCTAGGCTCCATTGCATTTCTGGCGCGTGGATTGGAAAGCATAACGAAGCTTTCTTCAGTGGCTCAGTTAGACCGCTTGCTCATCTTTTTAATGCCTTCCAAGCGATTATTTTTTTTATCGCTGGAATAAGGTGAAGGAAGATAAGTTCACCGCTCCGCAGCATTTTCAGCAGAACGCCTATATATGTATGTTTACCAGGTGTTTGCGAATATTCGAATTTTTTTAAAAACGAAGCGAGTATAGTTCTCTTCTATCCGCTTAAAGAATGATGAAGTGCATGTTGAGTCTTATTCCAGACGAATCTATTCCGTTTAGAAGTTCAGGAATGTTTTTAGAATGACTTTCTCGAAGTTCGAATAAGGTACGACGTAGTTGCTTCCCGACGACTTACGGCTCTTTCAAAAACAGAGTCCGCACCGACGCCGCACTGCATGCTGCCGTGGTCGGTGTGTGCGGGAAGTAGGGTTGAGTGTCCCGACGTGGTCCATTCGTGGCACGGAACTCGTAACCCTCCTGCATATGGCTTTCAAGACTGGGCGTTGCGACAGGGTTCGGGGTTATTGGAAACCACGGCTCGAACTGTCGTCCCTCTCACCAACTAAGAGAGAGAGAGAGAGAATTGACTTTACTAAAGAACTGGTCGTGGGAATTGCTTGGCGATAAGATGGCTTGGGTGCTCATTCCAGAGCTCCAGTGGCCCTAGCTGTTTAGGGAACCTGCTAGATGAGCTTTAGTTGATATTCCAATGTTACGCTAGCCAATTGAGCCTCCCACTGTTCGTAAGATGTTGTTATATATAGGGACTTGGTTCGATCGGCAGGGTCTCATCCAAGTCGACGACCAAAGATCCCGTTTCGAAAGGCGTCTGTTCTGATTTTACGAGAAGCGATATCGTTGGAAGAGAGAAGATTAGAAAGGATTTACATGACATATTAAAATGAGTACGTTAAACACAAGAAATCACAAAGTTCTTTTTACATATCCCATCCTGCTGCTTCAATACGGCTCGTGGTCCCCATAACCCTAGGGAAAACTTTGTACTTCAATGCCTAATGAGGTGCTCACTCTTGATGACATGGGACGCTACCCACTGCAGAAGGCGGCACTTTTGCCGACCTCACAGGCGGGGGCTCGCACTTCTCACGGCGAAGTCTATCCTGCCACCGTATCCCATCTTTGCCGAGGGTGTGGAGGAAAGAAGTGCAGCGCCGTGGATGAATGGATCGAAAAAACTTTATTACACACAAAAAAATCTTCCAGGGTGGTGCCCTACTGGTCCAGGAGTCCACGGGCTTGTGCTTCACGTTAAGTCCGATCCACCAGCCGTTTCTGGCCGGCGGGCTGAGCGGTCCGTAAAGCAGCTTCCCAGGAAGATTGAGTGGGATTGGGGTTGGGGGATACTGCCTTTGGGGAAGGACATTCCCAAATGTAGTGAAAAGGTGTGTGTGTGGGCACGCCACAGGTGGTACAATCAGGAGGAAAAGTGGCGTGAAAGCATGAGAGTCGGTGGGGGGTAATAAAGCAGCCTGTCTGTCATTGTCGCCAAGTGACGCTGGATGAGGGTGACAATATACTGTGGGGGGGGGGGGGGGGGGGGGTGGCAGTGTCATGCGGCTGAGTTTGTAGAATGCTGTGATTTGATGGTATGTAGAGAGGACCGGTGGGGCCTCTTGCGCAGGGTTGGGTGCCTGATCATCCGGGGTCCGGGAGGAGAGTTCTAGGGCCAGCTCATGAACGCGCTCATTACCGGGAATCGAGGCATGCCCAGGGACCCACGACAGAGTAACCGTTCGGTCGAGAGAGGTGACTGGGGCAAGAATACGATGTGTTGCCGGCGTCGCCACGCCCTTTAGGTAGTGGCGGTACGCGGCCTGGGATTCTGTGCAAATTTTGGTTGCGTTTTTGTCAATGGTCGAGTGGGCCAGAGCAAGTGTGGTGGCGGCTCCTTCCGCTTCTGCAGGCGAATTAGTCCGGATAGTGGCGGCGGCCTCCACTGTGCTGTCTTCATAGGCTGCGACTGCCGTGAAATATCCTGGTTTCGAATTTTCTGCCGCGTGAATAATCGGTCCTGGATGCATCGGTAGAGGGTCAGAGTTAACTGTAAGCACCGCGCCAAGCAACGCCACTAACACCAAACTGCGAGCTTCGTAGAAATTGAAAGGTACGGCACCCGCTGTCAGAGACTTCAGGGAAGAGGAAGGAGACCTTTCCAGACTGGCCGGTCTACGGTGGTAAAGTGTTCACACCTTCCCTTCGTCATGCCTGTACCCGACAGGGGAGGAGGCTCCTTCCCCCAACCACGCAATTAGGCCCGAGTAGCCATTCAGCGCAGCATCCGCCTCGCCAAAACCGCTAGTCACGAACCCTTTCTGCCACGGACAAAGGAACACTCTTCCGTTTATGACGCAACCTCCATTGCGACGCTAAACTGGCTGAATTCACGCAGCGCCTCTTTGACTAAGCATGTCCGCTGACAGCTCACTGCAAATCCCTCAAAGTGTGGAACTTGCGTCACACCAGGGGAAAGTCTTAGAGCATTGAGTAGAATACTTTTGACCATATTAATGCAGGTTTCGAAATGCGTTCGTATTTGGCGCCAATTTGCGGCCTCTATTGTGCTTAGCTTTTTGTGCAGTGGAGGGTGTATACTGTGTTTAAGGCATTGTGTTTCCAGACGTTCGGTATACGTGGACAGAAGGGGGGTGAGTTGAGGTTGTGAAGGACCCACTCAGTTAATTAAAGCTCGAGCTAGATTATAAGCAGCCTCGTTTCCCTCTAACCCGTCGTTACCCGGTGTCCAAGTAAGTCTGTGATCTTCTTGTGAATGGGGTAGCAGCTAGGAGTACTATTGCTCTTTCGGAAGCCTATTTAACGTATAATTACGACAGGCTTACTCTGAGTCTATGATAACATGGGCCGTTTTACCGAGTCGAGTCTGTTTTCGTGCTTAATAGCCATGACCGCAGCTATGGCTTCTGCTATGGCAGGGCTCTCTGTCCTAATGGAAGCTGTTACTAGTGAATTGTATACGTGGTCTACGGCTCAACCACGAATACGCCCCCCTCCGGATAAGCTGTAACATCCACGTATGTGGCATAAATGTCATAATGCAGTTTTTGTGCAAATGCTCAACTCGAGCCTTGCGAATGCCCACGTCCAATTCATGGTGCTTATGTTTGGGCCCTGGAGCAACCATTAAGTGATCCCTAATGTGGTGCGATAGTTTGTTTAGCTTCCAAAACTTCCCAATCCCCCGGAAATTCACAGCTAGTTGTTCGCTGTCGTATAATTTGTTGTGCGTATGACACGAGCGTAGAGTTGATATACTGATCCCGTGTTGCGTCTCCCCTAAGAGTATAGAGTTCCGTGTTTAGACAGATGCCGCCCTGATCCCGTGTTGCGTCTCCCCTAAGAGTATAGAGTTCCGTGTTTCGACAGATGCCGCCCTAACTTCGTGACTTGAGCGAAACCGTTAGCGCTTCGTTGTTTTAAATATTTTTTTTGTACGAATCTTCGCACGAGTAGCAATGGAATAATCTCGCCAATATTCGATTCGTATTCAATTCGCTTCCATTACTAGCCATTCGTATTCGATTAAATTTTAACTACATTAATCGCATTCGATTGTCTAACAAAGCTACGCTTTTGGGATTCAGTTCTATTTCGAAGGGGCACTACTCTAAATCCTTAAATTCTTTACGCTAAATCTTGTCGTATTTTTTACCGGTCGGGCATACTGAACGAGAGGGCTTCAGTGGCTGTTTATTTTTATTCATTGATACCTTCGGTGAAAAAAACATTACAGAGGGGTGTGGGTTGAATGCTGAGATATTGATAAACACAGCCAGTATCTAAAAATACAAATAAAAAATAATGGGGATGCCTACAATATACTGGCAATATTCTTAAGGGCACAGTACATAAATTAGGATGAAAGATTGTAACCTAATATGAAGTTTTTATTTGCGCGGTTGCTTGTCAGTCTACGCAGCGGCGCTAAAGCAAAAATATGTATTGAACACACAAAGAAAGCGATTTCAGCTATACAGGAATAGCATAATATACATTGCGTACGGCCGAGTGAAGTAATGAAGGTTGGATTATAATTGCAACCGAGGACGGAAGGCGATTCCAGTCTACTGATGTGCGGGGAAAGATTGAATAGTGATTATTTTAATATTACATGTAAACGTGCCAACTTCTTGAGTCTGAGTCTGTTATATCAATAAAAAACAAATTCAGTTCTTCAATACCGCCTCTCCTTTTTTTCAGAAAGGAAAATTTACACGCTTCCTTCTACAAACGCGTTTACCTAAAGATTATATCATTTTCTTTTCACGCTTGATATAGGCTAGCCCGCGCTGCTTCTTGGAAGATATTTCTTCGCATCTATCTTTGAACAACGCGAATTAATGAAGACAAGCTGCCAGCTCCTGTTCTGGTGGAGAAATTTACATTGATAGTAACCTTGCAAACGTATACATCGTCTTCATAAAAGGTTAGATAAAACGCGCAAAAGCACACCTTAAAATCAGTCTGACCTACTCTATGTTATCCTACGGAACCTCTTGTCGGCTTTATGCTGCTTTGACGTCACTGATATAGAAAGAAACGTCAGTTCCTTAATGGGTACCGTCAAATCATTCTTGTAGTTATGCACGCAAATGCGCGAAACGAACGCTCGATCGGAAAATACCCATAGAGACTGTATCAATTACCTCTCAATTTAGGGAAAAAAAGTGGAACAAAAATCCCGCAGCAAACATGCGTTAGAAAGCAGTGGAAGATATTGCCACGTATCATTGCAGTGTTTGTTCGTTCACGCTCAAGGCAGCAAGAAAGGGTCGTTATCACTTTTGTTCGTGGCGCGAGAAGCGACCAGACTAATCTAGATTGTTCGCAGCCATGAAAGGCTGCATCTAGGTTTTTCCAGATTACCGTAGATGATCTTGACCTGTTATCTGGAAGTTTCCTTGCCGGATTTAAATTGAGCGATGCCGCGAGCGGCGGACATTCGTAGTTCGACGATTGACGAGCACGCTTGTTGCTTACGCCGCCACCGAGTGATCCAGTTCTTTTGCGGGCGCAAGTCAGCCCAAATAAAGAGCTTCGTTTGCAAGTCTTTCTTGTGTCTTCCTGACCACTGGACTGCCGTCACTACAACGTGACATCTGGTGGAGGTGCTGGGTAGCCTTCCATGTACCGGACACCCCCAGCAAGTCGCGACGCCAGCCCTTCGAGTCATTCACCGCAGGACCTGAGTCCAGTCCACCGCGCAAGCCGACGTCTGCTAGGAGACGCACCTGAGTTCGGGATTCTGCCTGACCCTACCCGGAAACGAAAGCCAGCAGGAACGTCCACCATGAGCTTGCCCCAGCCGACGGCTCCAATCATTCTTCACCAGACCCGGGTGCCACCAACCTTCGACGCTTCGCCTGGCGCCGACCCCGAAGAATGGCTGGAACAGTTCGACCGTGTGGCTGCCTTCAACAACTGGGATGATGCTACGAAACTTAGGTACGTCTTCTTCGCCTTGGAGGGACCAGCAAAAGTCTGGTTTGAGAATGAGGAAGCTAACCTCACGAACTGGGAAACCTTCAAGGAGCAGCTTCTAAAGACCTTCACGAACGTTGTGCGAAAGGAGAGAGCCCATCAGCTGCTACAGTCTCGCATACAACACCCAAACGAGACCGTTGCTGTGTACACTGAGGAAATGAAGCGTCTCTTCCGGCGTGCCGACGCAAACATGAAGGAAGAAGAAAAAGTAAGGTTGCTCATGCGAGGAGTTAAAGAGCAACTCTTTGCCGGCCTCGTCCGAAACCCACCGAAAACTGTCGCGGAATTTGTAGAAGAGGCATCCACGATGGAAAAAACTCTGGATGCTCGAGCCCGCCAGTATGACCGCCAGCAGCGCATTTTCTCACCAAGCTGCCTGGACACCGCTAACACAATGACCTGCGGGATGTTATACTTCAAGTTGTGCGAGAGGAGCTCCGACGATTGCTGCCAACGGGAGCGCAGCCGCAAATTTCATCGCTCACGGACGTCATCAGGGACGAGGTTCAACAGGCCTTGGGTGTGACGCCGACACCCACGCAGCCTCTGCAGCCCCCAGCCATGACTTACGCCGCAGCTGTGCGCCGTCCTGCCCCTCGACGACGGGACCCAAGCCCCTATCGCCCTCAGCCAGCTGCGTTGGACCGCCGCCCACTCGCCCCAACCCGCCCGTCCTACGAGCGACGCGCGCAGCCGAGGAAATGCGACGAGTGGAGAACTCCCGACCAGCGCCGCCCACTATGCTTCCACTGTGGCGAAGTCGGTCACATCCTCCGGCACTGCCCATACAGAAGACTGGGCATCCGAGGGTTCTCTTACGACGCTCCACGACCCCGACCCGGCCAGCGACCAGCCGAAATCGAGGAGTTTTTGCGTCGGGAAGAATACTCATCGCCGAGCCGCCTATCACGTTCCCCGTCGCCATCGTCCCCGCGCTTTGTATCTCCTAGGCGAGGTTACGCCATGCGTGGACGCTCCCCCAGCCCCCGAAGGTTAAACTAAATAAAGCAGCCTCTGGAGGTGAGGTTGCTTCTAAGCGCAATGATAAAGATCCTCCATCGACGAGTACTCAAGACCATGCCTCAACTACGACGACAACACCGACGACGACAACACCGACGACGACAACACCGACGACGACAACACCGACGACGACAACACCGACGACGACGACGACGACGCGGCCAGACTTGAAGCTTTTACCATTGCCCAGTGAAGTAACGTCGCAGTACGCCCACCGCGGCCTCACTACTCGACGAAGCCGAGATCGTACACCGAAGACAACGTGCAATGCGAAAACGCGAACAAGTGACCTTGAAGTTATGATCGACTATCACGCGGTTACTGCCTTGGTGGACACCGGAGCTGACTACTCCGTCATGAGTGGGCCACTCGCTGTCCGACTCAGGAAGGTAACAACAACTTGGGATGGCCCGCTGATCCGCACCGCAGGTGGTAACCTGATTACGCCGTCAGGACGCTGCACCGCGAGAGTTACTGTAAATGGGAGAACCTACGCGACAACCTTCCTGATCCTACAGCAATGCTCGCGAGACGTGATTTTAGGAATGGACTTCCTGAATGAACATCGGGCGATCATCGACCTTCGATCCAAGTCGATCAAGCTTTCCACGGACAAAGCCATATCTGCAGCGACGACAGCGACTCATCGCGTTCCCTTAAACGTCCTTGACGAAGTACTGAGCGTGCCGCCCCGATCAAGTGTCTTCGCCTGCATAGGTACTGGAGACGTCGAAACTGCCGAAGGCGTCGTCGAGGGGAACACCCAGTTACTCCTTGATCGAGGACTGGGCGTCGCAAGGGGAGTCGCCCAAATCCGAAATGGCCAAGCCCAGGTGCTGCTAACCAACTTCACCGAAGAATACCGGCATCTAAACAAAGGTACGACGATCGCTTTCCTCGACGAGCTGGCAGACATCAGAGACATATGTGCCCTACCCGACCAACCCCTAGAACCATCTAACCAAGGCCATCAACCAACGTTTGATATCAACCCGGCATTAATACGGAGCAGACAAGAACAAATACGCAGTCTTCTTCAAAAGTACAGCGATTGCTTCTCATCAGCATCGAATGTGCGAAGAACCCAGCTTGCCAAGCACCGCATTGTCACAGACGAACACGCCCGACCACTGCGACAGAGCCCCAACCGCGTATCGCCGCTAGAACGCCAAGCTATTCGCAAGCAAGTTGAGGAAATGCTACGTGACGACGTCATCCAGCCATCAAGGAGCCCCTGGGCAGCACCAGTTGTCCTAGTGAAAAAGAAAGACGGCACCCTTCGCTTCTGCGTCGATTACCGCCGCCTGAACAGCATTACGAAGAAGGATGTCTACCCCCTCCCCCGCATCGACGACACACTGGATCGGCTATGCAACGCCAAGTACTTCTCATCGATGGACCTGAAGAGCGGCTACTGGCAAATTGAAGTCGACGAAAGAGATCGCGAGAAGACTGCGTTCATCACGCCAGACGGACTCTTCGAGTTCAAGGTGATGCCATTCGGCCTCTGCTCTGCACCAGCGACGTTCCAGCGAGTAATGGATACGGTGCTCGCAGGCTTGAAGTGGCAGATTTGCCTCGTCTACTTAGATGACGTTGTTGTCTTCTCCTCAAACTTTGAAGACCACCTCAGAAGGCTTCGGATAGTGCTGGAAACGATCAAGTTTTCAGGCCTGACACTGAAACCAGAGAAGTGCCACTTCGCCTACGAGGAGCTGCTGTTCCTTGGTCACGTCGTAAGCAAGGATGGAGTTCGCCCAGACCCCCAGAAGACGGCTGCGATCGCAGAGTTTCAACAGCCTAATGACAAGAAAGCTATACGCAGATTCCTTGGATTGTGCGCTTATTACCGGCGATTCGTCAAGAACTTTTCGCGCATCGCTGAACCTTTGACCCAACTTACCAAGGCTGACGTGCCTTTTAAATGGGAAAGGCCGCAAGAGGAAGCTTTCAACGAGCTGAAGCGCCGCTTACAGTCCCCTCCTGTGCTCGGGCACTTTGATGATAACGCCGAAACCGAAGTTCATACCGATGCAAGCAGTGTGGGCTTAGGAGCGGTCCTCGTTCAGAAAAATGGCAGAGAGGAGAAAGTTATCGCGTACGCTAGCCGTTCACTGTCGAGAGCCGAAGCCAACTATTCGACGACAGAGAAAGAATGTCTCGCCATTATTTGGGCCACGTCGAAATTTCGCCCCTACCTACACGGACGACCATTCGAGGTTGTGAGCGATCACCATGCTCTCTGCTGGCTGGCCAATTTGAAAGATCCCTCCGGCCGCCTTGCTCGATGGAGCCTGCGTCTTCAAGAATTCGACATAACTGTAGTCTACAAATCTGGCCGCAAACATTACGATGCAGACTGCCTATCGCGAGCCCCCGTAGACGCAGCACCGGAAGAAGAAGACGACGATGCTTTCCTAGGACCAGTAAGCGCCAGCAATTTCGCGCAGCAGCAGCGCTCGGATCCTGAGTTGCATAGCCTAGTTGATTATTTGAAAGGCAAGACTGCATCGCCTCCCCGGGAGTTCAAGCGCCAACTGTCGTCCTTCGTCCTTCACAATAATCTCCTCCTGAAGAAGAACTTCGCGCCCAACAGGACAGTACATCTTCTTGTCGTGCCCAAGAATCTTAGGCAAGAAATTATGCAGGCATGTCATGATGAGCCGACTGCAGGGCATCTCGGGATTGCTCGCACGTTGCACCGCATCCAGGAGAAGTACTATTGGCCGCGGCTAGCTACCGACGTTTCCCATTACGTGAAATCGTGCCGTGAGTGTCAGCGACGCAAAACGCCTCCGACTAGACCAGCCGGACTCCTCAACCCCATACCACCTGCAACTAAGCCCTTTCAGCAAATAGGAATGGACCTCCTCGGCCCCTTTCCGACTTCATCATCAGGTAACAAGTGGATCATCGTGGCCACCGACTACATGACCCGATACGCCGAAGCAAAAGCGTTGCCTAATGGTACCGCAACAGAAGTCGCAAAATTTTTTGTCGAGCAAATTCTCCTGCGACACGGCGCCCCCGAAGTGCTCATCACAGACAGAGGGACGGCATTTACAGCGGAGCTGACGCAAGCCATTTTAAACTACAGCCAGACAAGCCATCGGAGGACAACTGCCTATCATCCACAAACCAACGGACTCACAGAGCGTCTGAACAAGACCATCGCAGACATGCTCTCCATGTACATCGACGCCGAACACAAGACGTGGGACTCCATTCTGCCCTACGTGATCTTCGCGTACAATACTGCCGTACAGGAGACAACCAGGTTTACCTCGTTCCAGCTGGTATACGGCAGGAAGCCCACGACAACACTCGACGCAATGCTCCCGCACGTTTCTGACGAAGACAACCTCGACGTCGCCGCCTACCTTCATCGCGCCGAGGAAGCCCGAAGACTTGCGCGGCTTCGCATTCAAGACCAGCAGCACACCGAGGCCCGACGCTACAATCTGCGCCGACGAGACACGCATTACAAACCAGGTGATCGTGTTTGGATATGGACGCCAGTTCGCCGCCGTGGATTGAGTGAAAAGTTGCTGCGACGCTACTTTGGCCCGTACAAGGTTCTCCGTCGCATCGGTGACCTCGACTATGAAGTCATCCCCGACGGCACGACAGCATCTCAGCGACGCCGCACACGCCCGGAAGTCGTACATGTCGTACGCCTGAAGCCATATTATGAACGCTAAAGGACTCGAAGTTTTCATTGTCCGTGTTTATTTTCATTTTAAAGCATCGAGACGATGCTTCTTTGGAAGGGGGGTAATGCCACGTATCATTGCAGTGTTTGTTCGTTCACGCTCAAGGCAGCAGGAAAGGGTCGTTATCACTTTTGTTCGTGGCGCGAGAAGCGACCAGACTAATCTAGATTGTTCGCAGCCATGAAGGCTGCATCTAGGTTTTTCCAGATTACCGTAGATGATCTTGACCTGTTATCTGGAAGTTTCCTTGCCGGCTTTAAATTGAGCGATGCCGCGAGCGGCGGACATTCGTAGTTCGACGATTGACGAGCACGCTTGTTGCTTACGCCGCCACCGAGTGATCCAGTTCTTTTGCGGGCGCAAGTCAGCCCAAATGAAGAGCTTCGTTTGCAAGTCTTTCTTGTGTCTTCCTGACCACTGGACTGCCGTCACTACAACGTGACAATATAGGGCGAGCAGAAAAACAGATGCGGAGCAAAGAACACGAAAAAATTCTCAAAAATCTTTTTCTCACAAAGAAAGATAAGGCTATTGATCCGCTGAGGAAACGAGTGCCTTGCAATTCTTGAAGAAAAGAGGTAATGAAGGCGTAACAGCCATGAGCAAGAATTTGCATGGACAAGAAAATATGCATGATTAAAACATTCTGGAATTAGCCAATATATGGAAGCGAAATGAAGTTGTATGGAAGCACGTATATTGAACCTGCAAAGAAAATGAGATTAAATAAGGCGCCAGAGAGAATAAAGGAGGAGAAGAAAAGATAATACAGTTATTTGTACTAAAAGTAATAATGAGTCACCACTTGCAATAAAACACTGATTATAAGAAAATAGGCGTATGCAAGAAAACAAAGAAATCTATAAAACCATATCTCTACGTGTTGGAAGAAATATAAACACGTCAAAAATAAGACTAGCTGCAAAACGTTATACAGAGGCATGTGTGCTGAAAAAAAATTAATACCAAACGGAACAAATAGATGGAAGAGTAGCCCAACATTTTCTATTAGAAAATTAGTCGCCCAGGCTCTGGGGTAGTGTTTTAAGATAAGGTATGTGTTGTTTTTAACTGCTCTTTCACATGAAAATGACGAGTTAATCGGATTTTGAAAAACATTTGCTGCACGCGTTCACTGCTTGCCGCAGCAAAATTTGCCCAACAGTGTCTTTACCGCAGCCGGTTTGCCTTCTTTTGACAATCTTTTTAAACAAATTGTAGTACTCAAATATTTTTGGAATAGCGCATACAGACACATAAACACTAAACCGGTACCGTTGAGACATGTTCCTCGCTATCATAAACCGAGAGTGCGCACTCACTACGGCAAAGCAACTAGAAAATATTACGTGCCAGTTATCTTTAACGAATTACCGGACGATTTATTTTCTTTAACCACCCGCAAAAAACTGCGTGTTGCTGTTCAAGCGCCAGAGAATCTTTAACATTTACTAAAATCTTATCAGTGCTTTTTCATTCTTTCCGTGTCAAAATTTTTATGTTCTGTATATTTACGTCTTTTAATTTTCTTTTGCCTCTGATGGAGCTCTGATGTAGAGCGAAGATTGCCGCGGCTGCCGGTTGTCGCCGCACAAGTCCACTTGTGGCTTCGGCGCTTGCGTTTTTTTGTATGTTGAGATTATACTGAATAAAGATTATTATTATTTTTATTATTAAGGACAACAAACAGGAAATAGGATGCTTAAAAAGTAGAAACATAAAGAAAAGAGAATGCACGAAAAGATAAAAAAGCCGTTTCTGACAACTTTATGGCTATGATAACTCAGACGATATCAAAAAGAAGCTGGTTAGGTGAGTAATAGGAGTAAAATGCATTCGTGTTTCGATGGCCTAAACGGCATGCATGTTCGAAGAAGACGTCGGATGTTCTGTATGTTTGATGCGTTCTCATAGCCAGCACGGACATTGTTCGTACAAGCGATTTCCTATGTGAAGAAAATGAGAGAACTAGCTGGTTAGTAAATCATTAGAAGGTAAGTAGCGGACGCTGATCCGTACGAAGAGACTGAAAGAACTCCGGTGGAGTGGAGAGCATTTGCAGGCAGTCTACGCTGATGAATAGAAGACTACCATTATCCCTCTGGAGGGACAAAGGCAATCTAATAAAGGATACTAGTAGTAGTTTGATAACTGTATCTTACCGGAACGCACCTATGGGCATAAACTTGGATGCTACATAAAAGAATTGACATTTGTTTAGGGACAGTGCTGCGAAATATCGAAAAAAAATGATAGGGATTACGTTTGGTGGAAGGAAAATACCAGAGTGGGTAAAGAAAGAAGTCGAGCTATGATGTCCGAGATAAAAATAATCAATGAAATCGCCATTCACAGGGAATACGATGAAGAGAGCAGATAACCAATGGTCGCTTAGAGCAACGGAGTGGATTCCAAGGGAAAGCAAGCGTAGCAAGCAGGGCGTGACAGAAAGTCAGGTTGAGAGATAATATCACGAAATTAGCGAGGATGGATTGGCAGCATCTGGCACAAGAGTAGTATAATTGGGGAGTTATGTGAAAGCCGCTTGTCGCGCACTACACGTAATGGGGTTCATAATAATGGTGATGACGACGGGTGCAGCTCTGATGCTGCGAATGTAGCCTTCGAGGCAAGTGTCACCCGTTTATCCGCTGAGGCCGTAGTATTCGAAGAACATATTCCTGGCAAATGGCACAACGTCTTTCGAATAGCGGAGAAAAACTTTACAAGCGAAATTCCTTTTTTTTTGCTCAGATATCAACATTTCGCAGCTGGACCTTGCCTTATCTCCCACCATTAGTTTTTGGTCTGACTCGTAACAGACAATATTTGCAGGAATCAGATTACGTCAAGTTGTAAACTTTCTTGGTGCGGTATGCCATGCGCTAAATTCTTCACCATTACAAACTTCTTTCGCAAAATGATGTGTGTGTGTGTGTGTGTGTGTGCGCGTGTGTGCGTGTGTGCGTGTGTGCGTGTGCGCGTGTGCGCGTGTGCGCGTGTGCGCGTGTGTGTGTGTGTGCGTGCGTGTGCGTGCGCGTGCGTGCGCGTGTATGCGCGTGTGTGCGCGTGTGTGTGCGTGTGTGTGCGTGTGTGTGCGTGCGTGTGCGTGCGTGTGCGTGCGTGTGCGTGCGTGCGTGTGCGTGCGTGTGCGTGCGTGTGTGCGCGTGTGCGCGCGCGCGCGTGTGTGTGTGTGTGTGTGTGTGTGTGTGTGTGCGTGCGTGCGTGCGTGCGTGCGTGTGTGTGTGTGTTGTATATTTTTCGTTTTCTTTCACCCGCCATTCGTAGAAGTTTATAAAAATCGTTAGATAGAGCCAAATGTGTTTGTGTAGCCTGACGTAAAACAGTCCTTTATAAGTTCGAGAGGATATATTAAAAGCCGCATAATTGCTTCATATTTCTGGGCGAAGAAACATCAAGGTGAACGCGCCAATTATAGTGGCGACAATGCTACCATACAAATTTTGAAATTCGAAGTCTTGACGCTACAATATGACTTCATAAATTCAGTTCTCGTCATGTAGATAGATAATTTCGAGCCTTTTTGACAGATCTTGCGAATGCCCTGGAAAACTTCCAAGTCTTACATGCTGGTATCTTTTTTCCAGGCGGGCATAACGCTCGAAGCTGCAGAGGACGGAACACGCTTCTTCTATCAAAACTATCGAATCTGTGACTTTTGTCAACTTAAAGGGCCTGCTCGACTGAAAGATTTCTCCGCCTAGTTTTGAGCTCTATATTTTGTGCATGTTATGAATAATGTATTTTTTTAATATTAGGGCTGGGAAGCATCTAGTATTTTAGAAGTGTTCAAGTGTCTCTGTAGTAGACGACGTAGTCCCCTAGTGGTATCTTCAAATGGTGTGTTGTACAACTAACGATCGACACCGGATAAGACGCACCATTAAGTCGCCGACATCGCCACTATAAGGCGTTCTTAAGCGAGCCCATTTTGCTCGTACTGCCTCCAAACTGCCTTCTCCTCTGGCTCCTACCACACGAGAAGGGGCTTTCCCGCAGAGCTTCAATCAAAATTGCGGATTTTTGCGCAACTCAGCTCCCTGCGGAAACATATACAGGAGCACTATTTTCCAGCACTCCAAAGCGCCCTCTGTCGACCTTTTTCTGGCGCGTTTCTTGCTGTTTTCGCCTCAAAGGCCGGTTGCCTCTATGAAAAGTCAATTGCTGGCTTTATGTGGACGCAGGGCGTGGCTGCGGAGAGGAATGCGGAAAGCACTACTGCACTCTTTCGGCTACTGTCCTTTACACAAGATCTCGAAAGGTGGAGGCAAGTGTCTGGAGTAGAGTTTCGGACGTAAATTCTCCTCTCTTTTTTCAAAAAAGATAACAACGGTGGCCGACTGACGCTTTAACCTCGCCCTAACTCCTTCTGTAGGCAAGACACGAATTGCAATCTCGCAAGTTATAAATAGACCTCACCCTGTCTACATCACCAGAGCCCCTGTTTATGGTCGGATCGAAAAAACACGCTGCGTAACTAAGGGTCTATAATTGGGAGAGGAAAGGCTGCGAAACGTCTCTAATCGGTAGAATAACGACGACGGGGAACACAGGCCACAAGCTAGCTTAGCTGGTTCAGAAGCTAAAGTTCACAGCTTTGCTGATCGAGCAACGCCCCTTTGACGTCACGTTGATTACACCAGGCAGAGGTCTAAGGAGAGGTGTGCGTCATTTCAAAACGAGTAAGCATGCACACGTTTATTGCAGAGAGAGAGAGATATTCTCTTTAATGAAGAGCAGAGAATTTAGCCGGCGTTTAAAAATCGCTGGCATGCTACTCTGCGTAGGGAGGGGAATTTGAGAGATAAAGACAGAAGGAGAGCAGAGCAGTGTGAAAGAGGTAAAAAAAAACGAAGATAAAATGCGGCCATGAAATGGGTACTAAGGATGCAATGGCGAGTATTGATGTAACCTATGGAATGATGAAGTGCATAGTCCGTCAAATGGGCTGACGAAGTTCTCTGCATGAAGAATGCATGAAGGTAACGTGCAAGTGAATTTAAAGCTTATCGAGATGTCCAATGTCTTTTAAATATGTGAATAGAAAGTTCATTGTAAGTCTCTGTTGCCTAAGGCAGGCTAAGGGACCTAAAACTTCGGTCAAATATTTAGGGGAAACCCCCAAGTTGGAGTAGATTTGTAATAAGGGAGTAATTACTCATTGGCATCCACCCGAGCGCAGCCATACGGCTACAGAGGAAAGCTATACAGCTTTCTCAGAAACTTCATAGTTAAAGAAAAATTCGTCCTGGTCCGGGGATCGAACCCGGGACCACCGCTTCACCGGATCAGTCGCTCTACCAATTGAGCTAACCTGGACGGCAAGCTTATGGTAGGGCGAGAGCGAATTGATCAATAACTCGAAGTGGGAACAGTGTTGGTCAAATGTTTAGGGGAAACCCCCAAGGTGGAGTAGATTTGCAATAAGGGAGTAATTACTCATTGGCATCCACCCGAGCGCAGCCATACGGCTACAAAGGAAAGCTACAGCTTTCCTTTGTAGCTATGATGTAAGTACTTTGATGGAAGACTCAAGGTTGGTATATTTTCTTCAAACACTGCTGCTAGGAATGGGGCTTTACTTTTCATTCATCTCGGGTAAGGGTCTAGAGGCCAACTATTGAACTTCACTTTTCTTATCCCTGCACAAAAACTTGACGAAAGCCTAAAATAGTTACTGCGTCGTTACTGCAAAAGTATTGTCGTCAACTCTTTCTTAGAGATACAGAACCTAACATACTCTCTTCTGAGTTTTTCTAAGAGCGAGCAAGTATGTCCTTTTAATACATCCTTTTGGCTCCTGCAAAGGCCAGAAATAGCTACAGGCGAATGAAAGAGGGGCAAAGATAACACGGAGAGGACATTGAAACAGACTTGTTTTTTGTTGCGAAAGCAACACTACGTGATTCGCCGAGCCATTTCGCGGAGATGACGAAAGGCCATACTGCGCATGCGCGGGGAGCAGTGACGTCACATGGCGCACAGCTGGCGCCCCGCCGCCGTCGCTGCGTGGATGACTGGGCTGGGGCTGCCGCCGCTGCCGCGCGCTCTACATCTCCCCTCTCTCTCTCTTCGTTGCTTTCGTTATCTTCCAGGTTTAACCAGAGCTAAACCACTGCCAATTTTTTTTCGTAATTTCTTATTCGTGGATGCTCATGACGTTTTCGCCGCGGTACTTGACATTCTGGGATGTCAAAAAATACGTTTAGCACAGCCAAGTCAAATCCATAAAGCAGGATCCCGAAATTCTATTCAAGGCGCTCTATCAATATGTGAATATACCTTCAATACCTCGAACAAAAACAACCATTTCTAATCCCGAGCACGGATACGTCATTCTTATTGTGGGTGTTTGTTTTTACGCTTTTTATTTCACAATTGCTGAGGATGATATTTTTCCCGATCCTCCCGGTCCTGAGCCGTAGGATAATTTCAATTATGGTGATTTGCTTCCGGAAGAAAAGTTCGTTTTGACACAATATTTTGTTCGCGTGTATTTATTTATTAAAATACCCTAAAGGTCTTCCGGGTAGAGTATTACATATATACTCTGGATGGTTGGCTATACGGAGGAGGAGGAAAAAACTTCGTTAGGCTTTTCTGCCGTCGTTAGCCCACTTTCGCCCCCAGGTGGCCTCCATGAAGGGGCGATCTCGATGATCCAATCTGCGATGTTTGATTGTACCTGTTGGTCTTCACTGCGTACGATCTTTTCCCAGCTATCAGCTGAATAGCTGAGAATTCCAGAACTATGCGATATTATGCGCATTGCGCATTTAAAGAAAATCAGAGAAAGCACACAAGAAAAGCAACTCGCATTCACTGTAACCCATGCGATGTAGCTAGGAATGATAGGACGTAGCTCTGAGGTGCGATAATGCAGTGGCGCCCTCATCAGCAGGTTCCAATGCCAGGTAGATTAAAGTTTCCTAATTTATGTACCCGTGAACTCATCCTTAGCCCATCTCCGAATAAATGCGAGTTCTAAAACACGAAACAAGAAAAGGAAGGAGGACTCCCGGGAAAAATCAAATTTGACCATAGTTGAAAACCGGATGGACGGAAACAGGGCGTCTAGGGTCATCGCACGGCAGTGGCCAAACTCGTCCCTTTTCATTTATAGCAGTTATTGCGTAAATCTGGCAGCAGCTCACTCTGAGGGATACAAGTTTGCACAACAGAGTATGGATCCTTCATGCCTCTTGTTACAAATTATTCGAGACTATATCATCTCTTTCTGCGTAGCTTTTTGTGTTTTTTCGCAAGACGCTACAGGAGGTTGTTAGCGCAGTGCTGCATATTCTAGTTATAGCCGCGACAGTTTTCAGTATTCTGCCATGCTATCATACGTGTGCGCCGTGTTGCACAAGAATATAATTTCTGTTAATATTAAGGAACAAACGCGAAACTAAGAAACAAGAGCCCTATGAACACAGCAGAGGGAAAAAAAACTCGGGGACAGAGGAGTCTAGAAAAAGAAGCGTATATAAAAAATCTGCTTAATAACTGCCATGTATAAAAGAAAAAAAGATATCTTGTGCTGAAAGGTGCATACCGTTGTTATGAGGCAGTTGATCCCGACGGCGAACAGCCCGAGTACCGAAACGAATAAAACGCTGCAATGAGCGTTCCTCAAACGCGCAAACCACATCTACATAGTGTTTAGTTGGTGTGCCTGGTCATGTACAACCGTCAGCACGCTTAACACGAATGACGGAAAGCGTGGCCGGGAGCGGCTTGGACTGACGCCAGCGCCACGAAGTGCTGCGCGCTGTTGCCGTGATAACTCGGTATGCTCTCGGTGGCTGACGATAGCAGGCGCGCAGCTCGATTTCACTACTCACCTTTTAATTTCGCTTTTATCTAGCCGGCGGGATGAGTGCGCTCACCTGACTGTCTCGCGACTGTTCTGTACTGGCCGCGGCCAGAAAACTACGTTGCGGTTTCCTTATCTCCAAAACGCGTTAAAGTGGCGTGGCTTCGGATCGCTCGAGCGCTTTTCTAGGCTCTTTTTACTGCCGACAAGTGCTCCATCCTTTATTTCTCGTTGAAACCAGGACTGGTTTCTTCCAAATTTGTGCTTGTGCTCAAATTCGGTTAGTTTCGGTTTTGTTGGCGCTTCTCGCTAATGACCAGGCATTTTAAGTGTACAGAAATAATGCCGCGGTTTTTAGCACGCCTAAAAATGTACACAAGCGTTTCTGAGTACGCAAATCATGCATCAGTCGGCCGGAAACTTCATACCCCATAGCCGCCTCTGGCTTTTTCTGTGTTGTATTTGTCCTACATTGCACTCTTCTGTTTCCAACAAATCATGGAAGCCCACGCCTGATTCTCCATGCGCCGCCATTCACTCTGCTTTGTCAGCTGATGAAAAACAAACATGAAAACGAGACACGTTTGCCGCAGACTGGTCATCCCACTTAAATCGGTCGCGTCTTAGCCTGCCTAACACCTGCCTGTTCTCGCGCGCATAAGCTCTGGTTTCGCGAGCACCGTGCAGGTCGGCAATGTGTGGCACAGCAAAAAAAAGCCTTTACTTCATAGTAATAACGTCAACTCCAGTGCAACAGGCAAGGAACACGATAAGAAAATATCTGTTTTCAATTGCACGCTAAATAAATAAAAGCTTATAGCTGCAGACAAAAAATGCTCTGCGCGCGGCTTCTGGCTGTGAGACGATGCTACCTCCTCGAATGATAAGCCCTCCAGTAGAGGGCATCAGTGCCGCAAGCATCGCATTATAGCGGCTTCGTTCAAATTAAATTGCGTCTATTCTAGAGTTCGCTAAAGAAAAAATGATTTCCTAGAATAGAGCTGTGTACGCTTAGAGACGCGACGTAATTAAAGGTAAGCTTGGAGACCTTTTCTATCATTCAGAGTTGATATATACTTGAGGACAACTTATATTGCGGTGCAGCAGACACAAGGCAGGGAAGTGAAAGAGACGAGTCTTCGTCCCCGTGTAATGGGGGGGGGGGGGGGGGGGTTCGTTGGTCGGGCTAATACTGCCAAGGGGAAAGGGGGAAGCTAAAGCGACGGTGCTTGATCGCTACCGCTGAAAAGCCCACTTCCTACGGTACGGTGACACAGGCCTCTCTTCTTCCCTTTCCTGCCTAGTCTCTGATGCATTGCCTAAAAATGTTGTCCCAGAGTATAGTCATATAGCATTCCTGGGAACCCCTTCTCACTGTTGGTTGCGAAAACAGACGATGAAGACAACACCTAAAAAAGTTGTCCCAGAGTATAGTCATATAAAATTCCTGGGAACCCCTTCTCACTGTTGGTTGCGAAAACGGACAATGACGACAATACTCCTTTAATATAAATTTTTGACCTCATAAAGCTCTGTTTTTACTCTAACCACAATCTTTCTGAATAGAATGTTGTGATCTGTGGATACAGGCCAACTTCACTTTCTTCTGAGTATCCGAATAAAATATTTATATTACGCCATTGTTGAAGTACCAATATTCGCATGCTTACTTTTGGTTCAGCTGAGTCAACAAGATATTTTGTTTGGGAATTCAACAGCAAAACTTTCACCATTGTGCACGGAGTGGAAACATTTTACTCGTCACAAGTGTAATTTATGTTGCACGAGTTGTTTATGCGCTTTCTGTTTTGAAAGCGCCTTCGTATCAAATGCGTTTTTATTACTTCACTGTTCGCGGTCTAATCCGTGTGCTGCGGCTGTGGGTAATTATTACTAATCCTCAGACTAACTTACCCATGACCGCAACATTCGACCGTGCAGCGATTTACTTTGGCATGAAAGAGGCTTTTCTGCACGTAATTTAGTTTCTGTACGTTCAAACATTGTGTGTTGTAGCATAAAAAATGCGCAGAAACGAATATCACCATCATCAACCTAACAACTTCCATGATAGCCCAAAAGCCTTACTTAATCAACTCCAATTAACTCTGTCGTGTAAGCATGAAGCGGAAATAAATTGGCCATGTTGCGCACTGGGCTCTCTGCAGGTGAAAATTATAGTCGCGGAAAAAGAAAAATGCCATTCCAGGTGCTTTTGTTTTTCAATAATAGTATTGTTTTAGAACAATTCTGTACTGAACATTAACCCATGATATTTATCCTTTCTTGAAGGCAATACAAAAAAATATAACGTGACACGCACGCTTGCCCGCAGCGAGCGCAGCGCTCTCAAACGTTCCGCCTACAAACTAACAGATCACTTAGTCGGGCGTGCTGCCGCTAGAAAAGGAGACAGGGTAGCGAGCGACACAGGCACAGGCTGTGCGATTTGAGATTTTCTTTCGTACATGTGTGTGCGTGTGACATCTGTGCGTGTGTGCGTGAGGGGGGGGGGAGGCTTTTAAAGACGACTGTCACACCGATGTGTGTACTGGCAGCGCAATGTATTTGCATGCAGTCCTAGGGCAGTTTGCCACCATCAAAAGGTGATATTGGGATGAAGCCTCTACCCCAGGCAGTAAACACCTGGCTCCACTTTTTGCCTCATCACGATCGACGAAAGTACGCTGAAGCTCTTCCGATGCGTGTACGTTTACCCCAAAAAAGGGGCCTAATTCATATAGCAAACATAAAGCATCTGAGACCTACTGCCTACGGATGCGCGCAAAGTTACGTGCGCTAGGCTTCCCCACATATAGTTTATTTTGTGTGTTGGGAGTTTCTCGGAGGAAGCTCCATTTGCGCCATGTCTTAGTTGGCGTTCGTGCACGTGTTCTTAAGCTTCGCGCAATCGAAAACGTTTCTGAGAGGAGAAAACAATTGACCCCTTTCTCTTTTCATTCATGCCAACCTTTCCCATCCCTTTGTATATTTCTTATGTTTATGTCATCGCTACCGAGTCATCGGTCTTATCGTACATTTTGGCGTGGGCTTAGAAACACGACTGCGTCCAGACACGCCAGAACGGAGCACTCAAGTAAACGGAGGACTTTCACCCGAAAGCCAGCATGTTGTAAACTGTCGTTGCGTTCGATTAGAACCCTTTCTGTGTTTATTCGGGAGGGTATAGGGAAGACGTAAATACACAAAAAAGTCAGGCGAAAACGACGGCCTGAAAGCGACTGGGTAGAGCCTGCCTTAAGTGCAGGAATGCATTTCGAGGCGCACTGCGGCTCTGCACTGGTGCGCAATAAAACCGCCTGCAGGTTCTATGTAAACTCGCGGGAAAAAAATCGAGATCTGCGTGGCTCTCCGTTCAGTGCATGGCTGAGTTTCGTCAGCACAGCGAATATTTCGACACGCACGCAAGGGTCGTTACTGGGGTGCATATCGCCTCTGTGTTCAGCGCAGGCGAACGACTGAGCAGTTTTGGCTAATGAATGGCGAGTCTCCCATTAACGTTTTGTATGTGAAAGTTCACGCACGAAATTTTGGCAGTGTATACCGTGCCCGTATACGTAGCTTTGTATTTAGTCCATCTGAGGGTCTACTTTAATCGAAACCCAGAGTAGGGGTAGATGGGAATGCACTTATGCTTGTGCTGACGAACAGGCGCAATGTGCTGTGGAGTTCGCCGCCGCCCACGACACGCCGATTTAGAACACAGCTGAATTCTCGTCACCGCTTGAGAATCTACAGACGGTCATGTATGCGCTGTTCTAGGCACACACATCGCTCTGTTGTTCTTTGGATGTGAACACTCTTGCCTCCCAGCTTTTAATGCAGGGCTCGGAAGCTTAGAAAAGCGGACAGCATTTTCTAAACGCACTTTCCCACGCTGAAGTGAAGCTGAGAATCGAAGCAAATGCGAAGGTGAGAACGAAGAGGAGGTAAGCTGGTACGGAAGCCGGGAGCCAATTTCTCCAACATCAGCCTTACTGCGTTTACCACGGGACAAACAGCTGTCCCATATTTCTGCAATTATAACCATTTGCTGTGCCGCCTCCCGCTACGCTTACCTTCTCTTGGAACCCCTTCCGTTAACCGTAACAACCATCGGTTATCTTGGCTTCGCATTATATGCCTTCGGCGTGCGCATTTATTCGTGATTTCTGCGATGTCATTAACTCGCGTTGGCCCCCTCACCCGCTCTGCTCCCTTCCCTACAATCGTAAACAAGTCGAAATTATCGTAAGCTGCTTCCTTTCCTTCTTTTTTCTTTCTCAAATTCCCTATTCGCAAACAATTCTTGGAGACAAGTCATTGGAATCTATCTATTGTATAAAAAAAATGCTCTTTTACAATCTCCTGAAATTGCAACAAAAGAAACGCGTTGCACGCCAACCGTAGCGTAGGCAGAGCCCGCCGCGCGACCTCCAGACGAGCCAGCAACAGGAGGAATGGTCCCCTCGCCTGCGACGAGGTAACATTGGTCATTGCCCGCGTAAACGGTCTATAAGTCTATTTTCTCTCTAAACGAGTACGCAGTTACTTTAACGCACCAATCGACACCTTCAAAATTAAAAAAAAAGGCTTCATTCATACTGCCGTCCTTCCTAAGACTACTGTTGGTTTCTTTCCTTTGTGTACCAGAACTAGCGCCCCCTGTCGTTTCCCTTCTCTGCACGTACTCTAGTCGTAGTCCTCGTCTGCGCATTTAGCAACTCTGCGCGCGGTTTGCTTTTTTTTTGAGACCGTTTGTAAGTAGGAACTTGTCATCCATACTTTATGAATGTATCCCCTATATTTTTAAACCGTATGGTCGCTTCTTTTATGTCAAATTCAAGTGGAACCGCTCTTCGTCAACCCGAGCTCTCCGAAAAATAACCGCTGTGGTGGCTATGTGATTACGATGCTCGCCAACTGACCCGAAAGATTCCCGGCCATGGCGGTCTCATTTCGATGGAGGCGAAATGCGAAAGGTCCATGTACTGTGCGATGTCTGTGCACGGACGGACGGATATCTGTGGCCCGGAGCCCTCCACTACGGAGTCCCTCATAGCCTGAGTATCGTTGGGACATTAAAATACGTAAAAACAAAACCAAACTCCGAGAAAAAAATATCGTATCACCTTCAATATGCCCCTTCGTATCATTTGGGCGCAGTTATCAACACATTACACTCGTGTGGACGGTGTTATTTTCCTATAAGTAGTTTTATATAGAAACTAGAAGTTCCTAGATCTGGGCTGCTATGCAAGAGGTCCCGAGTTCTGCGCTCATCAATGTTTTCAATGAGTTTGCGCGACGGCAGCCAGTAAACGAACATAGTGCGGAACGCGCGGAAACAGCCGACAATAAAATGCGAAGGTCAAGCCATGCACGTCGACACGAGCGCAGCGTACGCGTGCCGCGTCAACTATTCAAACATACCAGACTGCGCAGTGAAAAGTTCCAGCGCCGCTTAATGTTGTCGACGCGATATTGCAAGTTTTAATATTGCGACTTATTCACTGTCTACAGAGTTGGCGGAAGCCGCTCGCCACTCCCTTTTGGAGGCGTCGAAGTCGTGTCTCCTCTTTCAGGCTTTATCTATCTATCCACTGTCGAAGACTAACAGTGCACACCCAGTTCATTCTTTCACCAACCGTTTCGCTTCTTTCGATGACAGCATAGCCATGACAACTGACAGAGCTCAGGATACGATGCTCTTGGGAAATGGCGCATACCACATAGAACCGCTTCGCCGTCGTCGTCGTCATCTGTAGCTGACGTCTTCTAAGCAGCTGTAAGAGCCGGCAACGTTTTGCTGCGTGCTGTCTGGTTGCAAACAGGTTTTTGAGCTATGCAGTTTTTATGCGATCGCAGCCCTAGATAAATAAACCAGCGAGAGTCGACGCAGTATGTGTTTTCGACAGTGATGTACAGTGGTGATGGAAAAAAACGTGAACAGAGCCGAGCCTGGGACCTCCGCTTTTCGCATTTCTTTTCATCCTGATTTTACTTCGGTGGTAGAAAAAAAAGACACTAGAGCCGCCCGTCATGTATTCTAGGACGACTCTAACGTCTTTGTTTTACCGCCGAGGTAAAAGCGCGATAAAAAGAAATACGAACAGCGGAGTGCTTATGCACCGCGTTGTTGTGTTCGCGCTTCTTTCCATCGTGATACTATAGATTCAGAAGCGATGACGTCCGTAGCTCCTGTTATATTTCGGCGGTGAAGATTGTTCGTGTTTGTCAGCACGGCTTTGCTGAAGACAGCAATCGCATTGGGTGTGGCCGAACCGTAGCGTGTACGCGCATGGGAATTAGACGCCGCGCCTCGAGTGTGAGACATGGTTTTGATTTACAGGTGAACTCGAGAAAAACTCGGGAATGGTGAAAGCCCCCTAATTCAGCTCGGGATGGTCATGGCAGCGCTAGCAGCAGCAGCAAATTGGGCAATCACTCCGAGCAGCGGCCGATGTCAAAACCTCCGACGGAGCCGCTTAATGACACATCCGACGAAGCGTTCCAGCGTCATTTTCTCCCGTCCAAACCGTCGGTGCGCTGGCTGAGCGACCAGCTAGACGACAACCTACATCTGCATAGATTGCATGGGGGGCCTCAATCGCCCAAAGTCGATGAGCAAGTCCTCTGTGCACTCCGATTCCATAGGACCAGGAATTAACAGGGAAGCGTCGGCTAAGACCGGTACTTTGGGCGTCACCGAATTACAAGTCGTCTCCGACGCGGTATGCACAAATGGTTGCTCGCTTCTCCGAAGACGTATACAGGTGCGGCCAAAATGACACACAGCACGATTCAGTGTTTGAAATTTTCTCACGCTTTTCGTACAGAAAATATTGTGGCTGAATGGGCTCATACGTGAGCGCACTGGTGGTGCATGCTAAAATATGTGTAAAGTGCTTGTTAGCTTTCGTTAGGCAAGACGTTAGAGGAGCTTGACTACCGACCAATTCTCCATAATCGCCGCGGATTATCTCGACGGCGCATACACTGGAATAAAGCGCCCTTCAAAGTCCCACCCAGACCAGATCAAAGAACTAACGAGATTATCTTGCATGAGCCAGGTAAACAACGACAAAAGGAACAACTCTGCATGTTCAGTCGCTTAAGAGTTTGATAGATGCACAGACAAGGAATGAAAACAATATCATTCGTCTCAGTGATCAAATGCCTAGAAATTGGAAAACTTTGTTACCTAGCGCCAGTTAAGGCAGCTCTTCCAAAGAAGAAAATTGAACCCTGAAGGTGATCATAGTTATAAACAAACAATGGATTCTACAGGGTATCTTTGCTCAGTTTACTCTAGAAACCCTATCATTTCAGAAATAAATTTGCTGAGCAAGAAAAGATTTCACGAGGATATCTGGAAAATAGGCACTACCTGAGGTTCAGATGATTTGACTTCAGATGAACTGCTCGCTTTACACTCACCCTATGTGTCGCTGTTTTGCGTAATGTTGAAACATAGGTCTTCGTTTAGGCCGAAATGTGGTAAAAATAACTATCGCCAACCCTGCATTAAAAAATGAGCTCTAATCAGGCTACCTTCGCTAACCATATTTCAATCCACCTAGTGTGAAAACTATTCAAATGCATGAGACCTAAGCTCCTGATCCTGCCCCAGAAGTGCAAAGAAGCGGCGAGAAATAGTGTAGTAGGCGGGGATATCGCATGCTAACGTACGTATCGTGAGGCTTGGACCTGGAATGGTGAAGTTAATAGTTGTATGCCTACTCCACGGGCATACAACTTCGATTTCCAATATTCGATTTTCCATCGATATATTTGTTTCGCATCGATGCAAGGTCAAAAAGTGACCTATTTTGATAAAATTCCAAACTTGAGTGTATAGCTATCGCTGAAACGGAAGAAGCCGCAATGAGGGGCAAAGAAAAAGACAACTTTTCGCCGCTCTTTCTACGCCGCCTTACGCGCTGCATCACCTAGTGCTTACTTGACTGCGCAAATCTAACCTGCAGATGAAAAGCTTTATTTAAATCACGCGCGCCTCCTGCCAGGTCACGTGACAAGAATAAGCTTCATCCCTGTGAATTTTTGCTTGTAGCCAAAGAGCCAAAGCCCTCACAGCTGATGACACGACCGTATGTTCTCGGGCGAAACAAGGATAAATGCAGTTATTAACAAATAATTCTAAAGCGCATTGAGTGAGCATCTTTACAGTATGAAATGCTTATGTCCTACCACGTAGTGCGCAATAAAGATATATTAAAACAGCTCTTCCGTAACATAAATGCACAGGTAATTCACTCGGTGAAAGATAAATAAAAGAAGGCACCGGCAGTATGGTCACATGACTCATGGTTTGTGAATAGACTGCGAAGCACATGAGATGACGGCCCAGTGGCGATTAACCCAGAGTGACTATAAATAACCCAATCCGACTGGAGGCGTGGTGAAGAATGGTAGTTTGGTTTATGGGGTTTAACGTCCCAAAGCGACTAAGGCTATGAGAGACGCCGTAATGGAGGGCTCCGGAAATTTCGACCCCCTGGGGTTCTTTAACGTGCACTGACATCGCACAGTACACGGGCCTCTAGAATTTCTCCTCCAAAGAAATTCAACCGTCGCAGCTGGGATCAAACCCGCTTTTTTCGGGTCAGCAGCCGAGCTCCATAACCCCTGAGCAACCGTGGCGTCTTATGTCTTGACACAATTAGCTCATTCACCTGAGGACGTAGCCGGAGCTCGGGCAGATGACGCGTTTCGCTAAACTCTGCGCATTCTGCATAGCGCCCCCGATCAAAGAAACAGAGAAGTGTCTCCAGAGCAATGCATCAACGGCGCTCGTGCGTAGAAGAATAGAGAACAAAACACTGAGCAGATAGAAAGGGAGTCGGTAAAAAAAAAACGAAAAGCGTGGAAATGTTATAAGAAGCTGTAGCTCTAAAGAAGAACTATGGCGTGACACTCTCCTGTTCCTGCTGAGTGCTATGGCCTCACATTTTGTAGTGCTGAGCATTATGGTGAAGAGGATTTCTATCTTAATGCTTCTGAAAGAATATTCTGTAGCGGATAAATCATAATGACGAAACTGTTATTAGTGGCGCGCCGTGAGAACTCAAGCACATCAAGAACCGATGCGGGCTGCATACAGTTCATGAATGGCACCTCAAAGCAGTAAAGGAGGATTTTTTAAAAAGCAGCACTGAGAACGACCAGAGTTCCCGCAGATGGTAAGGATGGAAGCACTGCGCATGCAATCGCTGGATGGTTCGTGAATTATCAGCAACTTGGCGGTTGAATGTTCTAATCTACAGAAAGCCCTTTCTGCCTAGTTTTCTTTCCAAGTGCATACCATACCAAACTTTTCTCGACAAAACATTTTCGAACAGCAAAAAGTTTATGAACGCAAATTTTTCCATATATTGCGAGATTTCAGTGAAGCGATCACTACATACGCAGAGCTGCTGCCGGCATGCTTGCATCTTTTTTTGCTATTAACGCTTTTGCTATCGTCAGAAGCGTTCCTCCTTGGTTTTCTATGGCAGTCTTAAAGGCTCTATGCGAGCGATGGAAGCACTATATTAGAAATGATTTGCTAAACATCGGAAGAATGGATCATTACCTTCAGTATTTCTGTACCAGTACCTTGCAGTTTCTCCATGTTGAATATTTTGTCCAAGAATATTTGACATTGGTCAATCATCCTTACCTGCTTTTAGTTTGTTTTCTTGTTCTGGTCTTTATATATAAAAGCGTTTGAATACCCCAGAGCCAGGACCGATATGGGGAGCAAACCTCCGCAGCAAGCACCCTTAGAAAGCGCTCACATTACTAGGGCAGACAAACCCATATACACTGCCTTATTTCAGCTTGTGCTTGTTGTGTGCAACAGTGAAAATATTTTGCTTTTATTTAGCCACCGGTGAAATCCCTGGCTAAAACCCGAGGATGTGCGTGCTCCTGAAGCCTTCATTACAGTGCAGTGCGTTGTTGTTACTTTCGTTTCATATTTGTGCCGCAGGTGCGTAGATATTCTATCAGAACGCAGAGGCGTGGATTCGTGAGAACGAGAATTATGACTTGAAGTCGAATTTTTTTAATGACCTGACGCAATTTTTCCGTCCTTTTTACGATTGATGAAATTTCCAGAATTGAGATATTTATGTCTCTCTTTGAAGACGAAAGATTGCAGTATTGTTTGTATTGAAATAAACACGTGAGCGCATAAAAATTGTTTCTTTCTTAATAACTAAATAGGAAGCTTTCTCCACATTACCCAAACACAAGAAAATTGTGAATGCTTTCATGACAAAAAACTTCGAGGGGTAGAGCAAACAAAGTGAGGAAAAGAAAGGGCCCGTTAAAATACTTAAAACAGAAGCTTAGCAGTCGTTGAGGCCTGGGAAAGTTTTTAGGAGTGTGTGTATTTCAACTCGTGCGGTTAAGTGATTGACATCTGCATTGCAATCATATTTTACGAGAAAAATAATTCAATAAATATTACACGAGAGAACAGCCGCATGCTGTCGGTGCGATCCGGACCCACGAGCTTCACTTTTTTTTTTACGGAGCTCTACCAACTGACGTACGGGGCAGCTGTCCAATCTTCTACTTCTGAGGGCACTTCTCTTCCATGTAGCCCAACGCTGCGAGTGTTGACCGGGGCCACCCACACCATAACAACACGTGTAGAGCGTCCTTCTGTAGTGCAAATGACACGTCGAACGTCACTGCATTGTCAGGGTGGTATGGTCGAGCATTAATCATGACCAATAAGCAAAAAATACGCGGGCGCCTATTATCATTATTGAATGACAATGCTTTAGAATTAGGTTTCCTCCTTGCTTCTGTTTGTTTTTCTTCTACTTTTTATATCCTATACATATTTTCTAGGATATATTGCTATCTATTTCTTTGCACATTAAAAGTTCTTTGCTGAACTTTACTAAGCAAAATACTGAGTAACGTGGCTGTGTGCCTCAGTCATTTGTAGTCATTTTGATTTCTGTCGAGCTATTCGTAGCCATGATTAGTAGTTATCAACTTTACAGGCTGTATAGGGGAGGGGGGGGGGGTCTTCCTGTGGCAGCCACTTAACGGCGTCTCCGTCTCCTCGCCTAAGAGGGGAAAGGGAGATTTCCTTCTCCCCACTTTGCACATGCAAACCGTGGCAGGTGCCAAGCATACATGACACTACACCGCCGGACGATGTTGGACACTTTTTCCTCACGATTGGGCTTCCGATGCTGCCGTATTAAAGAGAGGCCCTAAAGAAAGAAGCTAACTGTCTTGGGAGCGTTCCGAAATTATGTTGCCATCGCAGACCTTAAGGATGGTATCTTTCTCATGTAACTAACCTGCAACCGTCCCTGTCGTTGGTAAATGTGGTTGGCCGACAACGCCACATAAATCTGGCCAGTTTAGATTCTACAAACGCTGCACATCTGGGGATCGTTTATAATTTAGATGCATCTTCAGTCGGTCCCTTCTGGGAATCAATTATCGCGCCTTCCCTACATCTCACAGGCACCTCGTCCTGACACGGTGCAGTCTTCGAAATATGATAGGAGCTGGCACGTGCCTTCAGTAAAGGGTACTCTGCCATGGATGGTCATTTATCAACCCGGGCGGGTGTGGAATGTAACAGGGGAGGGGAGGGGGATATTTGTAGCACGGTAAGCTGGTCACGGTGAATTAGTGGCATGCATGTGGCATACGGATGGAGGGCGTGACAGCACGCGGATGGCAAAGCGCAGACGAATGCGGATTACATTATTTCACTGGCGAGGAACTGACAGCGCCAGTCGTGCGTGATGGTGGCATCCAGCGGTTTCTAGTCTGCGCAGTGAACGGGCCATTTTGCACCGCGAACGTGATCATTCATTCGTGAAGTGCGCAGTATTATGTGGCTAGTTTTCGGCTATCTTTACTCAATTTCAAGGCCTGTGCGCAGCGTAATAACACTACCATGCACAGAGACGACGTATGACGTTATTCTTCCACTACAGCTCCGGTCAAGCCGTTAGTCAGGTAACTTTGAGTCAGCATTATTACTGTCGTTTCCTTTTGTGTTGAATCCACACTGGCGTTGAAAGTATGTCTTTGCACGGGTTGTGGTAAAGAAAATTGATCGCTGGGCCTAAGGTGCTAAGAGTTTACGCAAGTGCGGAAGAAACCTAATGCCAGCTTTTAACCCATTTTTTTTTCGCAACAAGCTTCCCGCACGCACTCCTACAGTCCCAATAAAATGAGTCAAAGCTAAGAAAGGCAGCTAGTCCAGTGTTATACGTTTTCTAAATTCTTCAGCAATACAGGGTTTAGGCCCTTACTTGTATCAAATATTCCAAGAGTGCACAGTCTGCGGCTCGCGGGCCAAAGTGTGGCTCGCAATCCTCTGGCACCTGTACATCCCGTCCCATTTCCGCTTTTAAAGACAGCTTTCGTTATGTTCTAGAATAGCAGCTTGCTTCCAGAATGGGGCATCGCATTTCAAAGGCATAGCGAGCACTCGCTGCATGAGTGTTAATATTCACTGTTACCACCAGCTTTGTTGCAAAAAGAGAAAACAATTGTCACTCCCCCTCATTAATTTATGGCTTTTCACTAAGAAGAACATCTCTTTATCATTTTTGTTTTTGCATTTCCTGTCTGGCCACCCCTGAAATATACTAAAATGATGAAATGTTTCTTCAGTTGCAGTTACTTTTTCACGCCGCTTTGATGCATAATACCTGAACGTGTGGATTCTTGCAGCGTTAGCGGCACGTCACTTCTATTAGTGTTCTTTTCGGTTCAAGAGCACTTGGTTGAAACATACAAACAGTATGCAGGGCGTAACGCATAAAAGCAAGATATTCCCCATCCATTCTGAGCACTCGACTTCCGACGTACAATAAGGTGGCACGTTCGTGTTCCGGTTTATTCCAACACATGACACAAGGTAGAAGAGCGCTATGGGAATAGCAAAGTTACAATCAATAGGGTTTGGTTTACTGTGGTTTATTGTCCCACTGCAACTAAGGCTATGAGGGACACCGTAGTGAAGGGCTCCGGAAATTTCAACCAGCTGGGGTTCTTTAACGTGCACTGACATCGCACAGTACACGGGTCTCTAGAAATTTGGCTTCTTCGAAATTCGACCGCCACGGCCGGGATCGAACCACCGTCTTTCGGGTCAGCAGCCGAGCGCCATAACCACTGAGCCACCGAGGCGGCCACACAGACAATGTGGATAAATGATGCTGCGCCGTTGTCAGCGCTGAATACAAAAGGACCCAATAAAGTTGCTCACTACCTAACAAACACAAAATGCTCAGAATGTAATTCCCAATAAACAAAGAGACGACAAAATATCAAATATGCGCTGTATCATATGCTTTTGGTTAATGCGTCATTTGCAACATATTATCATCATCATGCAACATATTATACGTGCAGGATGTTTTAATGCGAAATTGAGTTTTTCAATTAGGCTTTCACACTGTTTAATTAATTACGTAAAGAGACTAGCACTTGGGACGGGGACGATATTGGTTAAGCGCAGTATTGCCAAAAGCTACGGTTCCCCTGAGAGTTTGCTGCATCATAAATTTGCGGAGAGCTTGCAGGCGCAAGGGGTGGTGTTGGCTAAGGCCTGTTTCCTTCGTGAGCAGTGACGGCAGTCGCGAAAGTAGACGATAAAACCTTGTGCCATGGTGCCCTTTGGCCGCATATGCCCTTGCGCCATAAAAATTCGGCATCATCATTACGCGTTGGTACTGTGTTTCTCTTATTTTTTTCACCAAGTCCTACTCGCTAGCATTTTTAATTAACAATGAACTACTAACTAGACCACCTTTATGCCTTTGAAGCATTGGTTTCTTCTTGGATGCTGCGCGCCGTTACTCACTGAAGAGTTTAGAACCACATTTAAATAAAGTGCTAGAAGTTTATAGGTCAAAGAGGGTTGCCACGTGCATGGCACAACGCACACCAGGGTTAAACGCCAGTAGTGCGAGAAAAGCTGGAATATATGGTGTGAATAAAGCACAGCTAGGCTTGACACATGCCATTGTACAGTGGCACTGGCAATATTCAGCTGCTCGACATTTTCTTACAGTAACACCTGTTAAGCACCATTTCCTGGCTTTACTTTGCCGTAGTAGTTGTAGCACTTGTAGTAGTATTAGTAGAAGCAGTAGTACTAGTATAACAGTAGCAGTAGTAGTGATCGTAATAGTATTAGTAGTAGTAGCAGTTGTAGCAGCAGTAGCATGCTGTAGTTGTGGATGAAGTCAGTGGCTACGTTGCCGTGGGAATTACCGTAATGGCTGTTACCATGGAAAGGGGAGGGCATGACGTGAGTGGAGGAATACGTAAGTGCCGTTTGTTTGGTTAGCTGCGGAACCATCCAGAAGGTGGTTATCGCGGAAGAAAGCGTCTATCACGGGAGTTGCGGAATCTCCAACCGGAGGAAGGGTCGCATGGTAGGAAGAGGGCATGGCGAGAGCATAAAAAGCCACAACCGGTGGGCGGTTTCCACGAAAACCGGCCGGAGGATAGTGGCCCTGGAAGTATGAGGGCTTGGCGAGAGTGCAGGAAGGTGTAAGAGGGGAGTGTTTACTACCAGAACCAACCGGGAGGTTGTTACTTTGCAAGGAACAAAGTAAGGCATGAGCATAAGGCTCAAGACGGAGGCTGGTTGCCACGAGAACCGCCCGGAGGAGAGCTAACTTGGGAGGAGGACAAGGAAAGTATGGCTAGATCACAGGAATGCGTAACCGGAGGGTGGTTATCATGGAAACCATCCGGAGGGAGGTTACCATGGAAGGAGGGAGGAAGGTATCGGAAGAACGGAGGAATGTGGCACGGTCCATCTACAGCAGTTGCTGCGAAAGACGCAGCCTCAGGAGAGGCTCATCGGCGGTGGCGAGCGGCTAGAGCGTCGAACTGGACATGGGAGCTGGTCGAAAAGCCAAAACTCATGAGCAGAAAACAAAATTAAAGCTCAAGATCGATGCATAGGTAAAGTCCGTTTTATATTCTCTACACCGACATATCGTTAAAATATAAATATCTTTACAGCGAAAGCTGAATCTGGCATTATAGAGTTGTGACCGTCCTGCAATCTTTTTGTCTGCATTCTCTTTCCTCAATTTTCAACCAGTCATTCATCTTGAGTAACTTCAAGTGTTTTGGGTCTGCTGTTTTTCTTTCCTTCGCATCATGTTTCGTTTCAGCATGAATCGGCGCGTGGAAGGCAAATTGCATGCAATATCATTTTACTAAACGATGGATAAACGTCCAGCTCCTCTTACAGCGATAGCTGTTAAAGGGCTGTTCCCTTAATTTGGCGTCGTAGTTGCAATAGTTCGCGCAATTGCAGAGCGCGAAATATTACTCGTAAAATGAAAGAGGGGGAGGAGGGTATGATGAGAGTTGGAGAATGAGCCTCCGGAGGGTGGTCGTCACGCGAACCACGGAGGTGGCTTTACCGTAGAAGGAGGCACGCTGCCGTCGAAGGAGGAGGGCATGAGGAGAGGGTAGGAATACACAGCCAGAAGGTGCTCACCGAGTAAGGAGGAACCACCCAAGGAAGGAGATTGTGGCGAGAGGGCAGAAATGCGAAACGCAAAATGGTTACCATAGATGGCGGGTTACCTCGGAAGTGGATAGGATACGACGAGAGGTTCAAATAGGGTCAATCCTCCTCCGAGGAAGGTCCTGTAAGGGGGTGAAGTGGGAGTGGTGTTAAGATGGGGAGGGTGAATTTTGTCTGGATAAGATGGCTGCTAAATTTGATTAACCGGTTGTCCTGCAAAACTGTGAAAAGAAAAAAAGCAAGCCCCGCAAAAATAATCCGGGGATGTGCTGCATGGAGAGATAGCGAGCGTTGACTTGAAAGGCTGTGCGTCCAGCTACGACAGGTAGCTTGATATGGCTGGTGGCGTTGACCTGAAAAATTAAGATAAAGAATTAGTCAGCATGGCGGAACGACATACCGGAAAAAGTATAACAAAAGAAGGAGTGAAAACATGGTGGCGAGTTGCGAGACAGCATGAAAAGAAGTGTGGGTGTAGAAAGAAATGAGGAAGACGAGTGTTTCTGAGAAATGATGGCAAGAGAAGCACGGCACAAGCTAAGGATGAAACTGAACAAAGAGAAGAGACAAAAAAAGTTGTCATTGAGGAGGTAAAAGACAGGTCGGGACGAAAGGATAGGGCGAAAGAAACTATTAAGCGATGGTACGAAATACTGGTAGAACATCTGACCATGTGCCAGACATGTTTAAAGAATTAAGTCAGTGCTATACTACACCTGAGAGATTCTAGGTTTTCTCTGGATATGTAATCCGTGCTGGTTGTCAGGTATTAAATTTGTGAATTAGGAATGCATCTCTGTATTTTCTGTCTCTTGTAGATTTCAAGCCTGATTGAAGAATGAACAGTTTAAGTTCATCGATGTTGTGTCCGCGTTGATTAAAATCTTCCGCCCCTGTCTTCTGCAGGTTCTTTGCTGTGTCAGCTCGATGAACATTTAGTCTGGCGCCAATTGATGTCGCTGTTTCTCCGACACATTGTTTCTGACAAGAGGTGCATTGAAAATGTAGATAACATTAGACGGCCCGCAGTGAAAGCTATTCATTTATATCTAAGCTTAAGTCGCTTCCCGCGCTTCTAACAATAGTGTAGCTATGCATATGCTTGGACGCCTTGCATCTATTTTGAGAGCTAGAGCCTACTGTCGGCTGGAAATTCTTATCTAGCCTTGCGTGGACAAGGATGTTTTTCAGGTTTGTGTTGCGTCTGTATGTTACCCTTAGTGCGTCGGAAATTATTCCTTTGAGACTGTCGTTGCCAGACAAAATAAAACGTATAGGGTCTGCTCGCGGGCAAGTCAAATCCCGCGCCGCTCACCGCGGGTAGTCTCGGACCCCTTCTTCCCGAGTGGTGGGGCGGGGGGAGAGAGGCGAGGAGAAAGCCTTTATAAGGCGAGACCGGAGAGGCTCGCGGTCTCTCGCTCTTGGACCAGCCCTGCGAAAGGACCACCTGACCCAGCTGCCACGACGACGACCGGCCCCCCTGATGTGAGAATAAACCCTTTGTACAAAGTCCTGCCTCGAGTGACTGCCTGTGCGTCCCCGCGCAGAGGAATTGCCCACAAATAATGGCGCCCAGGGTGCGGCTTTAATTAACACCTTGTGGACGATTTCTCTGCCGATTTTGGGACGTGCAGCCAGACTCGTGGCAGGCCCTCTTTGTTCAGGGCCACGCCGGACCGATAGGGTTAAGGAGCGGGTCAGGCGGAATGTTCGCGGAGTAGCGACTTGTGTAGTCTTGTAAATTTGTTAGGGGTTTTGTATTATTTATGTAGTTTTCGGGCGTTTTGTGTTGTGTATTTCCGCGTGTTTGTAGATAGATTGTTGTGTATGTGAATGTTCTTGTTGCCATGAGCAGTTAGCCGGTGCGGCCGGACAGTTAGCGCGAACTATGCCTCCCAGAAAGGATGTTTCAGCCACGGCTTTGGATGGCGGGGCAGCCGGTAGTGAGACGGCCGACGCGGCGGCCGTAATGGGGCATGTGACTGAGATGTTTGCCGCATTAGCCCGTCAGCTCGGTTCGGTGGCTGGCGCCAACCAGGCCGCAGCATCGGTAGCATCGGCGACAGCATCGCGCCCGCGGATAAATATGGAGGTCCCCTCCTTTTCCGGGTACACGGACGCGAAATCAGTCCACGAGTTTTTACAACAACTCGAGGACTACCAGACGGCTCTGGGCGCCCCAGATGACGTAGTGCTAGGGCAGGTCCTGCCTGTAGCACTCGTCGAGAGCGCGGCGCGATGGAGGCGCTGCCAGCCGACTTTCCAGTCGATGGCGGACTTCAAAGATCGTTTCCGCGCCGAGTTCTTGCCGCCTGATTATGAGCGCCGGATGCTGGATGAGCTCGCGTTGCGCACCCAACACCCAGAGGAAAGCCTCCTCGAATACGTACGCGCAATGCAGGAGCTGTACAAGAGGGCAGATCCGATGGCAACCGACCGAGATCAGGTTGCGCGTGTGATCAGGCAGTGCCATCCACGCTTCAAGCCGTATCTGCGGGGCCGCAGTTTTACAAACCTCGAGGCCCTAGCGCAGGAGGCCAAGACCGTGCAGGCGGATTTACTCGCCGAACTGCGCTACCGGCCGCCCCCCAGGCCGGCCGAATCGCTGGAACCGGGATGCGCATGGGATGGAGGCCGAGAATGCGCGATGAGGGCTCGGCGCGCTGAGGTAATGGCCGTGGAAAATCAGGCGGAACCCCCTGTTGTCCCTCGCGCGCTTCAGCCGTACGCATTCGAGCAGCGGCGTCGTGCTGGTCTCACAGGCCACGCGCGGAGCGAGCGTCAGGAATGCGCGGAGAAAGGGGAGAGCCGTCCCCAACCGCTTCGTGGAACGAGGGGTCCTCCGTCTACGCGGCGGGTGAATGACCGGCTTTGCTGGAATTGCAACCAGCCCGGCCACGTGGCACGCGAATGCCAAGCTAGGCGTATGCAGGGAAACGCCAGGCGCTGGCGGTGATGTCTGGTGGCAGCGGCCTTTCACCGTCAGCGGGAGAATTTCATGGTTGTCAAGGCGCTAGTCAGGAAAAGAACTCCCGCGCCGGCGACGGGGAGGCCTTTGTCCCGCTCGCCTGTTGAACTCAGGGAGTCGTTCCGCGCTCAAGCCCTTTTATGCTAGTGCAGTTAGCGGGTCGATGCTACTCTGCACTCGTAGACACGGGCTCAACGCTGTCACTGGTCGGTGACGAGGTGTACGAGGCCTGCCGGATAGGTAACATCCGTGTCAGACCGGCCGAAACCCCGTTAAGCTTAGCAGCTGGGGCGGCAAAGGCAAAGGGAGCAGTGCGTCTTACGATGCGTTTTGACGGCAGAAAGCGGAGACATCGCTTCGTCTATCTGCCTGGCTTGTCGATACCAGTAATTCTGGGAAGGGATTTTCTCTCGAGCGAAGGCATTGTGCTCGACATGGGGGAGAATGGCTATCGTTACAGCCAGCTCGCCCCCCTCATTCCCTTCGAAAGCGCATCCTTGCCCGGCTGTCCTGCACAAAAGGTGGTTGTCCACACCTGTGCGACAGAAAGGCAGGTGAGCTCCCTCGAGACGCTGAGAGACGGTGGCCCGTTAGAAGCGATTATTGCGTCTTTCTCAGGACCCAGTAGTCAGCGCCGAAGGCTCGCGGAAACTTTACTCCCGTTTTCGGATTGCTTCATGGAGAAACCGGGCAGAACCGACCTGCTTCAGCACGAGATTCAGACGGGTGATACGCGCCCTTTCAGGTGTAACCCGAGGCCGTTAAGTGCGCATAAGAGGCAGCTTCTCGACTGTGCCCTTGACGAGATGATTGATACCGGTGCGGTGAGACCCTCACAAAGTCCCTGGGCGTCACCAGTGGTTCTAGCGCCGAAGAAAGATGGATCGGTCAGGCTGTGTGTTGATTATCGTAAGCTCAACTCACTGACGCCTACGGTTGCGTAACCTTTTCAGTCGATCGAGGCTGTGATGTACGCGTTAGGGAACGCGAGGTTCTTCACAGTCCTAGATGCAAGCAGAGGGTACCTGCAGATTGAGGTGGCCGAAGGTGACATTGAGAAAACCGCATTCACCTGCCACCGCGGGCTCTTCGAATTTACTCGACTCCCGTTTGGTTTGTCTAACGCCCCGAGCACGTTCATGCGACTGATGGACATCGTGCTGGGCGATGCAAGGTTCAACTACGCCATGGCGTACCTCGACGACGTTGTGATATTCTCACAGTCGTTCGAGGAGCACCTCATTCACCTGAATTCCGTTCTCGATAGAATGAGACGTGCCGGTCTAACCATTAATCCAAAGAAAGTGCAGTTGGCATCGAAGAGAGTGAACCTCTTGGGCTTTGTCGTGGATGATGGCACACTGAGACCAAATGATGACAAACTGCAGGCAATTCTGAACTACCCCTGCCCCATGGATGTGAAAAGCTTGCAGAGGTTTTTGGGGATGGTTGCGTTCTACAGGCAATTCATCCCGCGCTGTTCGGAGCTTGCAAGGCCGCTGAACCTGCTGTTGCGTAAAGGCTCGAAGTGGGTCTGGGGCAAGGAACAGAGTGACGCATTTGTTGCCTTGGCTCGCGCGATAGCGAATACCGCTAGTCTGCGCCTCCCCGACCTGAACAAGCAGTTTGTCTTGCAGACAGACGCTAGTGACTACGGTGTTGGAGCTGTTTTGTTGCAGGAACACGAGGGCAAACTGCGCCCTGTCGCGTTCGCTAGTCGCACGCTCACATCGGCGGAGCGGAATTACTCCGTGACCGAAAAGGAATGCCTGGCGATCATGTTCGCATTGTCCAAGTTCGACATGTACCTAGACGGAGCGGTCTTCACCGTGCAGACAGATCATCAGGCATTGTCTTGGTTAAAGAGGCTCAAGAACCCCGCAGGCAGACTCGCGAGATGGGCGCTGACGTTGCAACGTTACGCGTACGCCATCGAGTACCGCCGGGGCAGCTTGAACAAGGTGGCCGATGCGTTATCGCGCGCACCATGGAATGCTGGCGGAAGCGCTTCAGAGGCGCAGCCCAGCTTTGTAAAAATCGGCGTCACCGCTGTTGGAGAGGAAGAGAGGGCGGACGGGAGTGTCGCGCCCGGTTTGGAGAGAGAGGAGACGGACAAAGGTCCCGCACGGTGCTGTGACGGAAGGGAAACACAGCAGCTCGTGGCGGCGACCGCTCGCCTGCCTAGGAGCGAGGCAGAAAGAAATCTGTCTTGGGGAGTAGCGGTCAGTAGAGAAGAGCTGATCGAGGCCCAGAAAGCAGACGGTCTTTGCCAGCGGGTGCTGAAGGAGCTTGCGAGCAGCGCAGCTTGCACCGGGAACGCTGAGGGCAAGTACGACGCGTATCTGCTGGGCGATGATGGCTTGCTGCTCCGCTATATTCCCCAACTTGACGAGGAAGCGGCGATAGCATCCCCTTTCCGAGTCGTGGTCCCGAGAAGGTTGCGGAAACGGTTCCTGCAGTACTTCCATGACTCAGTGCTGGCAGGCCATGGCAGCGGCAGTAAGACTTACGACAAGTTATGCCGTGTCGCGACCTGGCCAGGCATGAGAAAGGATGTGCTGGGATACGCCCGTACCTGCCCGGTATGCCAGGTAGCCAAGCCTCGGGCGGGCAAGCCCGCTGGCATGATGAAGGCGGTAGTTAGCAACTACCCGTGGCAAGTGGTCGCGTGCGATATCATGGGACCCCTCCCTCGGTCCGCACGCGGAAACCAATTCATCCTGGTAATAACGGACCACTATTCCAAGTGGGTTGAGGTTTTCCCCCTTAGGAAGCTTGTGTCGGAACGAATTTGGGAAAAACTGTTGGAGACTTTCACTCGTTTCGGTTTCCCTTCCGACCTGATTACAGACAATGCTTCGTATTTCACAAGCAAAGTCTTTGTAGACTCCTGTCGGGCGCTTCAAATCCGCCACAGGAGAACGAGTCCCTACCACGCTCAGAGCAACATAACCGAGCGGGTGAATCGAAATCTGAAGAGCATGCTGGTCGCGACGACCGAGCAGCACAGAGATTGGGACGCGCGGCTGTCCGAACTGGCGTTCGCTACAAGGACAACCGTGAACAGGTCAGTGGGTATTACACCCGCTTACTTGAATTTTGGGAGAGAGATCGCTTTTCCGCTAGAGAATGCCCTACTCGACGCGGCGGGGCCTGCGCCCCCTCCGCTTTCGCAGTACGCGGCAAGGCTCCGGGAGCGCCTGGAGGCAGCGCAGCGAGCAGCCCGCGAAAACCTCGATGTGGCGCGCATGGAGCAGGCGGATCAGTACAACAAAGGTCGCCGTCACGTCGTTTTCAACACGGGCGACTTAGTACTCAAGAGAACGCACCCACTTAGTAACGCAGCGCGCGGTTTCGCCGCGTCGCTAGCGCACAAGTGGGCTGGGCCGTACGAAGTTACGGCACCTACCACCTACTACCGGCCCACCTACCAGTTGCGGTTGTTGACAAACGGCGAAACCGCCGGTCCGGTGCATGTCGCTGATTTAAAGGCTTTCCACCTTCGCAAGGACGATGGCTGCGAAGCGGTGGGAAATCAGCGCGATGCGGCGATCTCACCCCCGGGAGGACGAGCAGGTAGCGGTGCGGTTTGCAACCGACGCTACAACCTGAGGACCAGGTAGCACCCGTGTCTCTCGATCAATTATCACTCGCAGTGCTCTCGCCCTCTCAGTATGTCTTCTAGGAAGCTCCAGCGGACCGACGCCCGTGGCTCGGACTCCAGAAGGCAAGGCAGACCACCGTCGAACGGTGGCCGCCATCAAGGCGCGCCACCCGGCTGGCGGCAGGAGCCGCGCGAGTGGCGCAGGTTCCACGGCCGCGGTGGCCCCCACCGCCCGCCAAACCACATGCCTAACCACTGGAGAGCACCTCCCAGTGGTGCAGGCCAACGCAAGAGGGCCAGAGACGACCAGGCGCAGGGCCCCCCTCAGCACCCAGCCGGCGCTTCGGCCGCCGAGCAGCCGCAACCCAAGCGGCCCAGGGTCCTGCGGCACGTGGCCACCTGGACCACGGTCGCCAACGGAGCGGCCATCTCTTACTGCGCGCGGTCCAGGTGGCGGGACCAGGCGCAGCCCCTTCGCGGCGGAAAAGCGCTTGGCGGCTGCAGCGCCTTCCCCCGCTGCGCCACTGCAGAGGGGCGCCCGGAGGAGGCGGCCCTCCGCATCCTCCAGTCCAGCCGCCCAGACCTGCTGTCCCCGGCGGCCGAGGAGCTTTGGAGGGCGCTGCCGGCAGGGCCCCCAGCGGAGCCAGGCGCCTCGCTCCCCCAGGCGGCTCGTGAGGAGCCCGTCCAGCCAGCGGTGAGCGGCCCCCCGGCGAGCACCCCTTCCCCCTGCGACGACTCTATGGACCCGGACCCGGAGGTCGTCGAACGCCTACTGGCGGACCCCGGGACGGACGTTTGAGGGGGGGGGGGGAGATGTAGGGTCTGCTCGCGGGCAAGTCAAATCCCGCGCCGCTCACCGCGGGTAGTCTCGGACCCCTTCTTCCCGAGTGGTGGGGCGGGGGGAGAGAGGCGAGGAGAAAGCCTTTATAAGGCGAGACCGGAGAGGCTCGCGGTCTCTCGCTCTTGGACCAGCCCTGCGAAAGGACCACCTGACCCAGCTGCCACGACGACGACCGGCCCCCCTGATGTGAGAATAAACCCTTTGTACAAAGTCCTGCCTCGAGTGACTGCCTGTGCGTCCGCGCGCAGAGGAATTGCCCACAAATAATGGCGCCCAGGGTGCGGCTTTAATTAACACCTTGTGGACGATTTCTCTGCCGATTTTGGGACGTGCAGCCAGACTCGTGGCAGGCCCTCTTTGTTCAGGGCCACGCCGGACCGATAGGGTTAAGGAGCGGGTCAGGCGGAATGTTCGCGGAGTAGCGACTTGTGTAGTCTTGTAAATTTGTTAGGGGTTTTGTATTATTTATGTAGTTTTCGGGCGTTTTGTGTTGTGTATTTCCGCGTGTTTGTAGATAGATTGTTGTGTATGTGAATGTTCTTGTTGCCATGAGCAGTTAGCCGGTGCGGCCGGACAGTTAGCGCGAACTATGCCTCCCAGAAAGGATGTTTCAGCCACGGCTTTGGATGGCGGGGCAGCCGGTAGTGAGACGGCCGACGCGGCGGCCGTAATGGGGCATGTGACTGAGATGTTTGCCGCATTAGCCCGTCAGCTCGGTTCGGTGGCTGGCGCCAACCAGGCCGCAGCATCGGTAGCATCGGCGACAGCATCGCGCCCGCGGATAAATATGGAGGTCCCCTCCTTTTCCGGGTACACGGACGCGAAATCAGTCCACGAGTTTTTACAACAACTCGAGGACTACCAGACGGCTCTGGGCGCCCCAGATGACGTAGTGCTAGGGCAGGTCCTGCCTGTAGCACTCGTCGAGAGCGCGGCGCGATGGAGGCGCTGCCAGCCGACTTTCCAGTCGATGGCGGACTTCAAAGATCGTTTCCGCGCCGAGTTCTTGCCGCCTGATTATGAGCGCCGGATGCTGGATGAGCTCGCGTTGCGCACCCAACACCCAGAGGAAAGCCTCCTCGAATACGTACGCGCAATGCAGGAGCTGTACAAGAGGGCAGATCCGATGGCAACCGACCGAGATCAGGTTGCGCGTGTGATCAGGCAGTGCCATCCACGCTTCAAGCCGTATCTGCGGGGCCGCAGTTTTACAAACCTCGAGGCCCTAGCGCAGGAGGCCAAGACCGTGCAGGCGGATTTACTCGCCGAACTGCGCTACCGGCCGCCCCCCAGGCCGGCCGAATCGCTGGAACCGGGATGCGCATGGGATGGAGGCCGAGAATGCGCGATGAGGGCTCGGCGCGCCGAGGTAATGGCCGTGGAAAATCAGGCGGAACCCCCTGTTGTCCCTCGCGCGCTTCACCCGTACGCATTCGAGCAGCGGCGTCGTGCTGGTCTCACAGGCCACGCGCGGAGCGAGCGTCAGGAATGCGCGGAGAAAGGGGAGAGCCGTCCCCAACCGCTTCGTGGAACGAGGGGTCCTCCGTCTACGCGGCGGGTGAATGACCGGCTTTGCTGGAATTGCAACCAGCCCGGCCACGTGGCACGCGAATGCCAAGCTAGGCGTATGCAGGGAAACGCCAGGCGCTGGCGGTGATGTCTGATGGCAGCGGCCTTTCACCGTCAGCGGGAGAATTTCATGGTTGTCAAGGCGCTAGTCAGGAAAAGAACTCCCGCGCCGGCGACGGGGAGGCCTTTGTCCCGCTCGCCTGTTGAACTCAGGGAGTCGTTCCGCGCTCAAGCCCTTTTATGCTAGTGCAGTTAGCGGGTCGATGCTACTCTGCACTCGTAGACACGGGCTCAACGCTGTCACTGGTCGGTGACGAGGTGTACGAGGCCTGCCGGATAGGTAACATCCGTGTCAGACCGGCCGAAACCCCGTTAAGCTTAGCAGCTGGGGCGGCAAAGGCAAAGGGAGCAGTGCGTCTTACGATGCGTTTTGACGGCAGAAAGCGGAGACATCGCTTCGTCTATCTGCCTGGCTTGTCGATACCAGTAATTCTGGGAAGGGATTTTCTCTCGAGCGAAGGCATTGTGCTCGACATGGGGGAGAATGGCTATCGTTACAGCCAGCTCGCCCCCCTCATTCCCTTCGAAAGCGCATCCTTGCCCGGCTGTCCTGCACAAAAGGTGGTTGTCCACACCTGTGCGACAGAAAGGCCGGTGAGCTCCCTCGAGACGCTGAGAGACGGTGGCCCGTTAGAAGCGATTATTGCGTCTTTCTCAGGACCCAGTAGTCAGCGCCGAAGGCTCGCGGAAACTTTACTCCCGTTTTCGGATTGCTTCACGGAGAAACCGGGCAGAACCGACCTGCTTCAGCACGAGATTCAGACGGGTGATACGCGCCCTTTCAGGTGTAACCCGAGGCCGTTAAGTGCGCATAAGAGGCAGCTTCTCGACTGTGCCCTTGACGAGATGATTGATACCGGTGCGGTGAGACCCTCACAAAGTCCCTGGGCGTCACCAGTGGTTCTAGCGCCGAAGAAAGATGGATCGGTCAGGCTGTGTGTTGATTATCGTAAGCTCAACTCACTGACGCCTACGGTTGCGTACCCTTTTCAGTCGATCGAGGCTGTGATGTACGCGTTAGGGAACGCGAGGTTCTTCACAGTCCTAGATGCAAGCAGAGGGTACCTGCAGATTGAGGTGGCCGAAGGTGACATTGAGAAAACCGCATTCACCTGCCACCGCGGGCTCTTCGAATTTACTCGACTCCCGTTTGGTTTGTCTAACGCCCCGAGCACGTTCATGCGACTGATGGACATCGTGCTGGGCGATGCAAGGTTCAACTACGCCATGGCGTACCTCGACGACGTTGTGATATTCTCACAGTCGTTCGAGGAGCACCTCATTCACCTGAATTCCGTTCTCGATAGAATGAGACGTGCCGGTCTAACCATTAATCCAAAGAAAGTGCAGTTGGCATCGAAGAGAGTGAACCTCTTGGGCTTTGTCGTGGATGATGGCACACTGAGACCAAATGATGACAAACTGCAGGCAATTCTGAACTACCCCTGCCCCATGGATGTGAAAAGCTTGCAGAGGTTTTTGGGGATGGTTGCGTTCTACAGGCAATTTATCCCGCGCTGTTCGGAGCTTGCAAGGCCGCTGAACCTGCTGTTGCGTAAAGGCTCGAAGTGGGTCTGGGGCAAGGAACAGAGTGACGCATTTGTTGCCTTGGCTCGCGCGATAGCGAATACCGCTAGTCTGCGCCTCCCCGACCTGAACAAGCAGTTTGTCTTGCAGACAGACGCTAGTGACTACGGTGTTGGAGCTGTTTTGTTGCAGGAACACGAGGGCAAACTGCGCCCTGTCGCGTTCGCTAGTCGCACGCTCACATCGGCGGAGCGGAATTACTCCGTGACCGAAAAGGAATGCCTGGCGATCATGTTCGCATTGTCCAAGTTCGACATGTACCTAGACGGAGCGGTCTTCACCGTGCAGACAGATCATCAGGCATTGTCTTGGTTAAAGAGGCTCAAGAACCCCGCAGGCAGACTCGCGAGATGGGCGCTGACGTTGCAACGTTACGCGTACGCCATCGAGTACCGCCGGGGCAGCTTGAACAAGGTGGCCGATGCGTTATCGCGCGCACCATGGAATGCTGGCGGAAGCGCTTCAGAGGCGCAGCCCAGCTTTGTAAAAATCGGCGTCACCGCTGTTGGAGAGGAAGAGAGGGCGGACGGGAGTGTCGCGCCCGGTTTGGAGAGAGAGGAGACGGACAAAGGTCCCGCACGGTGCTGTGACGGAAGGGAAACACAGCAGCTCGTGGCGGCGACCGCTCGCCTGCCTAGGAGCGAGGCAGAAAGAAATCTGTCTTGGGGAGTAGCGGTCAGTAGAGAAGAGCTGATCGAGGCCCAGAAAGCAGACGGTCTTTGCCAGCGGGTGCTGAAGGAGCTTGCGAGCAGCGCAGCTTGCACCGGGAACGCTGAGGGCAAGTACGACGCGTATCTGCTGGGCGATGATGGCTTGCTGCTCCGCTATATTCCCCAACTTGACGAGGAAGCGGCGATAGCATCCCCTTTCCGAGTCGTGGTCCCGAGAAGGTTGCGGAAACGGTTCCTGCAGTACTTCCATGACTCAGTGCTGGCAGGCCATGGCAGCGGCAGTAAGACTTACGACAAGTTATGCCGTGTCGCGACCTGGCCAGGCATGAGAAAGGATGTGCTGGGATACGCCCGTACCTGCCCGGTATGCCAGGTAGCCAAGCCTCGGGCGGGCAAGCCCGCTGGCATGATGAAGGCGGTAGTTAGCAACTACCCGTGGCAAGTGGTCGCGTGCGATATCATGGGACCCCTCCCTCGGTCCGCACGCGGAAACCAATTCATCCTGGTAATAACGGACCACTATTCCAAGTGGGTTGAGGTTTTCCCCCTTAGGAAGCTTGTGTCGGAACGAATTTGGGAAAAACTGTTGGAGACTTTCACTCGTTTCGGTTTCCCTTCCGACCTGATTACAGACAATGCTTCGTATTTCACAAGCAAAGTCTTTGTAGACTCCTGTCGGGCGCTTCAAATCCGCCACAGGAGAACGAGTCCCTACCACGCTCAGAGCAACATAACCGAGCGGGTGAATCGAAATCTGAAGAGCATGCTGGTCGCGACGACCGAGCAGCACAGAGATTGGGACGCGCGGCTGTCCGAACTGGCGTTCGCTACAAGGACAACCGTGAACAGGTCAGTGGGTATTACACCCGCTTACTTGAATTTTGGGAGAGAGATCGCTTTTCCGCTAGAGAATGCCCTACTCGACGCGGCGGGGCCTGCGCCCCCTCCGCTTTCGCAGTACGCGGCAAGGCTCCGGGAGCGCCTGGAGGCAGCGCAGCGAGCAGCCCGCGAAAACCTCGATGTGGCGCGCATGGAGCAGGCGGATCAGTACAACAAAGGTCGCCGTCACGTCGTTTTCAACACGGGCGACTTAGTACTCAAGAGAACGCACCCACTTAGTAACGCAGCGCGCGGTTTCGCCGCGTCGCTAGCGCACAAGTGGGCTGGGCCGTACGAAGTTACGGCACCTACCACCTACTACCGGCCCACCTACCAGTTGCGGTTGTTGACAAACGGCGAAACCGCCGGTCCGGTGCATGTCGCTGATTTAAAGGCTTTCCACCTTCGCAAGGACGATGGCTGCGAAGCGGTGGGAAATCAGCGCGATGCGGCGATCTCACCCCCGGGAGGACGAGCAGGTAGCGGTGCGGTTTGCAACCGACGCTACAACCTGAGGACCAGGTAGCACCCGTGTCTCTCGATCAATTATCACTCGCAGTGCTCTCGCCCTCTCAGTATGTCTTCTAGGAAGCTCCAGCGGACCGACGCCCGTGGCTCGGACTCCAGAAGGCAAGGCAGACCACCGTCGAACGGTGGCCGCCATCAAGGCGCGCCACCCGGCTGGCGGCAGGAGCCGCGGGAGTGGCGCAGGTTCCACGGCCGCGGTGGCCCCCACCGCCCGCCAAACCACATGCCTAACCACTGGAGAGCACCTCCCAGTGGTGCAGGCCAACGCAAGAGGGCCAGAGACGACCAGGCGCAGGGCCCCCCTCAGCACCCAGCCGGCGCTTCGGCCGCCGAGCAGCCGCAACCCAAGCGGCCCAGGGTCCTGCGGCACGTGGCCACCTGGACCACGGTCGCCAACGGAGCGGCCATCTCTTACTGCGCGCGGTCCAGGTGGCGGGACCAGGCGCAGCCCCTTCGCGGCGGAAAAGCGCTTGGCGGCTGCAGCGCCTTCCCCCGCTGCGCCACTGCAGAGGGGCGCCCGGAGGAGGCGGCCCTCCGCATCCTCCAGTCCAGCCGCCCAGACCTGCTGTCCCCGGCGGCCGAGGAGCTTTGGAGGGCGCTGCCGGCAGGGCCCCCAGCGGAGCCAGGCGCCTCGCTCCCCCAGGCGGCTCGTGAGGAGCCCGTCCAGCCAGCGGTGAGCGGCCCCCCGGCGAGCACCCCTCCCCCCTGCGACGACTCTATGGACCCGGACCCGGAGGTCGTCGAACGCCTACTGGCGGACCCCGGGACGGACGTTTGAGGGGGGGGGGGGAGATGTAGGGTCTGCTCGCGGGCAAGTCAAATCCCGCGCCGCTCACCGCGGGTAGTCTCGGACCCCTTCTTCCCGAGTGGTGGGGCGGGGGGAGAGAGGCGAGGAGAAAGCCTTTATAAGGCGAGACCGGAGAGGCTCGCGGTCTCTCGCTCTTGGACCAGCCCTGCGAAAGGACCACCTGACCCAGCTGCCACGACGACGACCGGCCCCCCTGATGTGAGAATAAACCCTTTGTACAAAGTCCTGCCTCGAGTGACTGCCTGTGCGTCCGCGCGCAGAGGAATTGCCCACAAATAATGGCGCCCAGGGTGCGGCTTTAATTAACACCTTGTGGACGATTTCTCTGCCGATTTTGGGACGTGCAGCCAGACTCGTGGCAGGCCCTCTTTGTTCAGGGCCACGCCGGACCGATAGGGTTAAGGAGCGGGTCAGGCGGAATGTTCGCGGAGTAGCGACTTGTGTAGTCTTGTAAATTTGTTAGGGGTTTTGTATTATTTATGTAGTTTTCGGGCGTTTTGTGTTGTGTATTTCCGCGTGTTTGTAGATAGATTGTTGTGTATGTGAATGTTCTTGTTGCCATGAGCAGTTAGCCGGTGCGGCCGGACAGTTAGCGCGAACTATGCCTCCCAGAAAGGATGTTTCAGCCACGGCTTTGGATGGCGGGGCAGCCGGTAGTGAGACGGCCGACGCGGCGGCCGTAATGGGGCATGTGACTGAGATGTTTGCCGCATTAGCCCGTCAGCTCGGTTCGGTGGCTGGCGCCAACCAGGCCGCAGCATCGGTAGCATCGGCGACAGCATCGCGCCCGCGGATAAATATGGAGGTCCCCTCCTTTTCCGGGTACACGGACGCGAAATCAGTCCACGAGTTTTTACAACAACTCGAGGACTACCAGACGGCTCTGGGCGCCCCAGATGACGTAGTGCTAGGGCAGGTCCTGCCTGTAGCACTCGTCGAGAGCGCGGCGCGATGGAGGCGCTGCCAGCCGACTTTCCAGTCGATGGCGGACTTCAAAGATCGTTTCCGCGCCGAGTTCTTGCCGCCTGATTATGAGCGCCGGATGCTGGATGAGCTCGCGTTGCGCACCCAACACCCAGAGGAAAGCCTCCTCGAATACGTACGCGCAATGCAGGAGCTGTACAAGAGGGCAGATCCGATGGCAACCGACCGAGATCAGGTTGCGCGTGTGATCAGGCAGTGCCATCCACGCTTCAAGCCGTATCTGCGGGGCCGCAGTTTTACAAACCTCGAGGCCCTAGCGCAGGAGGCCAAGACCGTGCAGGCGGATTTACTCGCCGAACTGCGCTACCGGCCGCCCCCCAGGCCGGCCGAATCGCTGGAACCGGGATGCGCATGGGATGGAGGCCGAGAATGCGCGATGAGGGCTCGGCGCGCCGAGGTAATGGCCGTGGAAAATCAGGCGGAACCCCCTGTTGTCCCTCGCGCGCTTCACCCGTACGCATTCGAGCAGCGGCGTCGTGCTGGTCTCACAGGCCACGCGCGGTGCGAGCGTCAGGAATGCGCGGAGAAAGGGGAGAGCCGTCCCCATCCGCTTCGTGGAACGAGGGGTCCTCCGTCTACGCGGCGGGTGAATGACCGGCTTTGCTGGAATTGCAACCAGCCCGGCCACGTGGCACGCGAATGCCAAGCTAGGCGTATGCAGGGAAACGCCAGGCGCTGGCGGTGATGTCTGATGGCAGCGGCCTTTCACCGTCAGCGGGAGAATTTCATGGTTGTCAAGGCGCTAGTCAGGAAAAGAACTCCCGCGCCGGCGACGGGGAGGCCTTTGTCCCGCTCGCCTGTTGAACTCAGGGAGTCGTTCCGCGCTCAAGCCCTTTTATGCTAGTGCAGTTAGCGGGTCGATGCTACTCTGCACTCGTAGACACGGGCTCAACGCTGTCACTGGTCGGTGACGAGGTGTACGAGGCCTGCCGGATAGGTAACATCCGTGTCAGACCGGCCGAAACCCCGTTAAGCTTAGCAGCTGGGGCGGCAAAGGCAAAGGGAGCAGTGCGTCTTACGATGCGTTTTGACGGCAGAAAGCGGAGACATCGCTTCGTCTATCTGCCTTGCTTGTCGATACCAGTAATTCTGGGAAGGGATTTTCTCTCGAGCGAAGGCATTGTGCTCGACATGGGGGAGAATGGCTATCGTTACAGCCAGCTCGCCCCCCTCATTCCCTTCGAAAGCGCATCCTTGCCCGGCTGTCCTGCACAAAAGGTGGTTGTCCACACCTGTGCGACAGAAAGGCAGGTGAGCTCCCTCGAGACGCTGAGAGACGGTGGCCCGTTAGAAGCGATTATTGCGTCTTTCTCAGGACCCAGTAGTCAGCGCCGAAGGCTCGCGGAAACTTTACTCCCGTTTTCGGATTGCTTCACGGAGAAACCGGGCAGAACCGACCTGCTTCAGCACGAGATTCAGACGGGTGATACGCGCCCTTTCAGGTGTAACCCGAGGCCGTTAAGTGCGCATAAGAGGCAGCTTCTCGACTGTGCTCTTGACGAGATGATTGATACCGGTGCGGTGAGACCCTCACAAAGTCCCTGGGCGTCACCAGTGGTTCTAGCGCCGAAGAAAGATGGATCGGTCAGGCTGTGTGTTGATTATCGTAAGCTCAACTCACTGACGCCTACGGTTGCGTACCCTTTTCAGTCGATCGAGGCTGTGATGTACGCGTTAGGGAACGCGAGGTTCTTCACAGTCCTAGATGTAAGCAGAGGGTACCTGCAGATTGAGGTGGCCGAAGGTGACATTGAGAAAACCGCATTCACCTGCCACCGCGGGCTCTTCGAATTTACTCGACTCCCGTTTGGTTTGTCTAACGCCCCGAGCACGTTCATGCGACTGATGGACATCGTGCTGGGCGATGCAAGGTTCAACTACGCCATGGCGTACCTCGACGACGTTGTGATATTCTCACAGTCGTTCGAGGAGCACCTCATTCACCTGAATTCCGTTCTCGATAGAATGAGACGTGCCGGTCTAACCATTAATCCAAAGAAAGTGCAGTTGGCATCGAAGAGAGTGAACCTCTTGGGCTTTGTCGTGGATGATGGCACACTGAGACCAAATGATGACAAACTGCAGGCAATTCTGAACTACCCCTGCCCCATGGATGTGAAAAGCTTGCAGAGGTTTTTGGGGATGGTTGCGTTCTACAGGCAATTCATCCCGCGCTGTTCGGAGCTTGCAAGGCCGCTGAACCTGCTGTTGCGTAAAGGCTCGAAGTGGGTCTGGGGCAAGGAACAGAGTGACGCATTTGTTGCCTTGGCTCGCGCGATAGCGAATACCGCTAGTCTGCGCCTCCCCGACCTGAACAAGCAGTTTGTCTTGCAGACAGACGCTAGTGACTACGGTGTTGGAGCTGTTTTGTTGCAGGAACACGAGGGCAAACTGCGCCCTGTCGCGTTCGCTAGTCGCACGCTCACATCGGCGGAGCGGAATTACTCCGTGACCGAAAAGGAATGCCTGGCGATCATGTTCGCATTGTCCAAGTTCGACATGTACCTAGACGGAGCGGTCTTCACCGTGCAGACAGATCATCAGGCATTGTCTTGGTTAAAGAGGCTCAAGAACCCCGCAGGCAGACTCGCGAGATGGGCGCTGACGTTGCAACGTTACGCGTACGCCATCGAGTACCGCCGGGGCAGCTTGAACAAGGTGGCCGATGCGTTATCGCGCGCACCATGGAATGCTGGCGGAAGCGCTTCAGAGGCGCAGCCCAGCTTTGTAAAAATCGGCGTCACCGCTGTTGGAGAGGAAGAGAGGGCGGACGGGAGTGTCGCGCCCGGTTTGGAGAGAGAGGAGACGGACAAAGGTCCCGCACGGTGCTGTGACGGAAGGGAAACACAGCAGCTCGTGGCGGCGACCGCTCGCCTGCCTAGGAGCGAGGCAGAAAGAAATCTGTCTTGGGGAGTAGCGGTCAGTAGAGAAGAGCTGATCGAGGCCCAGAAAGCAGACGGTCTTTGCCAGCGGGTGCTGAAGGAGCTTGCGAGCAGCGCAGCTTGCACCGGGAACGCTGAGGGCAAGTACGACGCGTATCTGCTGGGCGATGATGGCTTGCTGCTCCGCTATATTCCCCAACTTGACGAGGAAGCGGCGATAGCATCCCCTTTCCGAGTCGTGGTCCCGAGAAGGTTGCGGAAACGGTTCCTGCAGTACTTCCATGACTCAGTGCTGGCAGGCCATGGCAGCGGCAGTAAGACTTACGACAAGTTATGCCGTGTCGCGACCTGGCCAGGCATGAGAAAGGATGTGCTGGGATACGCCCGTACCTGCCCGGTATGCCAGGTAGCCAAGCCTCGGGCGGGCAAGCCCGCTGGCATGATGAAGGCGGTAGTTAGCAACTACCCGTGGCAAGTGGTCGCGTGCGATATCATGGGACCCCTCCCTCGGTCCGCACGCGGAAACCAATTCATCCTGGTAATAACGGACCACTATTCCAAGTGGGTTGAGGTTTTCCCCCTTAGGAAGCTTGTGTCGGAACGAATTTGGGAAAAACTGTTGGAGACTTTCACTCGTTTCGGTTTCCCTTCCGACCTGATTACAGACAATGCTTCGTATTTCACAAGCAAAGTCTTTGTAGACTCCTGTCGGGCGCTTCAAATCCGCCACAGGAGAACGAGTCCCTACCACGCTCAGAGCAACATAACCGAGCGGGTGAATCGAAATCTGAAGAGCATGCTGGTCGCGACGACCGAGCAGCACAGAGATTGGGACGCGCGGCTGTCCGAACTGGCGTTCGCTACAAGGACAACCGTGAACAGGTCAGTGGGTATTACACCCGCTTACTTGAATTTTGGGAGAGAGATCGCTTTTCCGCTAGAGAATGCCCTACTCGACGCGGCGGGGCCTGCGCCCCCTCCGCTTTCGCAGTACGCGGCAAGGCTCCGGGAGCGCCTGGAGGCAGCGCAGCGAGCAGCCCGCGAAAACCTCGATGTGGCGCGCATGGAGCAGGCGGATCAGTACAACAAAGGTCGCCGTCACGTCGTTTTCAACACGGGCGACTTAGTACTCAAGAGAACGCACCCACTTAGTAACGCAGCGCGCGGTTTCGCCGCGTCGCTAGCGCACAAGTGGGCTGGGCCGTACGAAGTTACGGCACCTACCACCTACTACCGGCCCACCTACCAGTTGCGGTTGTTGACAAACGGCGAAACCGCCGGTCCGGTGCATGTCGCTGATTTAAAGGCTTTCCACCTTCGCAAGGACGATGGCTGCGAAGCGGTGGGAAATCAGCGCGATGCGGCGATCTCACCCCCGGGAGGACGAGCAGGTAGCGGTGCGGTTTGCAACCGACGCTACAACCTGAGGACCAGGTAGCACCCGTGTCTCTCGATCAATTATCACTCGCAGTGCTCTCGCCCTCTCAGTATGTCTTCTAGGAAGCTCCAGCGGACCGACGCCCGTGGCTCGGACTCCAGAAGGCAAGGCAGACCACCGTCGAACGGTGGCCGCCATCAAGGCGCGCCACCCGGCTGGCGGCAGGAGCCGCGCGAGTGGCGCAGGTTCCACGGCCGCGGTGGCCCCCACCGCCCGCCAAACCACATGCCTAACCACTGGAGAGCACCTCCCAGTGGTGCAGGCCAACGCAAGAGGGCCAGAGACGACCAGGCGCAGGGCCCCCCTCAGCACCCAGCCGGCGCTTCGGCCGCCGAGCAGCCGCAACCCAAGCGGCCCAGGGTCCTGCGGCACGTGGCCACCTGGACCACGGTCGCCAACGGAGCGGCCATCTCTTACTGCGCGCGGTCCAGGTGGCGGGACCAGGCGCAGCCCCTTCGCGGCGGAAAAGCGCTTGGCGGCTGCAGCGCCTTCCCCCGCTGCGCCACTGCAGAGGGGCGCCCGGAGGAGGCGGCCCTCCGCATCCTCCAGTCCAGCCGCCCAGACCTGCTGTCCCCGGCGGCCGAGGAGCTTTGGAGGGCGCTGCCGGCAGGGCCCCCAGCGGAGCCAGGCGCCTCGCTCCCCCAGGCGGCTCGTGAGGAGCCCGTCCAGCCAGCGGTGAGCGGCCCCCCGGCGAGCACCCCTCCCCCCTGCGACGACTCTATGGACCCGGACCCGGAGGTCGTCGAACGCCTACTGGCGGACCCCGGGACGGACGTTTGAGGGGGGGGGGAGATGTAGGGTCTGCTCGCGGGCAAGTCAAATCCCGCGCCGCTCACCGCGGGTAGTCTCGGACCCCTTCTTCCCGAGTGGTGGGGCGGGGGGAGAGAGGCGAGGAGAAAGCCTTTATAAGGCGAGACCGGAGAGGCTCGCGGTCTCTCGCTCTTGGACCAGCCCTGCGAAAGGACCACCTGACCCAGCTGCCACGACGACGACCGGCCCCCCTGATGTGAGAATAAACCCTTTGTACAAAGTCCTGCCTCGAGTGACTGCCTGTGCGTCCCCGCGCAGAGGAATTGCCCACAAACGTCACTTCCGCAGAATAATATTTATGTTCGGAAGAGCGTTCCAGTATTTTGTTATAAGTGCAGGAGGCCACTCACTGTTAGCTTTTGTTCGTTTTTTAAGTATCTCGCCTTGTTTTAGAGTGGTTGCTCGTTGGAAAGCATTATTAAGGAAGTTCAAAGGATGGCTTCTCCCAAATATCATGTTTTTTAGTGAGTGGAGGTATTTCCAATAGTCGCCGTCAGCGGTACATATTCATCTCAGGCGCGTTGCCTGTCCTACAAATATGTTTTGCTTAAAGTGTCCTGGAGGATGGCTAGTAAAATACAAGCATTGTTGTCGGTCTGTAGAGTTCCCATAGAGTGGTTTTAAGCTGGGAAAACGGGCGGCAGTGTTGTGAAAATTGACTTACGCTGCCGAATAATGAGAATTCGTGATTTATCAAAAGTTTTTACTAACCAACCTTGTACCGTTTATATCAAAGCTTATTCACATCCACATTACCCAAAACGTCTCCTGTCCCCTTAATTGCATATCAAAGGAGTCCGACGTGCGCCGACTTCTTGATGCTTTATTGATTAAAAAAGAATTCATATCACATTCGCTCCAGAACTAGTTCCCTTTTTGAGCGCTGTCTCGCCGCACTTATTTCATTTGCGCCATCCTAATATGATTACTGGAACCCCGCATAGCCAGTATTAATTATACCTCGGAGGTAAGAAATAGAACGGCCTTGGTCAAAGCGGTGCGATTCATGACAGCCGGGGGAACCGACTACAGCTAATTAACTTCTTAACGGATGAAGCCATCTGGTCTTGACAGTGGTCGCCGTACGTAACGTATTGATACATACCGCGTTGCATGCATGCGCCTGGAGCGAGAGCGTTGAGTGAAACATTTTCAGCGCGGGAAGAAAAGTAGTACGGCTAAGCTTACGGGCTTAGCCCATTAATCAGCGAAATCTGGTTGGAGTTAGCGTAGTTTTAGCAGACAAGGTTAGTCTGGCGTAAGCGTTCCAGGAGATTGATGGCGCTGGCGCAAGCACATTTACAGATATTTTATGCACGCGACGAGCCAACCTGACACACAAATAGTTGGTTTGCATTGCTCTTCTTTTTTGGCGCACATTTAGCTGCATGGCTTCGCCTCTCGTTTCAAGCATATTTCTCTACTTGGCTTTGGCCTGTTTGTTTCGGGCATGCTTAGGTACTTAGCTTAACCACCCTGCTTCGAACTCGTTTGTACACTGGTCTTCGCCGCTTGATGAGCCAGTGCCACTGCTAGCGGTGCGGTCTTGCCCGTTCAGCTGTGATATCAACATGAAAATCACTTCCCAGTCGGAATGGAGGATGTGCGCCTCCGTCAGCATAGCGAATATTCGAGTGTCCTACGGCGGGAACTTTTCGTGAACATCCACCGTGGTTTCCTTTCTTTGCACCTCGTCAACGCGGCATTTAATTCGACAGTAAACTGACTGTTTGCGGCGTTCGCGGGCCTCCTGCGGCTGCTCATCGTGATACGCTCCGCCGCCGTGTCTAGCGATCCTCCTCTTCACCTCGATCAACCACATCAGTAGTCTCTCCCTCTCCCCTGCCTCCTAGGCGAGCGATCCGTCGGAGCCTCGGCAAGCCACGGCACTAGATTCATTCTTAGGGTCGCCGCTTTCTCTCTTCTTTCACTTGGACCTTCCTTCCTACCCCCGGTAGTTGTTCTGCATCTTTCCTTTCCTCGCGGCCCTCCTCTCTACTCTAGCTGCTGCTAAACCGCTTTTTCCTCTCGTCCTCGACGGTGCGCCCCGCTCGGCTGGTGCCATAGCAACCGGCGACGCTCGTCCCAAGGTGAAGACAGGGACTCTAGGTGAAGAGTACCACGATCCTCCCCTGAGCGCCACCGAATTTGGCAGCTCCCAGCGCCGCAATCTCTTAGGTGGTTCCATGTGTATTCGCTTTCGTGACATATTTATTATAAGTAATTAACCTGGGCTTAGTTGACACGGCTAACTTATGATATAACGGGAATAGGCAGAGAAAGCTGGAAACATTTCTCGTAAATTGCTGTAGCAACATCTCGCGCATGTATGCGACATTTAGCGCCAGATGCTTTGGGAGCCCGCCACGTTAGGGAGGTCAGGAGGTGGCTTTAGCTGGTCCTTCGGGGCTGGGATACAGCGGTTCCTTGCCACTGTGGTATGCTTGTAGAGCCGTGGTCGGCGCTTCGGCGGACGCGGTTGTTACGACGCGCGCCTCTTCTTTCTGTTTATCCTGTCTGCACGTGGCAGCAATTGTGGCTCAGCGCAATTCAGTGGGCAGGCCCGTGCGCTTTTCTATTAATTCGCTAGCATTGCTGCCCGTGGTGAGCGATTTCAGAGATGTGTTTGGGGTGCTTCGCGTCACAACAACAGAAGAAAATCCAATACAAAGAGTCCCACAGGTTGGATTCGAACCCCGGACTTTCTTGAGGGAGCGAGTACGGAACCTCATTGGCCATATATTTTTCAAGTCCTGCGGCGCGGGGAAAAGGGACGCGGGATTCTGGGCTCGCACGGAAGATGGCGAACGCGTTGCTTGTAACGCGTTACTCATTACGGCTGCGGATAAGCCCCCTAAATGGCCTAAACGAAGTTAATACAACTTTCGCTACAAAATTGACCGGTGTCGACGATGGCGACCGTTTGAAGCCTCGCAGCCGGAGTAACCGGAGCAACCGGCCACTCCGGTAACCTAGATGGGCCACCCAGGTCACGTGACCTAGTGGCGTCATCACAACCTGACCACCGAATTGGAAGCAAACTCTCCACACAGGCAGTTCAATTAATGATCGTTCTTGAAAGGTTGCCCGGGAAGAGCAATCTGAGTCTCATAAGCCCCACCGGTGGCAGCACCTGCCATCGACCTCAACCTTAACCCTGCACCGCTGCGTTAGGAGCGTATGAGGACTCCCGATGATCTATGAATGCAAATTCGAGAATTACCAATTCTACGTATACGGGCATTCACTGATTTACGTTATCAAGTTATATCCTTAAAGCAGAGCTTAATTGTTCCCTGCAATTCTTCTTTTTGAACTCGAAACACTGCTTCGCTCTGTTTTGAACCACTGCTGTGTAGCTACTTCTGGCTAAGCCGACCTGAAACAAACGCCGCGTCTGTTTTAGAGCTTTGAGAGTTCTTTGCACAACACGCGGACTACGATTACCGAGCGATTCTTATAATCAGTAGGGAAGTCATGTCGTATCACGAGACGGCTGCGTTACTTAACAAGTTGTCGGCATAGATTCTAAGAGAATGAAAAACATGCGGAATCATTTGAACTGCTCCCATTTGAAGTTTACTTTTTTTTGTCACTGATTTGTCGAAGAAAACATACACTCGCCAAAGTTCAAAGAAAATAAGTAGAATTGACGTTTCGGCGCCCGTACGCGTATTCGCCAACTGCAGCCTGTACAGCCACAAGGCTTGAAACCACGGTGAATTGATCACGGTGACTGAAGATTGTCACAACGACTTACCTAAAAGGGATAATAAATCCTCTTAAACGGCGTTATATGCCACTAAGCATCACGATTTGCGACCTAAAAGGGAAGAAATGAAAAAAAAATTAAATTAAAAAGACAATAAAATTACAGTACAGAGAGCGGAGTCGAACGGCCGACCTTCCATACGCAACACGTGCCTCTAATCCACTGCGCCATAGCGGCTTTTTTTTTTTATTTATTGCCTGACTTCGGCAAGAACCACAGTACACAAATACACTTACAGAGCGCAATGAGCAATAATTAACAACACTATCCGCCCGGGGGTGCGTGGCTTCATCATATTAAAACTCCTTAAGCGTCACCAAAGGCTCGACTCTTTCGAGCCACTCGGGAGCTTCAGGAGCAAGTTTCTGAACTTCAATATACTTATGCATGCACTCCCGAAAATAGATCCGTGCTGGCTGTGCATCAGGATCGCAATGATATCCTGCCATTCTGGAGCGCCAAATACAATGGAGGCCCATTAGCATAATGAGGTCGAATGGTGTCCCATCCTCACTCTCTACAGGCAAGTACCGAATACCATGAGCGTCGAGCGGAAATTCCTTTTTTAAAGTCCGTTGTAAGATGTCCCAAAAGTATACCCCCTCCCAACAGTGCAAAAAAACGTGGTCTATTGTTTCTGGTTGTTTACAAATTAAACAATGTGATCCCCAAGGCAGAAATAACTGCTTCCTTTCCAAGAATTCCTTTACTGGTAGTGTTGCGGTATGTAATTTAAAGAAAAAAGTTTTTGCACTTGGCGGCACCTGCATCGCCTTCACACGCTTAAGTACGTCGCGTCCCTGGCCTCCATTGTATAAGGCCCTGTACATAGGTTGTGGAAGAACTACATCGCACAAATCTTTATACAACTTCTTCCTGCTAACAGAAGATAAATATTCATACGAAAATCGAACAGACAGGAATCGAACACTCGCGACAACCTCTCTAAAGTAACCAAAAATACGTCCCGAGAAACTTTCGGTTGTGACAACAAAGTCCGGCAGTGCATTTCCGAGCCTTAATTGGCACACAGTGCGCAAAAACGGATCGCTTACATCGCGCACAAAACAAAATCTGCTTACAATCTGCCGCAGAAATAAGTGTCCCAGACTCAGGCCGCCATCCTTCACCCGCCTAAACAAATTGGTCCGGCTACAGCGTTCCCAGTCCGCAGCCCACACAAAAACGGCAAAGATCCGGTGCAGTCTCTGTACGTTCATCCTTGCACAATGCAACACTTGCATCACGTACCACAGCCTAGACATAAAAAAACAGATTGCACACTGTGGCCCTTGCGAAAATTGAAAGGTGTCGCCCTTTCCACCTTTCCACCTTTTCACGCGTGGCTTGCGTCTGTGCTTTCCAGTACGAATCGCTATCGCGATAACCGTCCAGTGGAACGCCTAAGTACTTTACTGGGGTCGTCACCCAGGACACGTTTGCAAAATTGCCGGGCTTCGTTGGCCATTCTCCGTGCCAAAGCCCCAGGGACTTTGACCCATTCACTTTACTACCGGTGATCTTGGTGAGTTCTTTTACGCATGCCACGGCCTCGGTTATACCTTCCCGGTTCACTGTGAACACCGCGACATCATCCGCATAAGCTAGCAGCTTAACTTCTGCTGCCTGTAGCTGGAATCCTCGATTTTTTTCACTTTCCATGATATTCAAACACAACGCTTCAATGTAAATGCAGAATAGAAGAGGGCTGAGGGGACAACCCTGGCGCACCGAACGCTGCAGGCTAATGGGGGCCCCCAAACTCTTATTGACAATTAATCTTGTCGTGCAGCTCCGGTACGCCAAGGCCACTCCCTCACAAATAATGGACCCTAAATTCACATGGTCGAGTATGCAGAACAGGATATCGTGCGAAACACAATCGAATGCCTTCTCAGGATCTAGCTGAAGGATGGCTACACAGCTATTTGTGTAATCACAACATTCCAGCACACACCTCGCTTTATGAATATTGGAAACAATAGAGTGTCCCTTGATCCCACACGTCTGGTGGGGACCGACTATATCCTGAATGACTGACTGTAGTCTACAGGCTAAAATCTTCATGAAAACTTTATAATCCACGTTTGTGAGGGCGATAGGACGATATGCTGTGACCTGCTTTAACTTTTCTGCGTCATCGGATTTAGGGATTAGCACTGTATGGGATTTACCATAAGACGGGGGCAATTCATTTTCTTTGTAGGCTTCGTTAAAAACTGCTGTCAGTACTGGCACTATTTCGCGTTTATATGCTTTGTAAAAAGCGGCGCTTAACCCATCAGGTCCAGGAGATTTTCCCAGGTTCAAATTTTCTACCGCTTGCTCGACCTCCGACGCAGTTATCGACAGCTGCAGCCTTTCTTTCTGTTCGTCATCTAATCGCGGCAAAGCGCCAAGAAACTTTTCCTTGAATGCGCTCACATCCACTTCTTGCTTTGCAAACAGCGCCTGATAATATTCAAGAAATGCCTGCTGGATATGCCCGCTTTCTCCAGATAACGCCCCGCCCCATTCAATCTGTTCAATGTGGTTTCGTTGAGCATGCGTTTTTTCCATTCCTAGCGCTCGTTTTGAAGGTGTCTCCCCATCAGCTATATCTTGCGCCCTAGCCCGCACCAGTGCGCCACGATAGCGTTCTTCGTCAAACAGTTCAATCTTATTTTTTATTTTCCTAATGTCATCCATCCATTTGCCAGGCTCTTCGCTTTCTCTTTCGAGAAGTCTAGCTAGTAAAGATCTTAAATTGTCCTCCTCACGCTTCTCCTCTTGTCGTATGCAACTTGACCTTTCGATTGCTGCTGTTTTTATTTGTTGTTTGCAAAGTTCCCACTGCTGCCATACTTTCAGTTCCCCGCTCGGCTTTAATTTACTGATTTCTTCGTTTACTTTCCTGCTAAAGATGTCGTCTGTAATGAGCTTATTATTTAATTTCCACATCTCCCAAGAAAACTTATTTCCTCGTTTCTTTGTCCCTATCCCACACTTCACTAAACAATGATCCGAAAATGATACCGGTACTACATTGTAGCTACTGCATTTTGAAATAACGTTCAGTGACACATAAATGCGATCTAGCCGTGCATGGCTTGACCGTTGAAAATGGGTGAGTCTCACACAACGCTCGCCTTCTAAACATTCGGCCATAGCGGCGATGTCAAGCCGTCGTTCTGAATGAATATTTATAACCAGCCTTAATGTGGCTGCTACCTGCCGGTGGGCGGCGCTGTCATCGCTGGCTGTACCGGCTGCATTTGGCGAACACGCCGCCCGTACGGGTGCTTTGATCACAGCGAAGCGAAGGACGGGCCTTCACTTCACTTCTTCACTTTTTTTCTCGCACTCGATGAAGCTCAGCTATCGTGAACTTCGCAAACCTGGACGGTACTTATTTGCTTCATACGAACACATTATTTGAAAAATATCTTGTTGCTATCCTAGCTCGGACCTCATTCTGTCCTTTTGTTTCTGAGCATTGTTTACCGAGAGAAAAACGTTTGATTTAATCATGAAAACTTCATTCACTTATTTATTCAGTTCATTGTTGTTGTTAGGCACACTGCATTAATAAGAATAGTCGTCACGCGCGTGTTTAATAGGAAGTGTTCCTTTCTACATGAACGCTTGTAGCTCCCAAAAGGCACATCCTGTACGCGTAGTCATCCGTGCCCTGAAAGGGGTCGTTCTCGATGTGTTCACTTGCTCCTCTAAGAATTTTGTCTTCATTATTTTAACGCAATTTTGACAGCAGTTTCTGAGTTTTCTAGCGACTTTTCTTTTTTAACTAAGAACTCGCTAGACGCGCTCGCTCCATATCGCGGTACTGGCACTGCTGGTCGCATGTACTCACTGTTAGTACATGTAATTTCAGACACTCCTTGTAGCTTGAAAGCGAGTAAATGAAAGACAAAAATGATTTCTTAAATTATACCCTACTGTGCATGTTCACCCTATCAGCTATATCGAATATTTGAGACTCACCACCGACCCACCGAACACAATGGTAATACAAAACTTATTTAACATTCCTAGGGCTAAGAATACCCCACCTGTCTGATCCGAAGGATGTCGTCAGTTGCTCCCTCTTATGTGCAAAGCATGGTTTAGAAGGACGAAGTAAAATGGCTTGTGGTACTGAGATGCGTGAGGCAATAGATGAATCTACTTGCTTCTACCGAATAAAGGAGCACGCGTCGCAGGGTCAATTGATTCATCTTGCAAAGCACGTCTTGCTGTGATGGATTCAGCAATCAAGCTCCCTTTAAACGTTACGTACACTTAAAGTTAAGCTGACCCACAGGTCGACGATCTTCACTTGCGTCTCTGTGCGCTGCGTGTGCTTCTCCGCAATATGACTGCAATGTAAATACAGTACAGTCTTCTTTATTTCTACATTTTTTTCACTCTTTCTTTTCCACGTGTTGGGTTCGGAGCGAATATGCGATTAGTATCATACTTAACATGAATGTGTAAATATGCCACATTTCCGTGCAATAAACAGATGGTAGTGTGCGCATGCGGTGTCCTTTTCTGGTTAGGGTCTTTGAGCGCCAGCGTTCATTTCATAAACGAACCTTAAGCTTGGGCAGGTGAGCATCATTATAAAACAAAGCTTAACAAAGTCGGAGAAAGTTCACGCACCTAAGGCGTTCCCCTGATATGGTAAACTGGGTAGCATGAGAAAGCCTTCGACTTCATCTGGCACTGAGCTGCTTCCCGCCAATTTGCGGTGAACTGCGTGTTTTGAAGTTTTTGTTTTATGCATTTTCTTTCCAGAAATGTACTTACTAAAGGCGCTGTGCATAATGGCTCAATATCTGTGCATAAGCTCTTCAAGGTTAGAAGTGGTTCTAAAGTTTCATTTTCTGCGCAGGTAGTTTGCATTGATCGTTTGACATCCTGGACGGGCCTTGCTGAAAGCCTCCTTGGAGCGCTATCGTTTTATTCTGCACCCAACTGTTGGGAAAGAAATCAACGTCTAGCAGCGCAGTTCAACGAACCTCTGACAGAACGGGCGTTTAAAAGTTTTACGCGCCATTTCAGTGAGTTTTCATGCCGACTAGAGCAGCCTGTGCGTTCCTGCTCATATCGAGAAAGCAAAAGCTTTTCTGCCGAACATTTTTCTGTTCTCGACGAAAACGCGAAAGGTAAAAGAAGTGTTTCTCTTTGTTTCCGTCCATATTGTGCCTTCGTACGCGCTGTTGAAAAACAACGAGCATAAAAGAAGGTAGGCAGGTGCGAATTGATGTGTCGTAACCACAATTTCTTTCTTGGGCCAAAACTAATTTCTCACCCTTTAGCGCAGAAAATATTAAACAAAGCCTTTAGCCGGTTCGATGCGTCGTCGCAAGATGCGGTAAGAAAGCAGAAGCGTGGTGATGGTGAAAGCATTTGTTGAGGCAAAAGCAGAAAATTGGCCAAACACTGGTGGGGCGCTTAGTCCCCCTCTGCCTCTGCTCGTTCCATTGGGTGATGTTGCTCGTCCAGTTACGAGCTGAGCACCGGAGCTTCCCACGTCTCCGGTGAAAGGGTGGAGAGGATGGGCGGAATGTTGCGCTGGCCTTGAGAAGCCCACGCTGCGTGTTATAGGTGGGGGTGTTCCTAGCAGTGTGCAGAATAGTCCGGGTATTGAGTAGAGGAGCAATGTCGTAGTCTAATAATGCGAGTTTTATGTGTGTGTGGGACTGGAGTTTGCGCCAGATCCCGGCCTCCTGTCCTCTCTCTGAAAATCAGGCATGCTCACTAACTTAAATATGTGCGCCTTCACGCCGGGCGTCAAAGTGGCACAAACATTCAGCCTGCTTTGTTAGTTGCATAGACGCCTAACAGCAGCGGTTTCTAGTACCGTAAGATAGCACTGCATATTCAGAACAGCGTGGAACGCGAACAGTGGGTGTTAATAATACAAAATATATTGCCTGTGTGCCTTCAGCTGCAGCGTACGGCAAGCCTGATTCTTGTTTCTTAGTAATGTCTCTACCGCACAGCATATTCATCAACCGGTTGTAAAGGAATAGCTTTCGTAAAAGTGCGAAACTACGACAAATGAGTGCTCGCGTTTTATTCCGGCCTGATTGTACACGCCTGATTGCATGCCTGCAGGAGGTTTTCTATGATTATTTCTTTCCTTTGCGTAACCACCGCAAAACCTGCCGTCACTTTAATAAAACTTAGTAACTTTCATGTGCTTCCCCTTACTGTTCACCGCGTGAGGGTACGCCTTCCAACTCCCTCTCGGTCAGGGCTCACCTAGGTCACGTGACCACTCAGCACACGCTCTCCGGTCCACCTGAACACCATTCTCCATGGCAGTCAGGGTTATGTGCTTGTTCTCCTATGCGCCGCCTTCGCTCAGGTAGCACTTCAGACAGAGCTCCCACGGTTCACGGCGGCTGTACATCCCGAATAGAGGGCGTGCACTCATCTTCTAAGCACTCGCAGCGCTTTCTCGTTGCAACGCAGAGGCATTGATCCCCAGGATGCCTTGCCTCTATTCTTTGACAAACCATGCGCTTTTCCGTATTTTCGTTGGAAGCAAATTGGATTACATTCCCCACAGTATTAAATTTCAAGTCGTGCGCTGCTCGTGAAAACTGACGAAGTCGTGCTCTCAATGTCTGCGTTGGCGCAATTGTTTTGAAGAAAATACCGCAGTGACATTCCTTGATTTGCTACCTGCCCGACAGATAAATATAACTACTTTACTGATCTTGGCTACAGCTGGAAAGAAACGAAAATTCGATAATCCTTATGATAAGGCACCGAATTCTTCCTATTAATGCGTATAAGCTGTGATGATAACCAGCAGCACTTCTCATTCAGTTCCCTCTTGCTTCTCTTAGAGTAACGAAACAAATCGGTTACTTTTGCTGTGTTTAGTGACAATTCTGTGAAGACAGCTCTTGCCTCAATTACGTAATCTGGAAGCAGCAACTAAAAGGGCGGATAATGCGATAGAAGCGCGAATTAGGCTCGTTTGTTCTTTGCTGACACAAAAAAGGATTTGAGCTGCCGAGAAAAACCCTTTGTTTTCCTTGAGGTTATTGGCAGCTCCATTCAACTGCCGGCGCCAAACAAACGTCGTGCAGCCTATTTGAAAAAATTCCGAAGCGTCGTGGTGCCACTCGAAGCAAAAGTTTTCATCGAAGTTGGCAGCTTGGTTAAGAAGAAATCCGGATGGGGCAACTTTGAAACTCTCGCGTAAAGGCAAACAAAATGGAAACGAATGCTCCGAACCTTAAAGCTTTTCTTCCTTCCTGTAGGCTGGCATCGGATTGCTTTTTGGATCACCGCTTTCTTTTATGAAACTGCTTGCTTTCATAGCAATCCTTCTTTTCCTCAGTTTATTTCTGGCACACCTGTCTCGAATCCTTAGCCGTAACGCTAGGCTTAGTGCATAACAACAAAGCCCTTTACGGAATAAAATATTTAACAAAATTAATAGCACAAGGGGGCTGTAAGGGCTCTAAGTGAATTAGAAAGAGAAAGACGTCTATTTTTTGGTTTCTGTTCAAACTTTCAATTTCTACTTAACTTCAGTTGCTCCTCTTTTGTGCTCTACTCTACTTCCGTTTATTTTTTCTGTCACTCTACTGTCCCTATTGTATACCAGGAGCCACCGATTTTCGCAGGCTGGAGTACCATATTGTGCAGGCCTCTATTCCTACGCAATCCTTTTTTCCCTTGCGTAAAGCAAGCTACAGAAGCCTCGCGCTTATCCTGTGTTACCTATCCAAGTATACGTCTTTTTACCAGCTTGATTACCGCTCTCTTGCGAAATTATTTCTCCTCTCGTACATTCAATGTCAACATAGGTTATTCTTGTCTCCTACCGACAAAAGAAACTGCAATCTCAAAATGCCCCAATGTTTCAAGCCTGCAACGCTAGGTAAACACCGGTTTTAGGACACGTAAAAATGTTTGCAGGTCTGAACCTATGGATATCATAACATATCGAAGACACATTTTCTTTTCTGATACAGTCGACGATTATTATGAGCCACGACGGGCTTCATTTAGCAGCTACAGTGCCCGCTTTCTTTTTAAACTGCTGAGATAGGGTTGCCAGGTCAGCAGTCAAACTAGCTGAGTTCATAAAGACGAGCTAAGCACAGGGCAACATATTAGTAATGTTAGAAGCATACTCTTCTTTTTTCAAACCTTGTAAAGCACTCAGGCGCATTGAGTAATAATATCCTGAAAGGCTCCTTGCATTTGCCAGGCTGTTCGACTATTGTGCCACGGGGCTTAAGCAAGAAAAGGACCGGATGTCCCTGCGGGTATGGGACGATGCTTATGAGGAAGGCTGGTCGCTGACACAGCAAGCGTCAGAATTGAGAACCGAGGCTGTGTGCGCCATCAAAAGTGACTCAAGACCCCACTTGAAAGCCCTGCCGGGAGCGGTTTGGACGCATCAGAGAGCAGAGCAAATCTGCTTGCCTGGTTTGCCGTCCCCGTTCACGACATGTAACGGATACGGAGACCGAAAAACAGAAACCCCAGAGCACTAGACAATGTGAACGGCCCTTTGCGCTGAGCGACCTCTTTTTTTGCTTCTTCTGCGTCACCAGGCATCCAGTCAGAATAGGTGATCTTGTGAATGAAAAGAGAGGGCATACGTCAGTCAGTCTCTAAACATGACCAAATTACTACTGGTTCGGTAAGCGAAAAGGGGTTCGTTGGCTGGGGTTGTTACTAGAAGAGGAGCCTCGCGCGTATCAGGCAACATTTCAGCATTTGTCCGTTAATTCATTACTAGCGCTACGACAAGCGCAAGGCGATTATTATGCCCACTTAACCTCATTTTATTATTTGGCCGTGCGTTCAAAACATTGCATTTTCTCATTATGGGTCAGATTTCTGTTTGCCTGTGGCGAAATTTTAGCTCGAAGAACGACTTGCGGCTATCTTGACATTTAATTAAAACATTTTTAACGATCAATAATTGTTCATAGTGGCTGCCGTTCCTTTAACAGAACTTCTCATATCTACCTTAATCTACGTTCTCGAGGTAATTCTAGATATATCATGGATATTCTCGCGAAAAATGTTTGCGACTCTTTTCATGCAGATATGAAACAGCCTGTGACCGTTCAGGGTAGATTACGCCTATACATGTAGGTAAAAGAAACTGTACTAAATTATTTAACTGATGTCTAAGCGGATTATTCTGCGTCTTGTTTAAGTGATCCTCCCCAGGTGATCTTTCGCACACTTACCCAGCAATTCTGGGCAAAAGCATTATTCACGGGGCAGAGTTTATGAGCGCAATTTTTTTCGTATATTGTATGACTTCACTATAGCAATCAATATATCTGCAGATATCCTCCCGGTAGGCTCGCATTTTTTTGCTATTAACGTTTAAGCTATAGCAAAAAACATACCCTATCGGTTTTCCATGGCAGTTTTAACTACTCGACGCGAGCGGTGGAAAAATTTTTGAAAGGAAGATTTTGCTACGCATCGAAAGAAACTTCAGTATTTCCATTAAGGTACCTTACAATATTACAAGGTTCAAAAAATTTTGTCCGGGAATGCCAAACTTGGCAGAGTAGCCGCGGTCGCTAGTCGGATGCTCTGGCGTTTTCATTCTACGTTACGAAAATGTTTGACGCCATGAAGATGCAGGTTGCATAGGTTCAGGTTTTGGCGCTAAGAGAGCGTCTCTGGTGGGGATACACCAAACTCGTTTATTACAATAGGAGAAGGATCTATAACAGCATCAAACTCGATTAAGAATTGCTGAGGCTGTATAATCACTGAATAATCACTAATGATTCGAACAGCCGTTCGATTAAAGATATTTATTTTAAGCACGTTAATAACTGAATTCTGTTCTAAATAAAGCAGATGCTAATTGACTCACAGGAAGCCGATGACGTACTTTCAACGTTTGCTCTTTGCAGTGGAATGCGTCATGGTCTTCTACAAGCGGCGCTGGCGTGCAAGTTTAACTATTAAATTTGATGCACAAGATAAATAGGTCTAGTCGACTAAAATTCAGTCAGGATGTCCCGCACACAGTTAGGTACTTGATGACAGAAGAAAATCAGATCAACGTGTACAGCGGAACCTCATGATTCATATAGATTCATCGTTTTTTCTTAGTTACCTAAGGGCCGAAAGGGCATTGCTTAAAGGGAGTTATTAGACAAAAAAATACACAAAACTTTGCAAAAAGGAGGCTTTATTGAGGTAATGTAGCAGATAACGTTTCAAAAGCGACAATTTTAAACAATGAAGCAAGTTCGAGATCGCAGGCAGTATAATAGAGCCAACAAAACAGTTAAATCATAATAACCAGTATTAAACCACTTGAAAGAGAAATTCCCGACTGCCACCTTTTTTCGCGATAGGATGTACCACAAAATGAGTCAGGAAGTTTTTTTCCTTTTTTAATGCTGGAAAATTAATACTGCACCGGTTTATCTTCCCGTCACTCTTGTTGTCGTCAGTTTACGTCCTAGTGGAACAGTGCTGACCACTAAAAGCCCCGCATTATTCCAGAAGTCTTCGCATGTGATGTAATCTTCTACGTCTTCTCATTGGTACCAAAATTATCCCTCAGCTGTCATTTTAACGCATCCATTCTAGACACATTGTTTTGTATTTTCATTGCAAAAATATGTGCGTATGCACGAAGAAAGCATGCTCACTTGTAAGTCAGAGAGAGACAGCACTTTATTGGGCAACCTCGATTTAGTTGCCGAGGATGGAACAAGCTTGTACTACGAGGACCAGCTTACCACACCACTTGTTAGCGAACTTTCCTTTTTAATGAGCTTCAGTTGGTGGTTTGCATACGCTCATTATGTGGATGCATAGATAGCGTCACCCTCCTCACAGTTTTGAGTTCCCTCACTGTTTTTCACGCGTAACGTGTGGAAGAAAAATAGTGTCTACAGAAATAATCTGAGGTCCCGTTTTTTTCCTTCCTCCGTCCCTTTCAATCATCTTTCGTGAAAAACCGTTGCCCGGTTTTTTTGTAGCGATATAAAGGGCAACTAAAACAACAGAATCCGCACAACAATTCCAACCGAGTAAACTGGCTTGACCACACTGTGTCGGCCCAGGTGGCCTATTTTGTCCATAGTAGGATATCAAGACACCACACAGGAAAAAGCAAAAGGATTCAAGCGTGCGGAAGCGAACCAGTTTTTTGTCCGGTCGGCCAAACTCAGCTACTGAAATGAATATGACACAATGAGCTGAGCAAGAAAGACAGGAGCAGATAAGAAGCGTTTTGCGGACCTATGCCAATGATGTCTCTAGGCTTCACTTCAAGACTTTACTCTTCAAGTACTGCAGCACGCATCGAATGGCTCTGCGGGCCATGGAAATCTGAGGTCATGCGTCATTTAGTCCAGGCTCACATTAAGGAGTTTATACCCGGTACGATAGGTACGTTGGAGTAGAAAAACAACGCTTATGGGAAAGAAACAATTGAGATCGCGCCACTCCTACGCCCTTAGCAGCAGTGTTTGCTGCTCTTGTTTGCCGCAGGCTCGAGTGGAGGCTTCTGGTGGCTGGCTGCCGTAGTGGGCCCTGCTTCTTTCTGTCATGCATGGCAGCCGTGTGCAAGCCGCCTGTCGCGTCGATGGCTGACAGCGAGTTCTCTTGTTCTCCTAACATGCCCAATTGCTGCGCCCGCCGCACGGATGTGTAGGCGGAAGCGACGCCGAGTGATGAGAGTGCCCCTTCCCCACTCGCTACCTACAGCCATCACTTCCGCCGGAAATTACGTGCGCACCGGAGCACGCTGAAAGAATCCCCGCTCCAAAGCGATGCCTGTACAAGCGCCTTTATGAGCACCGTTATGGCACCGCCACCGTCTGGCGACCACCTAGTCTCTTATTTGCCCTTTTTGTTCTCCCTCGAATGCGTGACCCTCTCTTATGAAACGTAAAAAGCACCCTGGGCTTTTAACATGCACAGAAAAGAAAGGAAAAAAAAGCAAGGACATTACAAAGAATTTGCATCTGAACTGGCCTAGGAAAACGATTCCTCTTTATTTTTTTTTAAGCGAGGTGAAAGGAAACCTATGCCTGAAGGGAGCAAAGCATGAATTTATGAGTAGGTTATATGTGCTTATTGTTGACTAGGGTATATCTGGAAGGGTGTTACAATGGATGTATGACTATTGAAGGGTGTGACTGTGGAGTTCTTGATGGCGTTTAAAAGTGATTCGGCAGTTGCTTCTGGCATCGCCAATAAAAATACATCTTTCTTCTTCCTGCATTCACAAACACACAAAAAAAAAACAATCGATGTTTGGGGTTCCAAAAAATTTAATCAAGGAAATGTACAGGCTCGTGAAAAAACTATCTTCTTTTCAATTTACTTTTTTATTATAGTTTGATTCTTGGACATCTGCACACCGAACAAAGCTCGGAATTCTTGATCGAATTCATTCAAACGAACTAATAGATTGAGCGCAGTACGTCTTCTAGCTCCTCAGCATCTCTATACATATGAGCGTGCCTTCAAGCCTTCCGCTGAACGCCTTCCGAGACGGCATTCGCTCCACTGAGCATGCGCACAAAGCGCAGCCGCCTAATGAATGCACGGGTGAGGAGCGAGGAGCTATCCCTTGGTTGGCTTTGGGCAGCGTCGTTGCGCCCCGTTTTTTCAGGGTGCTTGTGAGCGGAGAGAAGATTTCTCCACGACTACTAGAGAAAACGTTTTTTTTTTTTTTTCAGGTCTCGTTCTAGCAACGCGCGTGGGTTGCCTCTCCGTCCTGGTGCTTGCTTTCTTCGCTAGTGCTCTGCTATCTTTGTAGCCCGGCCTGTCGGATTCCCTAAGCCGTTATTTCAGCGCTCGCGCGGGCGCTCTGTGCTGTGCGTTTCCAATCGCTAGGTTGTCGTGATGGAATTGTTGCGCCCAGGAAATAAAACGCCCTTTGTCCCTCGGGCTGCCGGCTGTTCGTCATGCGACTCCCGGCTCGTGGATGCCCTGAGGCGCAGGACTTGTTCTCAATATCTGCCTTTCTCGAAAGCATGCTATTCAACTTTTGTTTCTGAAAGCCCGCCATGCACGTGGAAGCAAACGTTGTTTAAAGCGAATTTTCTTTTCTGTGTCCATATCCTACGAAAGCTAACTAATATTGAGCTAGCTGAATATCCCCAAGCCTTCAATACATGGCTCGCATTCTGAACAGCATAACAAGAAACATAAAAAATACGCAGGCGCTAATACGATGTCATGCGACATATTTGCTTCAGTAGTATTGCTCGTACTACATGGCGTTTTCACATCGATCGTCCTCGCATTGTGTTTTTTTTTATTTGCTGTCGCGGCCGCGCTGAGGCTTCTGGAAGATGGAGGTGGGCAAGGACCCTCTAGAAAGTGGAGGTGTGATAAGCGGCAGTAGCACTTCTGGAGAGTGAAGATCGGTGATGAATGCTTGTAGATGGTAGATGCTTCTATAGCGATGGTGGCCTGGAGATGCTCCACTAGCGGCTGCTCCAAAAGAGGCGCCATCCGACTCCGAAGAGCTCGCCACTCCGCTATGAACCACTTGAGGTTTCGGGGAAGGGCCAGTGGAGACTCTTTACGCACAGACTACGGCTTTTTCTCCGAAAGAGGGCTATTGTAATGAGGGAGTAATTACTCACTGACATCCACCTAAGACGCAAACATTTTGCAAAGAGAAGAGGGCTGTTCTGCTAACTCCGTAAAAAGAAGCCACGTCCATGATAGAAAGCGCGTTATTCACTTTCTCCGCGTTTACGAGGAAGGCATCTACGTGGAACAATCTGCAACCCGCCTGGGTAGCTGACGAACGTAGTATCAATACAGAAGAGGGCATTCGCTTGCCTAGTTAACTAATGTAGACTGCTAAGACTATCGGCAACAGCAGGAAGATACAGTAAGGATGCAGAGGGAGGTTATATCACGTTCACTTACTTTCTTCTCTTTTCGTGTGTTTTCAACCAAGCAGAAGGATAAGCGTTCATGTCGAAGCGTTCACTAGCGTACCGAGGCTGCCCCACTGCCTATCTTTGTTCATTTAGTCTTTTGTTTTCGGCGTGTATGTCTCGTCGGTAGAAGTTCCCGCCGTTGCCAGGTGAGTGCTTCATTGAGCACAAGACTGTTAAGTGGAGACGAACACACGGCGCTGACATTGCGACATCAGTGCTGCCTTGTGCGTTTTTGGTTTCTAACATGTGACCGTAACCGTGTGGTATATCGCCTCACGCATGTTAGACGATATCAAGAAGTGCAGATGCCTGCTACATTTTTCTCGCCAACTCGTCACGTGTTTTGTATTCGTCATGGAACGTCATGTAATGTTGTGGAAGCCGCATCTGTCACCGTTTTCCTGCGAATATATTTAGAAAGTTTCTTCAAGTTATACATCGCTCTTGGTTCCAGGTGACAGGCCACTACCCCTTCACTCTCGGGGATAGGAGGCAAAGAGTAAGTGAATTGAGAACTGCTGCGGAAAAAGATTGAAAAAGAAATCATGGGGATAAATGGAAAAACTCTTCGTCTATGTATCGACAATGAAATGGTGATCGATTGTCTAGAATCGAAGAGTCATTGACACTACATTTTTTTTATTCGAGACCAGTCACTACACCGCAATACGCAATAATTTGCGTAATGGCCGACCACTTTAATCAAGATTTATTCACTGGCAAACCATAATATCACTTGCTGGACAATCACCGCACCATAGCCAATCACTTCATTCAATGCACATTCACTGCGCCGCAATCATTAACTAAGCGAACTGTCTGCGACTACGACGTAGACTTCCTAACGACACCTTAATTTCAGCAAGAGGGCAGTTTTCTCGAACACACAATACCTGGGTACGCGTGTCAACACGTCACCTCACTGAAAGACGCTAAACGTGAATTCTTGCGAGATAAAGGGATAGTAGATTGGCATCAAACATGTTGCAAGATAGTCTTCAAAAGAATAATGTGATAAAAACGCTGAACTGAAGTTCTGTAAGAAAATTAGATGTTCGCCAAAGCGCGAGCTGCCGTCTCACTAACTCAGCTATAAGGCAGAGCACGCAACGTGTGCGTGACGTCCGCACGCTAGTCCTACACTGCAGTTAGGTCGAAATGCTGTTACACGAGGCCCATCCGAACTCCACCGCGGGGATATTAGATTTCTTTTAACCGCACTCAGTGGCATCACGAGATCATCATTCGCTGAAAGAAGTGACATGATAGGGCTGTGGAGTGAAATGCTTTTTTTCAGAATACTCCTTCAATATATTTATCAACCAGCATCTCTAATAGGGCATGTGCCTCGAAATTTTAAGGACAGCTAAGATCCCTTCTATTGTTTTCCTCTTTCCGCGGTTCCTTTGATATAAAAGTGTCGTTCTTAAAAAACTGACTACAGGCCGCCATTATTTTTTCAATCTGCGTTACACTCCTTTGCCAGGGAAGTTGCGTTACTGTTGTACAATATAGGATGGCATTGCAGGTTACTTTCCAAACTGTAGCTAAGGTCTTTCGGGGTGCTCACCCTAAAGGCGCGAGTAGACTAAATGCTATAAGCTTGCGTAGTGTGCGATTTAAGTGCACGTTCAAGAACCCCAGGTGATCCAAATTATGCGGAGCCCTCTATTACGCCTCCCTCATAGCCTGAGTCGCTTTGGGACATTAAACCACATAAGCCGAACCGAACCTATATCGTGTAGTGACGGTAACTACAAATGACGCACTGTGCGAGGTGGCTGTTTCCACAGTTAAGTATACAGCGCCTAATTTTGATTTTCGAGCAGTAGTCTTTTTGCTTTATTTCATATTAGAACCTTGGTCAACGCATCGTGTGTGCTCTGCTACACTTCTCCTTAAATGCTATTTATTTAAACCAATTTCTTTTCGTGAATTAGACCCTAGAGTCGCATCCGTGTGGAATGTAATTTCTTACGATTTTCCTTGCATATTGATGGAGGTCAGAGGACACAGAGGCGCAATTATGAGTTCTACAGGCATAGCGGCGTACAAAACGGGACGTTGTTTAGGGGAACGTAGCTATCTTAACTGTTAGAATGCTCACTTATCTCGTTACCATCAGTGATGTTTACGGGAGCAAGAAAATATCTTAATTACACGTGCTTGATGTAGTATAATGAGTAGTGTGTCAACTAAATTTTTACTTTACGTTTACTTCACTCAGACATGAATGGTTGTGGCCACGAATTGGAACATGTTTGCACATGATGGGCAGTTGAGCTGATTAGCGCAACGAATGAAAAGGCTTGTCATGGTGTGAGGTATATTGCTGCGGCGACAAAAGCATGCCCTCATATTCATATTGCGGTACGAACTAGTAAGAAATAGACAGTAGTATTCAAAACTCTTGCCACAATCGAATTCTTCTCCGGTACTGTGCAGTGTCAACTAACTGGTTCCCTTTAGGACTTCAACAAAATCTGGCCGCTGTTGCTTGTGATATGTCACTGTACTTTTTTTAACTATAGGTTGGAAGTCTGGGTTCTAATTTTTGAAAATTTAGGAAGCTTTTTTCGGTATTTCATTCAAAACGCAAGTTCTATTTTTGGCGAACGATCTTTCTTGCGGTTATACTACGGGGTTTTTCCGGTGTCGGAATGTGCGGTTACTATGCGAAGAAATGTTGCTGAAAGTGTATATACTGGCTTCTTTTTTTTTCAGCCTGAGCGTACTATTTAGAAGAAATTAAGGCACAAATGTCCATTAATTACTTGGTAAATTTAATGCACCTGTGATTTCAGAAAAAAATTGCATCACAGGTTAATTGGTGATATAAGTTAAATCATCAAACCGTTTTACAAAAACGCAGATTGAATTTGAATTCAAAAATGTGGTTTCTCATGGTATCGCTTAGTTTTTCCTTTAGGTTGAGCAAGAGGGCAGAGTATCACACGGTCCGCGTATGGACAAGGCCGATGGAACACCTGCTTAACAGTCGTGGTTTCCAAAACACGAAACTTTTTCCTCACGCTTATGTATGGTTTCGAGTTTCTTTAAATGCAGTGGAGAAAGCTGCCTAATCAAGAAACCGCCCAAAGCGGCTCTTTTTAGACTCGCAAACAGCGTTTGACGATGAGCTGGTGCCTCCAACTCTACAGAGGCACTTAAGTTAGGAAATAATATTTCGGAAACGCACAACCACGCCACTGCGCTAGCTTATATACGGTACACCGTCTCACTGCTTCCATTGATTTCACATTAGGCTAATTTTCCGTTTGATTAAGTGTATTTTCTATTTTACAGGCAGCTTGCTGAATTACACGGTACTGATCTTCGGCTCAAAACGAATGGCTGTTGCATTTGGTGTACTTTCATTCTCTTTTGGCTTTAAACCAGAAATTCCCGTCGTATCTCTAGCACGGCCATTAATAATCCAGTGGGAACTCTCCTGTACTCCACATTCCATACGACACTGGGTTAAAAAGTAAGATGAATATTTGCTTATATTTTTCTTTCAAAAGTTTTCACAACACACCAAAGAATTCAAGTTTTGCTTCTACACGAATTTCGAATTCACACGCAGCACAGCCATTACAGCACATCGCAGCATATTATGCAAACTTCTAATTTTCCTTCCAGAATGAAAAGAAACATATGCGTTTCTTTTCCTCAGATGCTCTTCCCCCAGCTCACGTTAAACCTATTTGCGCGAAAAATGTCTCAAGAACGAGATTTACGAAATGGCTTTGCAAAATACGTTCGCTAGCTTTGGGAGTTTTAAGAGCGAACAGTATCGACCGGCCGAATCCCATTTCCGGCGGCCTCCTTTGCAAAGTGCTTGCACCGAGATCTCTTTATCAACGGTAATGGAGACTTTCGCCAGACGCTGTCTAAGGTTGTCTATTTTTTTACCCCGCACCAATCTGCGGGTCACTGACGTAGCACGTGCCATGGCAAGAAAGCATGCGTAATCTATGCATCAAGCAGAATGTCTCTACATAAAGATGTACATAAATGAAATTTCGCATTGACCTCTTAACCTATCGACGATGCGCGGAACAGTACAGCGAAGACAGGAGATTATGAAATCTCTCAAATTCGGTACGTGTATTAGAAGTTGCAGCAAATGGTAGTGTGTGTCAAATTGCTTGACAGCAGAAGCAAATCAGTAAGAATGGGAGCACAGCTTCTAGCCTCTCCTGTAAAGGAAATGTTTTATACCACGAGCTGAAAATGCTCCTAGGTCGACACCTGCTGCACTTGTTATCACACTTAATTTACGTTCAAGTTATAATTCAAGTAAAACGGAAGAATTGTAGCCATCGTTAAAAGGCTATTCAAGAACCGCCGGAGAGCTACCGCGATGTTTAGTCCGTAAACGCAAGGCTTAGTGGTCGCGTATTACTTCTGTGCAGGTTTTATATTGGTGTAACGATCCTTTTTCTTCAACTGTCATTTCATACCCCCTTTATGCCCGGAGGCAATGAATATAGAATAATAAAAAGCGCAATTTTAGCTAGCATCTTGTGTTAGCTCCCAGATGCGACACTCCCACATAAAGGGGAAGGTATACGACATTTAATATACCGCTAAATATTCTTTAAACGAGTTATTTCTTGACCTCATATCAATGCGGCTAATTGTTGCTCATAAAAAGAAATGCCCCTTAATAGTCTCCTTTCAGTGCATTAACGAGACTTCATAAAAAAAAATACAGAATGTTTGCAACATCCGAATGCAGTGCGAAAGCACGCCTTTTAACAGGTTTTATTGTAATTGAAATTGTGCCTGAAAGTGCTTTGCATTTTCACTTAATTGAGGAACACGCATAATGGCTGATTTCATTCTCCCTCTATATTTAAGGGTTTTTAAGCAGTGTCTACGTTAAAGAAGGCCGTCCTTTAATATTCTTTAGAGCTTTAGAACTTTTTTGGACACTCTCACTCTCCGCTTACGAGCTCGAATCGCTGGCACGCCTTCCCGCACTTTCCAAGCAACGAGGCCGCTACGGAAGCACGCCGGAATTATGCCGCAGACAGACCTTATATTAGTAAATTTGGAAGCCTGAACGAGCATTCCGATATCGCAGAACGCCAACAGAACAAGGACAAGAAAGGAACTGCTTGACCATTGGAACTGAAATTGGCCACAAAGGGAAGTGGCCGAAATGAAAATAAAAAAATGCTGCGGGCGCTACAGACGTCAAACTGCACCGTAGCCAGATTAACTGACTGCATTTATAAGTTGCATGGCCCATGGAGTAATTAAACGAGTGCTGTGATGGCCAAGGTCCTTTATTATTCTCACTAATGCAAAAGCGGAGTGGTGAACTTAATGCGAATGGTAATAGGATTGTTGCCGGAACAACTTAAACTGAACTTTTCACGGCAGCATTTAAAGTCTGAATGCATCATTAGGCCTCCATTATCACCCACGCCAAAGCCCCACGTAAGTTCAAATTGCAGCTTATGGTTGAAAAAAATGCATAGCTGGAAACTCTTAAAGAGTAGGCCATTACCCTCACAACTCGATCAAATCTTAAGCGGGCCTAAATAGTTTAGCCATTCGGCACACCACTGGTACAAGTTAGCTGCTTAACTACATGCAGGAGATTGCTTCGATTACAGAGGTAATTACGTCATGTTGTTGGGCAATATTCGCTTCGTACATGCCTTTCGATCGGCCATTAGACTGCAATGTGTGCCATTCCTTAAATTAAGGATGGCAAGCGCGTGATTTGAGGTAGGTGCTTTTTCCTTTCATTAACACTGATTAAGTGACACTCATTGAATGAAATTCCATTAACACTTTACAACACCTATATGCGCGTTTTGGGACAGAAACCCTTGCACTTTGTTCGAAGGCTTTTAAGCTTTTGTAATCAAAGCTACAGGCTCCATACTCACGTAATCGAATCAGTTTTATCGTACCGCATCGCTTCCATGCGCTCATAACAGCTATCAGAATAATCAGCACCGCATCCGCGCTGCATGCTTGCCGGTCTCTTGTGAAAATGTTCTCTTTAAAAAATATTTGTGAAGTCGTGCAAGTCTCTCAGCACCGGAGTTAGTTTACTACTTCTTTTTCAGATAAAATACTGCAAGTCCCGCCTTTCGTGCTTCTTAAGATTTTCTGCGTGCCATCTGACATTGCCATGCAAAAGGGAAAATACGTCAAACCGTCCTCTTGTTTTCTCTGGGAAAAAGTTCTTATAAAAAAAAGTGAGAATCAGGGTGCACTGGCCCAGAGCGAAAAGTAAACTTGTAGGAGGTTTCTAAAACCAGTTTAGTTACGTTTGCTGCCTTGAAAAGAATGCCAACCTCGAGGACTTAAATCTTACACGGGCGTGTCTCATCGGCCATAGGGTAGAGTTCTGTGTCGAAAAGATGCTTCTTTTTTTGTCTGTTTCTCTTCATGTTCATAGTGGATGAATGAATAAAATTTTATTGATCCACCGAGAAGGAGCTCCCCGATCCCAGGTCCCGGCAAGCAGACCTGGGACGCGGGTAGGGATGCTCCGCAGACTAAGGACCATTGAAGTTGCATTTTTGCTTCACGGCCTCAGCCGCCAGGCGGGTGACTTGCTGCTGGATTGCGGGGTCCTGGCCCCGCAGCAAAACTTCCCAGGCTTCTCTTGTGCTAATGCATATGCCGGCGCCCGGGGATGCGGCGCATTCCCAAATTATGTGATTGAGACTGCCCCCTTTTCCGCAATTCTTGCATTTCGCGTCGTTTTCATCCCCGGTCTGTGTGAAGCAGACACAGACTGAGCAGATGTAATTTCCAGCTTGTAACCTCCTCCAGATATGCGCTTCATTGTTGGGGAGAGACCGATCTGAACGTGGAATGTCCTTCTCTGCGAATTTATAGTGTTTAGTAAACTCGTTTTATGTGGCTATGCTATCTTTTAATTCTCTGTATTTGGGCTGCTCTACGGGCGCCCGGTAGTAGAGATCTCGGGCTTGCTCGTGCGCAGCCTCGTTGACAGGGACAGATTCGTGGGCAAGTGTCCATGTTATGGATATTCTTCGATTACTTGAGTTCGTTTTCATGATGCGCTCTGCTTCGTCTGAAACGGCACTTTTTGCAAAAGTTCATAGGACTGTTTTCCTGTCGCTAATAATTATATGCGCTCTGGTACCGACGCAAGCGAGCGCTATTGCAACTTCTTCAGTCATCGTTACGTCTCGGGTGCGCGACGAGGCGTGATTCTGGGTGCGCTTTCTCCATCTACCACTGCCGATACTGCCGCTCCATGCTTTCCGCTTGTTCCGCCCAATAGCAACAAGCTCGAATTTATTGTGTTTTATATTTTTATCTATGGCCTTGGCCCTGTGTTCTCTGCTTTCTTTGTTGTGTTTTGGGTGCATGTTTCTCGGTAGAAATGTGATTAGTAGATTCCTTCTCACGCGGGGGGGCACATCTGCTTTTTGGCGCGTGCCTCTTTCTGGTCGGAGGCCTATCCATCCTAGAATTGTTCTTCCCGTCCTCGTTTGACTCGATCTTTTTTGTTGCGCGGTTCTCACCGCTTCGTACAGCTCCTGCCATCTGTTGTGGACCCCCATGGCTTCCAGTTTCTCCGTTAAGGTGGATATGGAGAGTCCTAGTGCTCGCTTTATGCATTTTCTAATTATGGCATCGATTCTGTCATGTTCAGAACCGCGGCACCTTCGACGCTCGGTATTCCTACCTTTGAGAGCCTGCAAGATTTCTTCTCATAAAACGCCTTTAAGTGTGATCTACTTCCATGTTCCTGTTTATGGTGCAGCAGTGTGTAAATATCCTGCCCATTTGATCAATTTCCTCGTACTCTGTATGCATTAAGAGTCAAGTCTGCGATAAATCCAAATAGAGAAAGCCGTTTACTTGTTCTCGCCTTAGTATACTTGGCTTGTAGTAATCATTTTCAAAGTTGCGTAAAAATTATAGTATGCACTGTATACAGAACTTTGACTCCTTTTACTGGTCATAAAGTAGAACGCAGCACTAGTGACGAAAGCGCCTTCAGTATTAGGTTTCTCCAAAACGAAGCCTAGGGTGTTTTTCATGGCACGTGGTAAAGCTTCCGAGTCGCACCTTGTTCATCGCAATATGAAATGATTACCTCATTTTTAGATAGATTATGTGGCTTTCACCCTTTATCGGCGCTGTTCATATGACCTTGTGGGTCCCGGTGAAAACCAGAATAAAACGATCAGTAACACTGCAGCTCCCGAAACATATTATAGCTTGTTAGCTTCGAAGCATAAAATAATATTTCTACCAACTTTGATTACGCTAATTTAATTTGAAAGCCTGATAAATTCATATCGTACACAGACTGCACATTTTTGCTAAATCAACCAAAGATTTACCGGCCACAAACATCGTAAGTGAAAAGTAATTACCCCGCAACTCTGAGATTTCGTACAAAAACTAAATAAGAAACCCTTCTGCGACTCCTGCTTCGCTGATTCTTGCACCGCGACTCAGTCAAAATGATTCCCTTTTTTAGCGCAGTAATAGCTGGCGACAAGCGAATATTCTTTTTCTAGATCACCTCTTGATAATGCAATGCAATTATAATGGATACTGCTGTGCTGAAAAAAAAAAACGAAACATGCAGAAGCATTCACATCAAATAAATGGCATTCTCTTTCCTTTCATCCCTTTCTGAGAAGCTGGTATAGGTAATAACTTCGCAATATGTTACAGCACCGTGATATTTTATTGCGATTGAACGATATACTACACACCGCCGTCATTATGTGTTGTTGGCACGGTAAATGTATTGTTTTATGACGCGTCATTCTGTTATTACGGTGGCCATAACAAGCGAGCAGTGACCTCAGACCTAATCGAGTAGAGGTGCATTATCTCTAAACCGAATCTCCGCTTCTTCCTCCGCTTTATTCCTGTTTCAAGAAGACAAGACATCATACTACGCCATTTCATCGCCTTTTTGCGTAATGCTTGTGATTACTCGATACGCGAGTTATCGCGCAAGCCGGCTTCATTAATATGTCGCCTTCAGGATATTGCAAGCAGCCTGTGGCTGTGCCTCTTGATAGCCTCATTATTTTTATCGAAAACTCGGCTATATTTATATGCGCACGCATGGTCCGAAAAAGTGCCCTTCGAGATATTATAAAGTGGTTCGAGCATTTCTCGGAGGCCGTTGTGTACACCCGTGTAGTGTTCTGTCGGTAGTTGCAAAGCAGAACCCCATGCTAATAAGCGGGCTCATCAATCTGGTGAGAGACAGTAACGAATGCCAAAAATTGGAAAAGAATGACAGCTGCAGGTCTGAAAGGTATTTGAGCTAGCCAATACAGTATGCAGCCGCTAGTAAAACATTTATTCTTTAGATTGCATGAGGTGCGATCGCTCTTTCGAGATGCCTGAATGTCCTCGCACAGTTTGCTCCTAGGACCAAAAGCAACGCGCCAGTTCTAACGACTTCTCGCACTCTCGGTGCATTGATACGAACGCATATGAAAAACGACCACATGGAAAGCATAAAAGCAAAATGAAATGTACTGTGAGCTCCGATGCACATCAGCGCAGATTCCTTCGTCTGATCTTGCGGCAGACACACCACAAACTTGCTTACTCGAAGGCTTACCTCAAGATGAACTTCAGTTCCCACATTTAATAAGGCATCAATTCCTCCAAAGTGAACAGATCTTCGTGAATCTTCATTAAATTTATTTCGCTTTCTTTCTATTTCACATGAACATCGAAGCGTTTCGTCTTTTTCAACAGCTTTCCTGCGTTCTCTGTTCGCTCACTGCCTTTCGTGCCTCTCGTAATGTTACAACCACAACTGCAATGTGTGCCCATAAACCTAGAATCGCACTCCTGAACAAAAAGCCGCGCAACATCTTGGAACGCTGTTACTTAAGGAGGTGCAGAAGGAATGCGGTTTAATGCAACAATCCTGCGATGCGCCTCAGCTTTCGCATTGACAGTAATAACAGATTACCGCTGCATGCCGCAACATTAAATTAAGGATAGTTTGTCATTCCATTCTTACTATCCATAGTCTCCGAATAGATAGTGCGACTGAAAGGAGTGACAAAATCGCAGTTGAGCCAATCACGCGTAGCGAATCTAATTAGAACTTTGAATGACTTTAAACTAATTTAACAGTTGAGTGCCCCACATTAGTCACTAAATTACAAAGCTCTCTATGTCCCTTTTAAACAAGATGTGCTATTGATTTCTGCACACAGAGCTGTTTAGGGTGCTTTACTAAGAATAATATTGGCCACACCTAAAAAATATCCGCTCCAATAGCCCTCGGAATCATAAAAAACGAGGGTTCTCATTAGCTACAACACTCGTGTGAACATACGAACTCAGAGGAGCAATGCTTGAATTCAAAGACATCACCACCAACACATCGAAAGTGGCTAAGAATACAACTGCATAAAAGACCAATTGAGTTTCTTGAAAAAGTAACTAAAATTGCTTGGAATAACTGAAATTATACCTGCAAATTAGTCCAAACAGTTTTGAAAGTGAGGCAGTCGTACGGAAGTTCAGTTACTGCAAGTTTTTCCTATTTCAGATATTTCTTCTCTGCATGTTTTCCAGGAATTCTGGGAAAGCATACAAAAATATTATGACATTTTACTCTTGCCTTTTTTTCAAACCAAAATACCTACGGTCGAGACTTTGGATCGGACAAAAATGGACTCATGGGTTCAAAAAACTAATTCGACAAAGAAAAAAATTGCTGAGGCTCAGCTTGGCTAAGCCTGGGGAATGCGAAGCATATTAGTTTCTAGGCTTGGTAATACATGGCTTTCCTTGGTTGAATACTTGGTCATTTTAATACAACCACCAGAAGCCTTCGTCGTGGGGGAAGACAACGGCATGGCTACAGCGGAACGCCGACTAACCCCGAGACGCGCGTTGGGTGAGCGCCTGGATTGCCACGGAAGCCGCGTCTGCCTGCCCGGTGGAGCGAGCGTTTCACCTACACCGAGTGTGAACGCGCGTTCGAAATGCGCGGGAATGCGCGGGTGTGACGGCTAGGGGTCCCACGGCGACGGCGCGAGGTGGAGGCCGGCTCTCTCATCCGATGTCACGTGGTGTGACGTCACGGTGTCACGTGGCGTGACGGCTAGGGGTCCCACGGCGACGGCGCGAGGTGGAGGCCTGCTCTCTCATCCGGTGTCACGTGGTGTGACGTCACGGTGTCACGTGGGGGTCCCACGGCGACGGCGTGAGTGGCAGCTCTAGCAATATGCTTCGCATAAAACTGTGCATTACAGGCATTCTCTAATATCTTTTTGTTCCCTTCATCCTGAACACGCGGCGATTCCAAGGAACGCCGGCAACAAACCCGGCATTGCATGTGTTGTCCCACTGGAGGGTGCCGACGTACCGTCTTTGTCAAAAGTAACCAGGCTGCATGGTTTGATTCTATCTTGTATAGTGAAGCCCTTGTGGCCTTCCGAAACATCGAAAGGTGTTGGAAGGTAAGAGGAACCCCAGTCCTTACCTTCAACGACCATTGCAGCTTCAGGGAAGCTGTAAGGGCTCCACTGTACGAGCTAGAAGTAAACCATGCAGCCTGGTTACTTTTGACAAAGACTGTACGTCCAGCGTATAATTAACGGGCAAATGCCCTTCTTTCCCGCAGCCTTTTTAGCATCGATACCAAAAATAGGCAAAGAATAACTAAAGCCCGCATTTCACATAGCCATTGGCTCTATCACAATGGACTGGAGAGAAGCCTTTTTTTCCTAATTTACGGCGCTCGCATTTTCAAAACAAAGGAAACAAATTGTACGGCGACGCCGGCGAGGAAAGCTCCTTTGGAAAACACGAGCACTTTATCTCCGGAAGTTGCTTGTAAGGGAACAAATGGGGCTGCATTTACGCGTTACTTGTCCGCTGCTGCTACACGAGCAGCTGACAGTGCGGGTAAGGTTACTGAATTAATACTAAAGAGCTGCCAAGCCACGCGTCTCCTTGTGTGCCACCAGGGCTTCTCGGGGAATGAGACCCTTATTGAAACAGCCTTGCGAGTGACACCTGCCGTCTGGTCGCTTTCGCTCTTACGAGGTCTTCGAGACATTTCAGGCACTGGTATTAGTAAAATGAGGATGAATGCTGATGTTCCTAGAGCAAGAAAGATTAGGAGAAAGAAATTCATTCACCAGGGTGGAAATTTGGGCAAGTCGGTAATGTTACGAGTAGCGCAGAACCAGGACGATGAAGAAAAGGGGAGAGAACACAAACCAACAATACAGGCGCTATGTTGTTGTTGGTGTGTGTTCTCTCCCCTTTTGTCCGTCGTCCTGGTTTTACGCTACTCTTATGTTATGAAAGAAATTCAGTCCAGACCACAAACCCTGCACCTAAGCACAATAAAATCGTGTGGTGCGCACCAATATTTTTGCTACGATTATTATTGCGTCGAAGTCAAGAATACAATCGAAGATTTGTGTAAAATATTCTGCCACACTTGCATTATGACGCCAAAAAAGCAACTCCACTAGCATTTTTTGCTAGTAAATGAATTGCGTGTGTGAGCCATTGTAATGGGTACTTATATTAGAATGCTTGTTTTCATATTAAACTAATACCCATATTTAAAATATAAATATGGCCTTTCCGTTAATATTCTTTCGTTTACTTCAGCCCGAAATTAAAAATCGTGTGGTTTTTATAGTTCGCAAACCGGGTGATTTACAACATCGCTGCAAAGTCCGGGCATTTTGGGTTCTCCCCGCCTATGGAAAGGAGAAAAAATGATCACTCGTTTTGTTCGGCGTATAGGTTGTTAAACTCGCAGTTAGTGATGTGAGTTCAAGTTCAATAACTTCAGGTGGTCGAAATTTATCTGGACCCATTCACTACAATGTCTCTCATTGCCGATGTGCAGTTTTCGCTCGTTAAACTCTATATACGACACCATACCACGACATACTATTCCATGCCATAGTGTAGCATACCGTATGTTACCAAACCGGACCGTTCTCGTATCACGCACTAGCGGACCAAACTGCACGCGAACATGCATATGCATTATTTTTCTATTCCGCAATGAGACATTCCTTGGTAACGAGAACAGAAAACTGGGCAAGCTGGAATGGATTCATCTTAAAGCAGCGCGAAACACAGGACGTAGTGGAAGAAACAAGAGACGACACGGGCGCTCTTGTCGTCTCTTGTTTTTTCCAGTACGTCCTGTGTTTCGCGCTACTTTAAAGGTGCACTGAAGAGGATTCTGAACTTGTCTTTTTGCCGCGGGAACTCGACCTACACGTTCCTAGCATTCTTAGAAACTGCAACTTATTGGCCTGCATGGCCGATTTCCCTAATTAAATTGAATTAACGTCCGGCTCCCGCCCTTTTTTTTTGAATTCTGCCTCGTACGATGGGCGGAGTCGACCAACGCGTGAAGTTCCTTTCAGCCAGCTCCGTGGAGGCTTTGCTTTCGCTTTATTTTGTTTTTTAGGTTTCCATGAATAAATAGTTTCATTCGCAGATAATGGAGCCGCAAAATAAGCCCGCAGAAAAAAAAATACGCGCGGACTATTTGCTACCACAGACTACTACGTATTACTCCGCCGATGGCAGAGCGGCAAGCCGCCACAGGACTGGGTGAAAGGCACTCCACACGTTGGTCGACTCCGCCCACCGTACGAGGCAGAATTCAAAAAAAAAGGGCGGGAGCCGGCCGTTAATTCGATTTAATTTGGGAAATCGGCCACACAGGGCAATAAGTCGCAGTTTCTTAGAATGCTAGGAACGTGTAGGTCGAGTTCCCGCGGCAAAAAGACAAGTTCAGATTCCTCTTCAGTGCACCTTTAAGATGATTCCTTTGTAACCGGTTCACGAATATATATTTCGCTGCTGTACAGCACAAAAGCATCAATCTCACTACTCGTTTACAATAGATCAAAGTTGAAAGGAGGTGTACTGTGTCTTCTTCGACGTTCTTCACGTGTAGTTTCTGCCTGATAGTATATTACCATCCGCATTCTCAGTGTTAGCTGCGGCCACCTGCCCGCAATGGGACGTACTATTCCTTAATGGGTCGCTTCATGCCGAACGCACCAGCGCTCACGCTTGACCCTCTGCGACTTCTGTAGAATTTTTTCGTTTTTTTTCTTGATATATGAAAGGCATTATTGTCCAGTATTTCCACGAAAAAAAAATTTTCCCGTCATGGGACAGCCCTTTGAATTTTCTAGACAATTCGAAATTATTATATCTTTCTTGCACTCAAAATATTTGTGAACAACATACACGAGTTGTAGTTTTCTATCATGCATCAAGAAATAGTCTGCGCAGTTTTTTTTTCGTTCGTTTGTTTTTAGCACAAGGTATATCATTTTTTTTATTTTTTAATGACTTCAGGCGGAATTCAAGAGGAAGATTTAAATTTAATCATCCCTCCACAATCCGCTTTCTTACGAAAGATGTTTAAACTAATATTAAGCTCAATACTATTTTAAAAAACCCTGAATTTAAAAAAGTGAAGAGTCCTGCGTATTTGGCCGGAAATTTTATACCGTGGTGGTCATTGCAAAAATACAAAATTAATACAACTCAACTGTTAGTCCGTTGCTTTTCAATTTTGGGTAGCGATTTTTATCGAGGTGTACTTTTTTTTTAGCTGGGAAAGAATTTTTTGCATTTGTGCGCCGCCACCCGTGTGATTGTTAAACCGTACTGCCACTTCACTGCACAACACTGCCTCGCATCTGCTCACACTGCTCTCCATCCGTGCACACATGTTCAGGCGTTGCTCCCCTCCTCTGAGCGAAGCCAGCATCATCGCTTCTCACTTGCAGTCTTAAACTAAATGCCTCTCCACCTTTAAGCTCTACTCAATTAGCCTGGATTTGTGCGACACCCATTTATGCCGATAAGTTTAGATGGTAAATTTGTTATAGGTGGGGGGTGTCGTGCTTACAGAACCAGCCGTTCGAGTTCATTTCTGATGTCGCACAAACTGGATGCGCTAGGTAAAAGTGCGTTTACAGCCGTCACATCACAGGAAAAGGCCACTCTAAAATGAGTATAATACCACCTATACTGTCTATGCTTTACCTCGAAGTTAACATCACCTTTAACTATTTTAGAGCGCAGCTCATAGGCGCCCGTTTCTGCGTTTCGCGGCGTAGCCGTTGCCGTCGCCGTTTTCTGTTGTAACCAGCAGTTGGCAGCCCTTAAGCTCGAAATCAATGGAGCGGGAGCTTGGAAATGGAAAAAAAAATTGGCTGTGGCTTAGCTAAGGTAAATCCTTGATATCTCGAAGCGAGAATTCTCGCGGCATTTCAGCCAACTACCAAGCTACCACTTCTATATCTGTGTTTCTGCACCCGACTGTTGCTTCGTATTCTCCTTCCATGGCGAGTGTCTGCGCCTGTTCTATGGGCAAGCGCGCCTTACATACCCCTCCTTTCAAAGGCGCACTGCGCACGGCTGCGGCGAAAGGTCAAACGGTGGCGAGGAGGAGAAGCGCTGGCGCGCATGCGCAGTAGCGCGCGGCGCCAGCGAAAGGTCAGGCGACGGAGTCAGCGGCGGCAGCGACGGTGGCCACCTGCGCCGTGCATGACGTCGCTTGGTTTCCGGCATGTGCAGAAGTGGCAAATCTGGCCTCCGGCTCACCCGAAGCGCAGTGTTGACTAGCCTAGTGAAGCTTCTCGCTTCAAAAGTAAAAATTTGGCAGAGGCTTAGCTTGGTTAAGCCCGGTAAGTTGCGAAAGCAATAGCCCTGGCTGCGCCTGGTTTGGCTGGTGGTGTGTCCTGGTAGTGCTCTTAGTAAAGGTTATGTTTATGAAAGTTTTGCCCATTTGTTTTACATGGCATTATACTCACCACACGAGGGCCCCCACGTGCTGGGAGATTTATGTGTGCCTCGGTCGCCAAAACGAGCGGCTGACTCTAACCGATGATTGTCTAGAAGCTTCGCTCTTCTTTCACTCCCACTTCCTCTCTTCCTGTATGTGCGATTCGGGGGTCCTCCGAGATGACAGAGAATTTCCTTTCCTCAAAAAGCGTTGCGTTCAAAGGGCAAGGCATCGTGCCGAACGGGTGGTGGTGTTCCTACCTTCCTGTGGTTCGGGTGTCCACAGATATGAAAGAGAATTACTGCGCCATGCCTTGTCCTTTGAACGCACCGCTTTTCGAGGAAATAAAATGGTTTGGTTTGGTTTATGGGGTTTAACGTCCCAAAGCGACTAAGGCTATGAGAGACGCCGTAGTGGAGGGCTCCGGAAATTTCGACCACCTGGGGTTCTTTAACGTGCACTGACATCGCACAGTACACGGGCCTCTAGAATTTCTCCTCCAAAGAAATTCCAGCCGCCGCGGCCGGGATCGAACCCACGTCTTTCGGGTCAGTAGCCGAGCACCATAGCCACTGAGCCACCGCGGCGGCTCGAGGAAATAAAATGGCGCAGCAATTCTCTGTCATCTCGGTGGAGACCCGAACCGACCGCTAAGTGCGCAGCGCGCGGCAGGAGCGGAGGAGGAGGAGGAGGAGAAAAACATTTATTTAGTAATGTACAGAGAGGTGCTCGGGGAGAGGCCCCTAGTGGGTCTCACCCCTTACAATACTAGGCGGAGTCCCTCATTCCGGGATCCCGTTGGTCGAGACCGCTACACAAGTCCGCCGAACCAGGGCCTGCTGGGCCGATAGTTCCTGGCAGCTGAGCAGGGCCGCCTCCCAGTCCTCTCGGGTAGGGGAAGGGGCGATTGGGGGGAGAGATGTATTTTTTCTGCATGCCCAAACCATGTGGAAGGTGTCGGCCGCCTCCCCACAGAATGAGCAGCGGCCGTCAAAAGAAGGGTTAAAGTGCTTGAGAACCGCCGGGCACAGCAGGGTGTTTGTAATGAGCCTGAGGAGAATTCGTTCGCCAGCTTTACCCAGTCCTTTCATAGGAATTGGGTATCGCCGGTGTTCGGCACGATAGTGCTCAGTAATTTCTTTAAAAGAAAGGAGAGGGCTGTGATCTGGGTTAAGCTCCTCCCAAGGGACGCCTGGTGCCCGGTGAGTGAGTGCGCGGGCTGCCTCATGGGCGGCTTCGTTACCTGGCATGCCTTGGTGGCTGGGGACCCATATGATTGAGCGATGAGATGGATCGCCGTCGCGAGTACTGCGGTGTAAAATTTGGTGAGCGAGTGGAGTGATCCAACCGAACTCAAAGTTACGACAGGCTCCGCGAGAGTCTGTGAGGATGAATTTAGAGTCGGGATGGGAGGCTGCGAGGGCGATAGTTAGGCCGCGCTTGGTAGCTGCGGCCTCGCTACGCGACGGCGCAAGTTGGAGCCCCGCTCTTGCAGCTGTGACGTCAGACCGATGGAGGCGAAACGCAAGAGGCGCCCGCCGCGGTGGCTCAGTGGTAAGACGCTCGTCTACCGAGCCGGAGTACCCGGGTTTGAACCCGACCAAGGCGGCCTCGTTTGGCGAAACGCAAGAGGCGCCCGTGTGCTGTGCGAAGTCAGTGCACGTTAAAGATCCCAAGTAGTCGAAATTATTCCGAAGACCTCTATTATGGCACCTCTTTCTCTCTTTCTTCTTTTACTTCTACCTTCCTCCCTTCCCTTAAGGTGGGGTTCAGGTGTCCGCCGAGATATATGAGACCGATACTGCGCCATTTCCTTTCCTCAAAAACCAATTTACCAATTTACCAATTTTTCCCTTGTGCTGTGCGATGTCAGTGCACTTTTTTTTTTCTTTATTGCCTGTCTTTGGCTCATGACATTGCACAACAAAAATACACATAACGCTATATACATACGACACTGTCGTGGTCAGCCAGCATGAGACTGGCTTCGTCAGCTTAAAATTCCCGCAACATACACAACGGCTCTAGTCTTGAGAGCCACTCGGGAGGCTCCGCAGCTGCTTTTTGGATTGCAAGAAACCAGTCCATGCTTTCCCGAAAATAAATTCGGGCCGGTCGTGCGTCTTTGTCACAATGGTAGCCTGCCATTCTGGAGCGCCATATACAGTGGAGGCCCAAGAGCATTATGAGATCAAAAGGTGCCCCATCCTCATTATCAGTGCTTAAATAGCGAATTCCGTGCGCGTCAAGTGGTAGCTCTTTCTTTATGGTCCTTTGTAACACGTCCCAAAAATAAACCCCTTCCCAGCAATGCAAAAAAACATGGTCTATTGTTTCAGGCTGTTTACAAATTAAGCAGTTCGATCCCCACGGTAAAAAGAAATCCTTTCCCTCTAGAAACTTTTTTAATTGGTAACGTCCCGGTGTGTAACTTAAAAAAGAAAGTCTTTACTCCTGGTGGCACCTGCATTTTCTTCACCCTTTTTAAAACATCCCCTCCCGGGCCTCCACTGTACAAGGCCCTGTACATCGGCTCTGGGAACACAATATCACAAAGATCATTGTACAACTTTTTTCCTTTTGCTTTTCCACAAATCGATGGAAAAACGTGCCGAAAGAAACCGAACGCTTGCTACAATCTCTTTGTAGTAACCAAAAGTTCCACCAGAGAGCTCTTCTGTGGATACCACAAACTCCGGAAGCAATCGCCGCAGCTTCACTTGGCACACGGTGCGCAAGAACGGGTCTGTGACGTCGCGAAAAAACAAAAAAAACGGTTCACCAGCTGCCTTAAAAAGAGGTGCCCTAGCCCTAGCCCCCCCCCCCCCCCCCCCCCCCGTATTCTACCCGCCGGAACATGTTCGTTCTGCTACAACGTTCCCATTCGGACGCCCATATGAAAACTGCAAAAATCCTGTGTAGCTTCTGAACGTTCACACGCGAGCAATGCAATACCTGCATCACATACCAGAGTTTGCTAATAAAAAAAAAGATTGCAGACTGTAGCTCTGGCGAAAATTTAAATTCTGGTGCATTTCCATTTCCCAGCTCGGTCACATGCGTCTTTAGTTTGCTCTTTCCAATAGTCCTCACTATCGCGATAAGCATCGAGCGGAACGCCCAAATACTTGCCCGGGGTCGTCGCCCACGGTACGTTGGCGAAATGGTCCGGGTGGGATGGCCACCATCCATGCCAGAGCCCAAGGCACTTGGACCAGTTAACCCCGCTACCTGTGACTTCGCTGAACGCGCGTACACACCCGACAGCTTCACTTATGCTCCCCTGATCAACCGTAAATACTGCAACGTCATCTGCATAGGCCAGCAGCTTAACTTCAGCTGCTTGTAACCTGCACAGCGTTTCGATGCACAGCGTTTCGATGTAAATACAAAACAAGAGAGGGCTGAGGGGGCAGCCCTGACGCACCGAACGCTGCACGCTAATGGGGGCCCGTTAAAGATCCCCACGTTTTCGAAACTATTTCGGAGCCCTCAACTACGGCACCTTTCTCTCTTCTTTCACTCCCGCCTTCCTTCCTTCTCTTGCTGCGCGGTTCAGGTGCCCGCGGGGATATGTGAGACATACTCCGTGATTTCCTTTCCTCAAAAACCAACTTACCAATTTTTTAATTCTGCATTTTCCATGAGAGAGAGAGAGAGAGAAAACTTTATTTACAAAGGAATTCGGGGCACGCCCCAGGGTCCCCGCACGACCCCACTGCACTCAAGTGTTTATGTTCCTGAGGTCCATAACACTGGCAGCACGGCCGGTGGCGATGGTCTGCACGGCCGGGTCCTCCGAGTGCAGCAGGGTCTCCCAGTCCTCCCAGGTCTTGAGGTTCTCTAGGTCCCGCGGGGGAGGGTCCGCCGGGCAGAGGGAAAGGATGTGGAGGGAAGAAGCGAAGGGTTCTGGGCATAGGGCGCAAGCAGGAGTGGGGAAGGAGGGATGATAGTGGGTTAGGGTAAGGGGCGAGGGGAGAGTATGTGTTTGTAATCTGCGCCAGAGTGTTGCGTGTCTGTTATCTAGGGAGGGGTGGGGCGGGGGGTAGAGCTGGCGAGAGGCTCTGTATGCCTGGGTCAGCTCACTGAATGAGTGCATGCGATCGTGAAGATAGAGCAGAACATATAGAGAAATCACTCGAGGCCTAGCAGAGGTAATGGAGGGTTAGGTATGCCTCACTTTGCAGGCCTCACATCCGTAGCTGCACAGTGAGCTGAGGACCTCTTTCCCGAAAAATTCCAGTTATCATAGGACATCATCGTCGCGGTGCAATGGTTTTCGCGCATTCCCACGCGAGGCGCCGCTTATTCGGTGCCACTTCATCGACACACGCGTAGCAGAGCACCAGCGCCGCTCACTGTGGTTTAGAGGGGTCTTTGCGGTGCCATCGTCACTTCCATAACGCGACTATACCAACTGTTATGGCGTAGCCGAATCTTGTCTTGAAGATAAAAACGTGAGATCTCCGGGATAACCTTCTGAGTAGCGGCCGAGCGTCTGGGTGGAATAAGCCAGTTTTATGCGAGGCATACTACTTTAGCTACCACTGCAGCCCTTCACCGTGGTTATGCGCCTCCAAATCACGTGATACATGACGTCACACCACGTGACATGATGACGTCACGACAGTAGAGAAACGGGGGCCCACTTCGCGCCGTCGCTGTGGTTGTGCGCCTCCAAATCACGTGATACATGATGTCACACCACGTGACACGATGACGTCACGACAGTGGAGAAACGGGGGCCCACCTCGCGCCGTCGCTGTGGTTGTGCGCCTCCAAATCACGTGATACATGACGTCACACCATGTGACTTGATGACGTCACGACAGTGGAGAAACGAGTGCCCATCTCGCGCCGTCGCTGCGGTTGTGCGCCTCCAAATCACGCGATACATGACGTCACACCACGTGACTTGATGACGTCACGACAGTGGAGAAACGAGGGCCCATCTCGCGCCGTCGCTGCGGTTGTGCGCCTCCAAATTACGCGACACGATGATGCTTCGCATTCTCCAGGCTTAACCAAGTTAAGCCTCAGCCATTTTTTTTTGTTGAAACAGGAATCCATGCAGAATGGCACTAAAGATTGTGCTGAGTGAAGAGTACTAGAGTGAAACTAAAGCGCTACGTCCCTGGCGCAAACTGTGTGCTGCTCAGACTGGAAGCGTCAAGCGTTGCCTCATAACAACCTCTCGCGATATCTACATTGTCTGGCAGTTTCTCTAGCGGAAGCCACTGTAGTGAAAGTTGTTTCATTAATTTTGATTGCAAAACTTGCACGAAACTCGTTCGTTCGAAATGGGGGATTAGAATACTGCTGCCTACCGCCGCTGCGTTTTCTTGTTTGGAATTTTTCTTTTACAGCTTTGTGCCATATTTTAATGGTATGGCTATTTTCAATGGGGGATGAATAATTCGCCATGATAGTAACCCATCCTCTTTCTAGCTTCATCACCCTTAGACCTTCATCCGCCACCTCTTTCAGAGCCGTCTCTTTGTGCTGTTATCGCATGCTTCAAATTCGATCGCCTTCTTTCCAATGCATTCGTTGTCCCTCCTCACGTGACGAGACATCGCAGCCTTCGTCTGTGACTTCCGCCGAGGCTCGTGCGCGGTCGTTCCGGACTCAGTCCCTTCTTGGCTGTCCACATTGACACGTCAACATCTTCATGCCAGTAACTTTGCTGTGCACATCGCTAGCAGTGTCGCTTCAGTTCATATAGCGTTGTTAACCCCAACTCTGATCTACAGGCTTCGTAATTGAACTTAACAAGAATGTTTTTCTCGCAAAGGACACTTGAAAAGGTTTCCAGTTCTTATATCTTTTTTGGGGTTTATCGGTCACCACTTGTGTCTCCTTCGCCATCAATAGTTGAGCCAACGCGCTCAAAATGCCTCCTCCTATTTAATAAGTTAGCCGCTAGCCACAGTTCTCTACACCTAATGCTCCTGATTGCAGGCCGTGCACTGAGTTCTTGTGAGTAAAATTTTCGGGCCTTGTTCTTGTATTATTATCTCTCATTTTTCGTTGAGAAATGCGTGATATCCAATGTAACAACAGACTCAAAGGAAGTATTTCTCTAACCTGCTCTGCGAGAACATCCATTACTCTGCAGAAGTTGAAAGGACCCAGTGCAGAACCGTGATGCAGTCCTTATCTGATATTGAAGCTAACACTCCTGCCGAGGCACCTTGCGACTTACGTTCACTCTTGCCGAGATATTTATAAACTTCACTTCTTTCGTCCCGACATTCTTTTCTCTGAGGCATCTTCATAAATCCTGTCTTACGACTGTGTAGGGGAGGCCGCCAGGTCCATAAAGACGATGTAAATACCTGCCCCCTATTTAGGGACTATGTTGTCATCAGTCGGGCAGCGAATGTTGCATCTATTTATAGTGACGTCCTCGACATTAGTCAATATATTTAGGGTCCGATGCTCAACGTTTCTCATTTTTGTACCGACAACTCTTTCAAGGGTTCCCATAGTTCGTCAGAGCAGTTTTTTTTTTCTACAAATCATGCTATTCTGTGTTGCTCCTGTGTACTTCTAAATTACAATAATGGCGAGTTCATTTTATTTATTCGGCACTGCTTCCTGTTTATAAGCTCCAGATATGATATCAAACACCAGATCAACACCTCCACATTCATAAGCTTCCACGCTTTATGCATTGACCTTATACGCTGAAGCTGGCTTTCAATTTTTCATTTTTCTGCAACGCTTGCTCCATTTCTTCCCTCTCGATCAATGTGTTAGTCCCAAATTCGACGATCCATCTTGAAGGTAGCTCCGTGCATTATCTTCATTCAGCTTATTAGTAAAGTTCTACCTCGTTCTCCTTTGTATTTATTATGTGTTTCACAACACTTGCCGATTTATTGCCTCCACCAAGTGTGTGTAGTTGTTGTCCTTTGTTATGCGCTGGGATTTCGCACACAATTATCATCTGTCTTTGAGTGCAGTAGCGTTAGACGCCTCGCTAGCAAAAAAGCAGTCCTGTGTGCGGATGAAGGCTCCACCTGACGGCTGCCGTGATTGGCAAGTAGCAAAGTGCAAAGACCGAAATCGACTTCTCCACTTTGAGGAGTGAAAAAGAAACAATGAGACAGCGTGGCAGCTAGCGAGGTAGGTCACTAGCGGCAAAGCCAGTATGTGTCCGGATAAAGCCGCGTAATGTTTTTGTGAAGGAGGAAAACTGGTTTCGCGCACCTGCATCCATTTCGAAAGGACGAAATCCCTGCAGGCTTGCTTCAGCCGAGTGGAGTGGAGGTTTCCCGCCTGCTGCAGCCTTGTGGAAAAAAGGCAACCCGGTTTCGCGGAAGCTGCAGCCAAGTGGAAAGGCAGAAGCCGCTTCGCGCTTGCTGAGGCTTAGATTGGCAGTAAAACCCCCGTAAGCACCCCATGAGAAGGGTCTATACGTATTGCTCTACAGCACATACGTCGTATTTAGTGTAACAAAATGAACTGGTGGCTAATTTTTCCTCTCCGTACTTTTTATTCTTACATAGTGTGGCACGCCTTTGTTCTTGCCAGCACGCCCTTCTGTATTGCTTTCTTCTCCTCTTTCGTGTGGACTCACGAGTCAGCACCATTCTATGCCATCCGACCTATTATTCACCACTTTCAATGATTTCACTGCTGCTAGAAGCTTACCATCCCACCACCAACTTTGCTTGCCTACCCAGGGCTTCTTGAGGTTTCTCCCAGATGTTCCTTGCAAGCACTCTTGATAGATCCTGCCTTTCTTTGCCACCATTCCTGCGCGTTTCTCGGTTGTGTGGGTGCTAAGAGCAGTACTGCTTCTTCAAAACTTGTTCTTCATTTTCAAGCCCTGTAGCTTGAACTATTTCATATTCTCAGTTGCTTTATTCATTGTTTCATGCCTTTTCTTTGCTGTAGCTGTAGAACTTGTTCTTCATTCTCAAGCCCTGTACCTTGAACTATTTCATATTATCGGTTGCTTTATTCATTGTTTCGTGTCTTTTCTTTGCTTTAGCAGCAGTCTTCCCGATTACAAGGTCTATGAGCAGCCGTCTGTGCTGCGCGGTAATATATTAACTGAGGATGATTACACAATTTTTTAGTTTTCAAAATAATTCCAGCGGTACATAAGATAACAAGTTGGTGTGCATCACCCGGCACTCTTGTCAGGAACAGCCTCAACTTCCTTTCTTCCCATGTGGCAGTTCGTACTAAGCGAGGGAAAGCTGGCACTTATAAATTCTCGCAGCTTCCCAAAAAAGTAGTGAGCTGCTTTTTTGCTTAGCTGAAGGAATTTAGGATAGCCAGGTCGAAGCTAACAGGGAAGTGTATCGTCACCTCGCTGTTCTTGTTCTTTTCCATACAGCCATACCCTCCATGCACTGTTTCGATGCCTTCTTTGTTGCCTCCGATGTGCGCATTGAGGTAGCCCGCGATAACCGTTCAGTCCTCCCTATCCAACCACCTTAGTTCTGTTCCCATAGTGTTCAGACAGCTTCTTTTTCACTGTTGCTTGTTTCACTCTGTAGGGCATACGGGCACAGCACAGCTACAGCTGCTCTGACATCCAACTTCAACGTCATTGTCATGTCAGTCACGCGGTTCACTTCAAAAAAGAATTTCATTCATTAATCTGGACCAGCTGATTCCCACTTCATTCCATCCTTCGTGGTTGACTTTGGTGAAGTAGATCTTGTACACTTTTCAAAGTTATCTTGAACGTGGGTTCGATCCCGGCTGCGGCGGCTGAATTTCGATGAAGGCGAAATTCTAGAGACCCGTGTGCTGTGTGATGTCAGTGCACGTTAAAGAACCCCAGGTTGTCGAAATTTCCGGAGCCTTTCACTACAGTGTCTCTCATAGCCTCAGTCGCTTTGGGACGTTAAACCCCAACAAACCAAACCAAAGTTATCTTGCTTTTAGACAGCAGCTATTAAGCTCCTGTTCCTGGCTTCCGCGTCGTTGTTGACGTCGTAGCCGACATCACTGGTTGTACAAGTAGCAAAGCAAAACACCACGTGGAATGTGGCTGCCGCGGGAACTTCCTGGAAGATGGCTAGCAGCGTAACACGCTGCCCGCTATCCATGAAAAGCTGCGCTCAAATTTCGCGTTGCCAGCTATCGTAATCGAGTGTCAATTTTTCTCCTTTACATTTTGTATCGCGCACACAGATAAAATCGACCATTCATCTCTTTATCATGTCAACAGTCTCTGTTCAGCGTCTTCTCATGGTGACTACGTTGAAGTATGCGACCCAAACCTCATAAAGTGTGAGCACGGTTATTACAGTCAAACCCACACGTGACGCGATAAGGTTGGCAAATTTTTCGCATCTTACGAGTGTCTCTACTAGTGCGCGCCACCTATAGGCTACGGCCTAAAATTGCTGAAAAATAACGAAAGCCTCATAATCACGATTTTTCACCGTTTGCAGTAAGATCTCCTCCGTGATCGTAACCTCCAGCCTTCGTCAAAGCTTGGCACTGGCCGCTAGAACTACCGTGGGCAGATCAAAAAGCAGAAAAAAAAGCTGATAGTTTTTTTAGATCAGGTTAGCATTCTCACTCTCATACGTCTTGTACGTAATGGAATTTCTAAGCAAACTAATACGCATTCGCTGCACACGCCAACCCTCTTCCTCAAGATCAGAACCACTGGAGTAGGCTTGGTGCGCCGGCTTCGAAATCACGCCATGAATACGCGAATGGCCGTATGCTGCTGCCAAATCACCTCTCAGTTGATATATGTTTCTCGTAGGAGTTGGCCTTAGCTTTAGCTTTCTGATAAGCCCGGCAAAGGTCGTGAATAAAGATAAGCCAAGAACATTGCTTCAAGACTTGTAATCCTGCAAGTCATGAATTTCTTGGTCTGCATGGCCACGCGCTTCCACTCAGAAAACTACTGAATGAAGTCTTGCATTCGAGCACTAGTGCTGTTTTAAGACTGACTCCGTCCCCTCTCTTCTTACTTCCCATAAGAAAAACTCTATACGCAGAATAGCGGTGCTGATGTAACACTCGGTCAAAGAATTCACCTCTTGCGAGCTCTTTCCATGCGTATCTAGAGGGTCACAAATCAGAGGTACAGTGTGCGTGGACAACCCGCTGTCGTCGACAGCAACGAACAAAACCGACGCGAAGGTTCTTCGTGCAGGAGTGCCGAAGCGCAGAGAATTGCATATCGTCTCTCTTCGAACCAGCATAGCAGAGCGGAAACATAAATTCACTAGAGGTGAAAGAAAAGAATGAGAACAACAGACTCTGAATAAAAGAGCAGCGCTCGTAATGGTATGAGTCTTCCTCGATGTACTGCACAGGTTTCATAGTATGCCCTGAATAGCTTTGACACAGGAGCAGAAACTGTGTTTGTGAATTCGCGAACAGTGGGAGTGAATGTAGCGCATTCGGCCATCGCGAAACTTCCAAGTAGGAGACCAAAGAGCTGTCCTAAATCTCGTAACGAGAAACAGATAATGCTGGCTGAACACCGGCTTCTTATTTATTTAGAAATCATGCCTTAGTTGTTGGCTACTAAAGGTTTGATCCTGTTCCTCACAGCAAAAACATTGTTGTAGCCTGCCATGGAAATTAAACGCGAACCTCTGCCTTATTCTCTCTGATATTAACTAATTTTTCACCGTTATCTGTTGGTTCGGTCTATTGGCCTCGATTCAATATCAAGTATTCAAAAGACAGCTTTGTAACGAAATTCATTTCTTTCTGACTGCAACTCAAAAGCCTTACGAAAGAAACTAAGATATTCATGTGGGTAACCAAACAACATTTCATTTGTTACGTTGTGGTTTGCACGCTCACTTGTGTGCAGTTCCTGCCAGCCGTATACAAATTTGGTATAACTTTTGAACTTAAATTTTTGTTCCATGACATTTATTTACTGTTTTTTCCCGCTTGGTGTAAAACATGTCGAAATCATAGGCTCGCGTTCAACACAGCGATAAGGCTGCCTGCTGTGTCTTTCACCTGCTCTATCAGTATTTCATATGCATCTGATGATGAGAAAGCTCGTTGTGCCAGCAGGCTTTGTATTCAGGCGTGCCCTCCGGTGAGACTTTAACAGGCGGTTTTGGGCGATTTAACAATACACAACATCGCACAACTAGCACTGTCAACGATAAAGTTGTTCCAAGGCAGAAATTCTTCTCTTCTGCCTGGAGGCGTAGCAAACAATTGAAGTCACATGAGTTCTCTGTGTGTACATGAAGTTCCCGGCTGTACCCAAACGACAGTGTTACCCGAAAATACATCATAAGTTTTCCGCTGGAGCCCATCATTGCACATAACGCGTCTCAAGCCCCCCTTCTATCAAATGGAAAAGACGCATCAGCAGAGCTTAACTAAAGCCTTTCATCGCAGATGATTAATTCCTTGCATTGATTTCCTCAATCGTTCACAAGTGCTCACTTAAAGTACAGGTTCAAAAAAGCTGAAAGGCCATTCTTGAATATCTTTAAAGGCAGTTGAAGCCTTCTGCGTGGAGCGATCTAGCAGAGCAGTCCTCACTCCCAGCTACCTCAATGGAGCTCCCGCCAGAGAAAGAGATAAAAATTGGAGGGCACACTCAAGCTCCGCCTTGAGGGTATGACGCAATATTGCCTCTAAATTGCCTCAAAAACAGCGTGAAAACGCTTCCGATGCTTCTCGAACGTGTCGGAGAGAATTACGACGCCGTCGAGATACACCAGGCAGGACAGCTTCTTCAGGTCAGATAGCACGGCGTCCATCATATGTTGAAACGTTGCAGGGGCTGACACAAGCCGAAAGGAAGCATCTTAAATTCATTTAATCCATCACGACTAAAGAAAGTGGTCTTTTCTCGGTCATGTTTGTCGACCACGAGTTGCCCTTCACCGCTACGCAAGACGAGTGACGAAAAGTAGGTGGCCACGCGGAGGTTGTCTAAGGAGTCATCACTTCACGGCTGGTGATAGACATACCTTTTGTTAAGGTTGGTAAGACGTCTGTAATCAACGCAGAACCGTAATCTGCTTACTTTCTTTGTGACCGGAACAGCAGGTGACGCTCAGGGGATCGTCGTGGTTGTATGGCTTCGTCGTGGAGCATAACGTAGCGTAGTGTTGCTTCCGCAATAAAAACAACTGCCCGCCGTCTCGTCCGCGACAACAGGTGACACCATTAAAAACTTTGCAGGACCAGCGTAGCAGGTTGTAATCGGGAACAGATACTGCTAGCAACAAGCTTTGAATCGGTCATGGACAGGTTTTGAGAGCATTTCTGAAAGTCGGTTCTGAAAATTTCGTGAGTACGCAGACGCTATTTCCTCGTTAGCGTTCTGCGCATGCCCACTCTGGACCCGCTGCGCTAAACATTTATGTTTTCGCCTTTAGTAACGCCCTAAGCTCTCTTCGCTGCTTTCGCTGCTTGGCGCACCGTATACGTCGACAGTTCTTCTCCAGCCTTAGGTATGCGTTAGGCTGCCTTTTCAGTTTCGTGTGCGTTCCCCAAACAGCCCTTTCATTCTACCTCTTCATCGACCCGCTTTACTTGTGTGGAACGTTTGGAAGCACATAATTTCCGAATGAAGAGTGGCAAACGAGACGATTCAAGTATGTCTTGCGAAAAGCTACGAGTCGAAACACCAAAGGCAAGCAGCAACAACAAATCGCAAAAGGCTGCAACGACTGCAGTGTAACCGGCAGCATCGGGAAACGAAGCTGCTTAGCTTGCGCCGGAGTTGTTTCGAATAACGCTATGGGCTCAGCAATCCGAAATCGTTTAATCCTGAATGCCATTCGGGCGCGAATATATCGGACCTTTCCCAAAATTGAGCTTTACGTTCGGCATTACGTTCTGCGTGGTTTCGGAGGGAGTTTGTCTGAATTCGCCGACATCTCGAACTAAAAGCATTCCACAGTTCAAAGAACGACGTAAACTTTACAGCGGGCAAGATTCTCGCTTATATTTCATCTCAACAGCCTCCAACCAGGGAAAGTTTTTATCAGGCCATAAACCGAGCTTAGCTGATTCTGTCGTCAACGAGGCGAAAAAATCTTATTCCGGGCTGCAATTTCGTAACTTCGCCCACATTTTTCATGCAGAGTAGTTGGCTCGTCGTAAGCGATGTTGCACGTCGGAGCGGGCGACTGCTCACGCTTTCCGTTGCAAGCTTTCTCTTGAGGCAGTCATAGCCCAAGCTGCTTTGGTGGTGCTTCCTTCCTCGCCCCTGTAATCGAAATTTGCGATGTCCTATGCTCATTTTCATGCTACGTTTCGGCTGTTGAGATCTCCACCATTTCACAATATTGAGTATTTTCAGCGTTCAAGCCATCAAAAGCTATTAATATGTCGCATCCGCAATAGCGCGAACTGCTCCTTAAGCAGTACAGAGGTCATTGGAGGCTGCCGCGTGCCACAGATCTGAGCGCAGTGTAGAAAAGTTTACAACAATTTACAACAAGACGAAGTAACGCACCGCTCCTTCGAGCGGCTAACTCTGTGGCTACGCTGGAAGCATTGAACCCTGTGCCAAATCTAAATGGATAGAGCACGGACCTCAAACTTTTGCCGCGCCTCATAGAGCATGCACTACCACGTGGCGTGACGTCCTGGAATGAACGTCCTAGCCAATGATGTGGATGTTTCCGGCAGTCTCTGCGTGCATTGTTGGCCTTGTACTTCTTTCTGTGAAAGTAGAGTCGGCGATTCAACCTCTAAATAAACAAAAAAAGTAGATCCAGCCCACTCGACAGTCCCTTTCGTTATATTTGCGGACATGTCATCCGATGAAGAGATGAGCAAGCAGCGATTGATACGGCGGGAAAGACCTGGCCTCTAAGCACATAATTGCAGCGGAGTCCACTCAAGTGCAACTTGCCTTTTTAGCGTATGAAGCCACTGCACTTTCCGTCATTGGAGGGAAAGGAACGGGGCGGGGGGGGGGGGGGGGAGGGGGGCTGCCCTACTTTTCACCTTTTATCACCCGTTTAAGACTAAAGAGGCTCCGTGCTGTAAAAGGATAGCGGACTTATAGGCAAAGTGGCGATGCTCATCCTTTTCACCAAGGAGGTAAGGCGTTGTAAGGAAGACATCAATTTCTTGTGACTGATGCTTGTTGCGTTTTATCTACTCCTACAATTGTTCAAGTGCTTATAAATGCTTTCACATTGTATGAGCTGTCTAATGTCCCGAACCTACTCATGGATACGCGAGAGGCCGTAGGGAAGGGCTCCGGTTAATTTTGACGGCTTGTGGTTCTTAAAGAGAGCTGATATCGCACAGCCGACGGGCGTTTTTTTCTTTTTTTTCCTTTTCGCCTCCTTCAAGCTTACGGCCAGTTTATGAAAGTTTCCTTTGACCTCTATCTATAGCGCCTGCTGTTAAAATAAACATGCACTTCTCTGTGTTTTGCTGCGCCCGTTTACTTTATCAACACGGGCAAAGCTTGAAGGTGATTAAAGAAATCGCTGGACAAAATTTTACGAAGTTTACAGACTAAAATTCAAAATCCTTGCATATTAAAGGTGCCGTGCATAGATTACACCACACCTGCAAAGATCTCATCAGGCGCATCCTATTTTAAGATTTCAGGGCCCGGGCTCGAGCAATGAACCATGTGCACAACGGAGGAAGACGATTCACAAAGGGTCGCCGGATAACTTTTTCCATCTTCCTGTGCTGAGATAAAAACTCCTGATCCACAGAATAAGATGTGTATTACGTATCTACCGACAGAAAATGATTAAAGGTTGAAAACACAAAAAAAAGCGAAAAGAGAAATTTCAGCCAAAAATATCTCTTTAGGAATGCAGTGTTGGAAAAATTGCTTTCATGCTTCCAATTTTGCAAAACCTGCAGCCTCGAGAAACTATTTGAAGGGATACAGTCTCGTCTGCTATCTTTCTTATTACGCAAGGTTTGGTTTCGTTTAGTTTCGTTCGGTTGCGGTTAACGACGACCATCTGGAGTTCTTTATTGTGCATTACCATCGAAAGCACACAGGTGTTCTTGAATTTCGCTGGCATCAAAATGCGGGCGCCGCGGATGGGATTCCTCGACAAAGATGGTGGCACGTATGAGGTGCTACAACGTTTCAGAAAGCCTAATTCACGTTACGACCATTTGTGGCCACTTTCCAGCACGCATTCGTGGAGCATCGGTCGCGTAGCTGTAAGCCGTCGAAACCAACGTGGGAAGTCAAAATTGTAAAAATTGCTACTGCTATCAAATGTACTTCCTGGAAATCGCCAACCACGCGCCGTATAGGCCACCAGTTTTCGCAAAACCTATGTAAAAAAAAGCTGAACGCAAATGGAAACTGACATCAGCGTTAATACCACTGGATCAAATGTGCGTTCAGGCCTCAGAAGAAGCAGAGGTGAGTTCGCTGTATAATGCTTAGGTCCCAGGGCGACAGCTGTTTGCCCTCGAGATTAAAACGGACAGGTGAGTAATATAGCTTTCACGCTTCATAATCCTCAGTGCAAGAGTGCCCGCAATATGGGCTGTCGCCATTGCTTGGTTATAGTATTCTGGGCGTGTTCGTGGCGCGCTTTCAGCCTGGACCCTCAAGCCTTCTACCTAACCCAATAACACGTGCCTCGGAAGTTTATTAGAGTGTTCTATTTTACTCTCTCTCTGGCTTGTAAGCACGCCGATGCAGTGGAGCCCGCTGAAGCACATCTTGCTATCGAGAGTATGTTGCCCCTGGACTTTTCGTCGTCTGCGTGGGGGAAGGGGAGCTGTCTCATCTTCACTGCCCGACCAGTTGCACCATCGCATTGAGCTGGTTAAGCCGCTTCGAAGAGTGTTCTGACGGCCGCCGTCTGCTTCACGTGAAAGAAAATATCCTTTTCCTCCCCCTCTCTCGGCGCATGTGGCAGCTGCTATCCGGCTGAGCGATGCTAATGGCTCAAAATGCCAGACGTCCGGTTCGACGCGTCCATCTCAAGCATGCCGAAACATCCGGACACCGACGAGCACTCTTCACCATGCAGCAAGATGGCGTAAGTTCGACCGCACAAAGAAAATTCAAAGCCAAACGCACCCGTTGCTTGCTAGCCCTATAGTTACTGCCAGGGAAGGAGCTCGGAGAGATAATTTCAGGACTTATTGATTGATTGATTGATTGATTGATTGATTGATTGATTGATTGATTGATTGATTGATTGATTGATTGATTGATTGATTGATTGATTGATTGATTGATTGAATGAATGATTGATTGATTGGAATTGAAGAGCAGGATCGTTTACATAGGCCTAAGCATGCGAGGGGATAGAAAGAATGGTTAGGAATTGAAAAGCAAGTAAATGACTATGATATAGGCGTGTACGCTCTGTGCAAGACACATCTCAGTAGCCTAAAGCAAACATTGTTTATTGATAGGTACGTCTCGGAAGGCTGCAGTATAACTACAACAGAGAAGCAAGGGCAGGGTAGGTATGCTGATACATTAAGAAACAAATTGCAAAGAATAAAATCAACTTGCAAATGGACATTGGCATTAGCCAGCAAAGACAGCAAGCCAGCCTGCAAGCAACTTGCAAAGAACATGCCTGGGTGTCAGGAACAACTACAGGGGAATTGAAATGAGTAGGGGTAGTTTCTCGAGAGACGGAGGAAAAACATCAAACGACAAACTTAGGCTCCGCCTTAAGGGTATGACGCAATATCGTAATAGGTTAATTGCCATATATGCAGATGGTCGTTCTCTAATATACACTCATAGATCCCTTGGAGTCCTACAGCCCTCCCGGCGCAGTGGTGCAACAGTTAATCGATGCGGTGGGCCTTCTGCGAGCCACGTTGCTGTTCCTGAGCGGCAAATCATTTAAGTGCCACCTGCAACGGTAGGCAGTTTGCTCGATATCCGATGGGCAGGTTCTAATGACGCCGCAAATTAACGTGACCTAGATGGCCCACATGCCTTCTAGGTTGCTTTCTAGGGCCCACATGCCAGAGCCATGCCCTTTATTTTTCGTTGGCAACGCCAACGCCAGCTTATCTACATAACATGGCTTTTAACGTTATCGTGTTAGTACTTAAAGAAAATAAGCAGTGTATCTGTGACTCAATAAAAGAGCTTGAATACGGTGCCGACATTATTCTATTAAGAAACATGCATAGCCACACCGAAGATCTGGATGGATACAGAGATTATAACAGGAAGTTAATTCTAGACTTCTTTGAGCGGTGCAGCCTTCGTACTGATTTTAGAGAATCTAAGTGGCAGGGACAAATCACGTGGAAATTCCGGAACAGGCAGAGAACCACTGACTAGTACCTAATGCCGCAGGGAATCTACGGCAAGCTAGGGAAATGGAAATAGATGAAGAGGGGTAGAACAGTCTGGGAAGTGGCCATCAATATCAGTGCGGCAACTATCCTGTTAGCTTCTTTATTCGTGCTCGTCTTTTCGCGCTGTTCCCTTTCGTTAGGCAACAAGACCAACAAGCCCAAACCGCAGCTCTAGTATAAAGGCATGAGTCTGCTGATGGGGGCCCTATTCAAAAGATAAATGCAGAATAGACAAGAAGGGAACGCAAAATAATGGACGCACAAATGGCACTAATAGCAGCAAGTACTGACGAAACAATAAATTCCCCATGGAAAAGTGAGATCACAATCAGTTAGCTCTACTCATCAGTACGAAAGTGAAGCAAGTAAGAGTTGAACACCACTGGAAACTAAATAAGAAGCCACAAAGATGATGGAATAAGAAATTGAGGAGGCCCTCGAACAACGACGGGTGGCTCCAAGGAAACACAGGGAGGCAAATAAGGCGCAGTTATCCCAAAAGGAAATCGACCCAGAGTGAAACTCTTACCGGCAAAAGTAACTCGAAGTACAGGTCGTAGTACAAAGTACACATAAAGCTGTTCACTGATCGCTGGATGGATGAACTTCGCGATGGATGTAAAGGTGAGCCAAGAAAGTTCTGGAGCGATACAATTTGGCTGGGTAAAACGAAACGAAGAAAACAGGAACGGTTTGAAGGTGCTTGTAAATAACCAGTCACTGTTTACTTCACAGCGGACGCACATGCGGAGGGCATGTGCTATCCCTGAAAGTAACACTTATAGGTCCAAGATCGCGGTTCCTATTGTCACTCAATAACCCAAATTTCTCGCTCTTGCATAGAAGAACCGAGAACATCAGCAGCCGCGTTTCTGCGCTCTTTTGAAAAATAACAAAATATGGCGGATATAAATTTGTGCGACAGTGAGCGACAGATGGGCAGTTGGAGAGTAGTAAGTCATGCGAAGAAAAAGCAAAATCGACTTCTTTTTAACCTACCTAACGTCCTTTGCGCAATTTTATTTTCGAAGGTAAACACGCCGTGCAAAGGCAAGGACTATGCAAACACAGGGTACATTTCGCCGCGGTTCTACACGCACTCCTGCGAAACAAGAAACTGCTTTCTTTTACCGTCCTTTAAGGACTGATCCCACCAGAAATAGAAATGCTCACGTCTTAACTCCCTGCTTGTGAATTAGCACTGTACCACGTGCAGGATATAACTTGGTGAGGAAATTTGTATTTTTTTTCTATCCCCAGCGTGGTTAATGAAGGAAAGGTCACTGACGCTTTCTTTTACGTTCCCCGCAGCCAGCACACGTGGAAGACGGCGCCGCAGCAAGAAAAAAAAACCGAGAATCCGATAACTCGAATAAATGAAGGATGACGAAGAGGGAATGACTTTCGAGGTGCTAAGAAAAAGCAAGGCGGCCAGCGATCAATATTAACGGCGAGACAATATTTTTTGCTCTCTTAGATTCGTGGACGGAAGATCAGCGACATTTTTTCTTTTCCATAAGTACGAAACCCGTGAACGAAATAACAGAGCAAATGTTGTGTACAAGCTGAATCTTGGCGCGTCCCACCAAATAGCTGGAATTTCTGGGAAGGCGCTCAGAATACGCGTAATAGCCGAAGTAGCAGTGCGGAGCCTGTCGAGGCTGCGCACTCCTTGACGCCTTTTGATCTTCTGGCGTTATCCCAGCTCTTAGGTTGTGTCAGAGCTGTAACCCTGCGGTGAAATCTCGCAACTTGGCCTTAGCTGCCAGCGCTTCATCAGATTTTGGTGGTTATTTTTTATACTGTCCAAAAAGAAGCCTATCGGAAGTCCACTATATTGCTTTCTACTCCTGAGGCGCACTCAATGCCATGGCAGGTTTGCCAACGCACCATGATCTTTCTTTTTAATATATTTTTCTCCTAAGACGCACCATTTGTAAGGACTTCTTGCCCCGAACATCTCGCTGGATGTTGCGAAGGCACCCTCTCCCTGGTGGAGGCTCCTGTCGACGGTATTTCCCCAGATGCTGCGGTCTCCTTTTTTTCGCGCCTGAGCAGTTCTTGATTGGCCGTAGGGAGCTGCTTCTAGGAACTCTGCAACTTGTTGCCGCTTAGCCTAATGGAATTGTCAAAGTAGATTGCGAGCTATTTACCACAACCCATGATTGCATCTCTGCCCCGGTTACAAGCGCGCTGACCAGAACTAGGACCGACAAAGGGCTGCGCTCTGTGCGTGGAGCTGCGCTTCCCGGTCAAGTAGCCTCAAGAACCAAGAGCCCTGCGCTTGGCTGCCCCTTCAATGCGTAATGTGGCTCGTCGTTGAGCAGTCGCCCGTAGCTTCTTGTCAACAAAAGCTCCTCTAAAATGTCACTGCTAAACAATGACTGGCTAAGGAAAGAAGTCATGGTCTCTGTGCCAAACTCTGCAGCTTCCAATGGTTAGGCCAAATTTCTCTGAGTTTTTTCAAGGCATTAGTTGTCCTCATTGGAGAATTCAACGCATTTTTGCTTCCTTTCCTGCCTTTTGAATTACGAATTGATTTTCCCCCCATGTACGTTGGTCATGACCTGGACCAGCCCTCGGGCCCCAATACATTGGAGCGTTCGCCCCACACAAGTTGAGTGGGAGCTTCCGCTTCGGGCCTCTCATTTATCCTGGGACTTTGCCCTCATATGTGAAGAGGGCTCGATTTCTTTAGCTCTTTTTGCCGATTCAAGTTTCATGTCGATAAATAAAAGAATCAGTCAAGCTTTCTTTCTTTTTATTCGTGAAGGTTTCCCGGGACAGCAATGTGTCCAAATGCGATACCGGAGACATGCAAACCGGGGCGACAATGATAGGCGCCTAAAACGATACTAGAGAAGACGTTGCCATAGTTTTCGTTGTCAGCGAGCTGAAAGCCAGAACTGTTGGGGAGCCGTACAATTAAATGAATATCGTAGAACTGCAGCATTCTCGGACAAATAAGCTGCTTAGAAATGCGAGAGTGGGGATCTTTAGCACACCGTTTCCTGTAACGGCTGCGCTATGATGGGATCTGTTGTTCGGAAGTTCCTTGAAAGCCAACGAAGCAAGCTGTGAAGGAAATAAAGGCACCAATGCGCCTGAACTCATGGAAGTCTCAATAGGCGCGCTCTGTGCCCAAATTTGAGCAAACATGCACCGTTGCGCAAGTTTGGTGCATTGCGTGAACTAATTCTGCAGGCTGGTCATAAGTACATCAGCGAAAGAAACATGACAAATGTTGTAGTAGGCGGGGGGAATTTCTCAGAGAGAAATTTGGCTGTAGTGCGAGTCACCTTACCCTCGTGTTTTAATTGGAATTGAAGAGATTAAGAACCCTCTACCCTAACACTCCGATCTTATTGTTCGGCGACATCAACTTCTTTTCTATAATTTGGACTGATCTTGCATCCGCAGCTTCAAGAAATAATCTCCACAGTAAGTTCGTTTATACCTCTCCTATTTTCGGGCTAGAGCAAGTAAGAAATTGTCCCAATCCCAAGTGGCCGGAGGTGGGCTCATCATGAGAAGCAAGAAGGATATTGGCGCGGAGGTCTGCCGGAATGACGAGAGGTGCGCTCGGTCCACAGGGCTGGAGTTTTTCTTAAACAAAATGCTGCTCCGGACGGAGAAGGCCGGCAGGTTCCTAGAAAATTGTCGGGGCACGTCAGAAGCTCGGCCCTCCAGATAATCAATGATAGGTCGCATATCTGGGTCAGCTCGCTTTCGGGTCATAGTAATAGCTCCTAGTTAGACTACCATTCATATAATGTCGTTTTGTGTACCTTTAAGGAAGTAATAAATAAATGTAACCTGAAGTCAATCCTTGGCAACGGTACCTGTGTTTTTAGAGCTTTTGTAAGCCCTTTTGGCGATTAGAAAAACCTTCAACTGGCTCTGGAAAACTGGCCGACGATTATGGTACTCCAACATGCGAAATTTGAGCGCAGTTTGATTTTACGAAACACTGAAGAAGAAAACTTGAATGATGCTTAAATTGCCTTTGAGAAACACCGCCTCCTTTTCGCACAAAGCCTCTAAACTATTCCACTGAATGACCGCTGTCCAGTGGCGTAGAGAGGGGCGGTACAACCCTTGCGCGGCTGCGGCGTCCTCTATTGCGTTTTCTGGCCCCTGCCAGAACGCGCTGCAACGTGCTTGCCTGTTTGCTTTAAGGAGGAAAGCTGAAGCCGGGCCACGATACGTGTGGCCCGCACATTCGGAGTAGCGCGTCCCCTATTCCCATTGTAAACGTCGTGGCCTCTAAAGCACCATACCTTCAACCTCTGACATGCTCTTCGCCCTGCTCTCATTCTGCTGTTTCACCGTGCTATTCGCTTTGCTATGGTTCCCCTTTGACGTCGACGTACGCAAAAGCCGGTGCTCCCGGCGCAAACTTAGCGCGACCCCTCTCGCCCGTCATCGCTGTACTCTCCTCCTCTACTTTCCAACTTGCTCTTCCATCGCCACACCTTCCTTCGCTGTTTCAAACCCTCCCTTCATTACTGCGGTTTTTTGGATTGGAAAACATTTATTTCGTCGAGAAGAGCTTGGTGATCGGAGGACCGTGTTAAGTGGACGCTAGTCCACGATTGTTGGCGACCTTGTTGGCCCACTCAACGGCCTGGAATCGCATCTTCGGGTCTGAGCTGGCCACCACAGCCTCCCACTGCTCGAGAGAAGGGATTCGTACTAGCTCTTCCGGAGGTGGCTCTGCTCTACAGTCCCATAAGATGTGGTCGTAAGTGCCGCGTTCGCCACAGCGGAAACATCGGGTTCGTGCTGAGAGGGGTACATGAGTGATAGTAGCGTGGGGTTCGTCAGGGAGCACGTCTGAAGCCGTCTCCACGTGGTTTCTTGTGCTTTGGACAGCATTTTAGCCGGGAGGGGGGGGGGGGGGGTAAACTCACCTGCCCAAGGTGTGATTGGTGGGTAATGTCATGAAAAGAGGTCATGGCGTCTCTCGTAAACCTCGGATGCAGAGACGAGCTCCCTGCCGGGTTGACGAAATATCAGGCTGTATTGAGAGCTGCCCCATTCCCCGGATTGTCCGAGTGGAACGGCACCCAAATTAGTTCGACCTCTCTTGGAGGTTGGGCTGCTTTTTCAAGAATACTGAGGGTGGTTGGTGCTATTCGGCCCTACGCGAAATTGCGAACGGTGAATTTTGAGCCGCTGAAAATAATATCAGCGGTGGTATTAGTTATAGCTAAAGCCATTGCCGCCTCCTGCGCGATCTCTGAGTAGCTTGTTTTGATAGTCGGGGCAGCTAGCAGTCCGTCGGGCCCGTTCACCGCCGCCAATGCATAGGCCTTGTCGTGTTGGTACTCTACAGCATCCATGTACACCGCTACAGAGTGCTGTTTGTACTTTTCATGCAGAGCGCGTGCTCTGGCCCGACGACGTCCCTCGTGGTGCACGGGATGCATTTCCTTGGGCAGGGGTTTTATGAGCAGGTTCTTCCTAATATGTTTCGGTAGCTGAGTTTTCGCGTCTCCTCTCGGAGGTGCGTTGCTCATTCCTAGTCGGGAGACAATGGCTCTGTAAGCACTAGTACGAGTGATTCTCTCAGCTTGTGTCATGAGGTGTGCCTCGCAGAATTCATCTAGCGTGTTGTGTATGCCGAGCACTAAGAGCCTCTCTGTTGACGTGTAATGCGGTAGACCGAGGATAGTCTTGTACATTTGTCTCATGATCTATCGATTTTATGCTTCTCCGCTGCATAGAGGCGGAGGTAGGGGACTGAGTATACGACTCTGTTTAGAACGAGGTCCTGAACCAGAGGACAAAGGTCCTTTTGCTTGAAGCCCCGTCTGCGGTTAGCTATTCATATGATGTGTCTCATCGCCATACTGACAGTAGATTTGAGTTTGTCAATAGTTTGGGTGCTCTGGCGGTTGGTTTGCATGTATAGCCCTAGGATGCGTATGGTGGATACCTCCTTCACTGGCAAACCTCCTACGCATACGTTTAACGGAGGAGGGGGAACGTAGTTTTTGAGGTGTATGGCTCTGCGCTTGTTTCTGAGTACAAAGATTTCAGATTTTTGATGCGAGCACGAGAGGCCCGCCACTTGGGCGTATGTTTCGACCATGTCTACCGCGTGCGGCAGTGTACTCTCCACTTGGCCGTCACTCCCTGTTGTTACCCACAGATTGATGCCATCTGCGTAGAAAGTATGATGCAACCCGGGTATGGTGGCGAGTTTTGAAGGAAGTTTGATGACAGCAGATTGAAAGAAAATGCGAGAGGACTGAACCTTGAGCTGTTCCTCTGCCTCCGAGGGGGATGGGTTCAGACTTGATCTCACTCACTGCGAGCTCCGCGGTTCCTCTCAGAGGAAGGAGCGGATATATGTGAATACCCGCACCCCGGGATTAATGTTAGATAGGTTCGTGAGGATAGACTCGTGCGAGACGTTATAGAAAGCCTTGTTCAGGTCTAGCCCGAGCACTGTCTGCGTGCCCGTCCCTTGCACGGAGTCTATGATGTCGGACTTCAAATGAAGCACGACATCCTCTGTAGATAGATGCGCTCTGAAGCCAATCATGGTGGCGGGAAGTAAGTCGCTGTCTTCCATCAACTTGCCTATGCAGTAAGTGAGTGATATGGGTCTAAGATTCTCTACAGAAAGCTTCTTTCCTTCTTTGGGAATTAAGGTGACTTTAGCGTGTCTCGAATCCTGTGGTATTTTGCCTTTCCAACAATAGATGTTGAACAGGTCTGTGAGAGCCGCGACCGAGCCGTCATCGAGCTTTCTAAGAATTTTGTTTGTAACTCCGTCCGGTCTGGCCGCCGAGGTGGTGCGGAGTTGACTGAGGGCGTACCACACCTCGGCGTCCATGATGTCGGCATCTAACTCGTCGTTGGGGAGCCCCTGGTAATCCGGGAGTGGGTTACCCGGGGTAGTGTTTAGGTAGTGCCTCCGTAGGTCCTCGACAAGCTTTGTGTTAGTGACCGTGTACTGGTGTACCGGTCGCTTAAGCTTACTACGTTGGGTAGACTTGCTCTGTGTGGGATGTAATAGGTGACGTACTAGCTGCGACGTCTTTTTACAGCCCATATCTCCGTTCCTTTTATCCAAAATTTGGCCCCATTGCTTGTCTTGTAGTTGTATTGTATACCCCTCTATCTGCCTCACAAGTTGTGAAATTAATTTGAGCAGAGATTTGTTGTGTTTTTGCTTTTTCCACCACTTCTGCAGGCTGAGGAGGGCCTCCCACATGTGCAGTAGCCTAGAGTCAGAAATCTGACCCATTTCCTCAACCGGGTGCTCGACGGTGGCAGCTTTTGAATCTTTTTTTGAGGAAATCGATCCATTCCGAAAGATTTGTGATTGTTCTGGGAGCGGTTAAGTGGCGTAAATCTCTAAACCTATCCCAATCAGTGACCATCGCTTTTGCGAACGTGGCTTTGTGTGCTTTTGTGTGAAATGATGTAGATATTATGTAGTGATCACTACCTAATGCGTGGCCTGTGTTAGTCTACTGAGCGTCCTTAATGTTTGTAGCTAAAGTTAGATCTGGGGAGGTATCCACGCTGACGCTATTGCCTATTCGTGTGCATTTCTAGGGGTTATTAAGAATGGATAGCCCTTGACTCTGTATTGTTTCCCATAGTTTAACCCACTTAGGGGTAGTTTTCTATACCCCAATGTACTTTCGTCCTTGACTCTGCTCTTCGCTTTGGCAGAGTTCTGCCGGTTCGCCTTGCACTACACTTTGTACGTACTAGCTTCGCCGGTTATACTGATTACGGCGACGACGCACAAACCATGAATGATTGCCTATGAGCTGTCCTTTAAAACTGCTCACAACGAAAGTGCCTAGATATCCATGAAAATAGTGCGGTGACCGTGGGTTTGAAACTCTGTGGGTGGTAGTGCCCTTGCGCCATAAAACTTCATTAGAATTCGTACAAAAATACTATGCGTATAAAAATACTAGTGTCGCGGCACCCACCGACAACGTTCTTCGAAGCGTCCTTTGAAAATGTTTTTGAAGTGTGTTTTGAAGTGTTTTCCAAGTCCTTTTGAAAAGTGGTTTTTCTGGTTGGGCAACTTGAATGGAATGTTCTTGCTGTAAGTGTTTGTTAGATTATTTTGCGTCCTAGGCATTAAATTAGCACCGTGCTTGCTTCTGAAGCCAGCGCGTATTTCGTGGCGTGAGCCAACAACAACGGATCCGCCCTTTCCCCGGGGGCCGGTCCTTCATTAGAAGCCCCACGTTACACGCAAAACAAAGGACAGGCCTTCCCGGAAAAGAGCGGATCCGTTGTTGTTGGCTCACTCCAGGAAATACGCGCTGGCTCCAGAAAAAAACGAAGTGGTAGTTTATTGCCTCGCCCGCAACATAAACTGCAACGAATACTTAAACAAAAACATCGCTCCACTTAATTTGTCCGAGCAGAAAACCACCTCTCAAAAACACTTAGAAAACACTTCAAAAACACTTTCAAACTACGATTCGAACAACACTGCCGGAGGGGTGCCGCGGAACTGGCCCCCTCGTGCTGGTCTCTCCTGCTTTCATTGCCTTAAGCCAGCTGTCATAACGCGCTTTCTATTTATGCAACTTGCAGATAGACGGCACTGGTCAAGCACGTTTCGCTGCCCAGCTTCAACTGTTCGTCAACAAGGGGCGCCTATAACAGCGGGCGTCCCTCAAAACTTAATTGAATGTTTCACGTATATTTGAATGCACAAGGCCAATCCCCCACTGTGGTTATGTGCAACTAAAACAGAGGACAACAACAACTCGCGCTTGGTCAGCTACGAACACACACCGCACCAGACAAAGGACGAATCTGATCGGGCCAGAACCATCGGATTAGTGCCGCGTAAAGACGACGATGTGCGGCCAGCGCCGCAGGACGGAGCGCTCGCGCTTGGCCAGCCGACTGCCCAACCATGCGTTACGTGATTTTGCTAGGCTCTGAACCACAGAATTAGTGTTTTCGCCATAAAAAATTGGGTGGTGTCATTCAGCGGCTGTATGACGCAATACAGCAATCCGAGCCGCACCCCTTAAGACAATCCAATAGATGTGGTTCACCTAATATACTTGCCACTGACCGATCTCCATGTTGCGCCATGTGGCGCCAGTTTTTCCGGCATTCGTACCGAAATTGTGTCTCAACCGTTTGTCGTACAGCGTTCCGGGTGTGTGTGCGTGTGCGTGGGTGGTATGTGTCCCGGTATTCACAATGTTTTTCATGATCGCCGCACCTACGCCACACGACAACCACCTTCCCCTGGCCGCCTTTCCCCTCTTCCGATGCTGCCATGTCCTGACCCCACCCGTGAGGGATTTTAGCAGTCGCAGTTCCGGGAGCAAGAACTGCGCTTGTTTGGAACTATTCAAACCTGCGTGTCGTCCAGCAAAAGTTACCGAATTGTTTGTGGAAGGCGCCCCACTTTTCGCTCTCGTCGACATGGGCGTTGCGGCATCCGTCGTCCGAGCAAAAATCAACAAGATCACACACGAGGACGTCTATCCTCTGCCACGGATCGATAGTGCCCTGGACTTGCAGGCAGTCAAGTTTTCTCCTCAGTGGATTTGCGCTCTTGCTACTCGCAGCTGCCGATGGCTGATGCTGATGGCTTTGCCACGCTGTCTTTGTCACGCCTGTCGGTATATATGGGTTCAACGCCATGCCGCTTGGTCTTTGCAGTGCCACCAGAGCTCTTCAACAAAATGCAGACACTACACTCACTATTCTCAAGTGGCACACCTCCCTTTGTTATCTTTGTTATATTGTCCCCTTTTATACGGACTTTTCTCTCTCATCTCCTCCGACTGACGCACGCCCTCCCTTTTCTGACTGAGGCTGGGCTTCAGGAGAATTTTAAAAAGTGCCGCTTTGCTGCCAGAACACCCACCATTTTAGGACACACCAGTTCTAAAGATGGAATTCTGCCCGACACCACCAAACTTCGCGCGGTTGCCGGGTTTCCCATGCGAACCTCACGGAACCAGCTCCGCAACACTCTGTGCCTTTGCTCCTACTTTTGCCACATCGTCTTGAATTTCGTCTCTATCATTACCGCTGTAACTCAGCTACTCCCTGGCAGCTCCTAACTGTACGCATGGCCGCCCGCTTGTGGTGATGCCTTCCACACACTGCGTCATTATTTGGTTTAGCATCCTATCCTGTGCCCCTTTGTTCCAACATCGCCCACTGACATTCACACAGACGCCAAAAGCATTGGGCCCTGGTTCTGTTCTCACCAATCGGAAGCAGGGTTTCAGCGCGTGTGCGGTTGTGTACCCTAGTCTAACATTAACCAAGGCTGAGTCCAAATATCATCTGTGCGCTCTTCCCAGCCGTGCCAAAGCCATAAAACTCCTCCTCACACTTCACCTGCGGCGAAGAACGTCTTAATGGGCCATATGGTAATTAGTCATCTCTGCCTTTAGCGCCTTTAACTAAAGAAGGTTCGGCTGCTTCAATGCAGCCGTTCCCCTGTCCTACCCGCCAGTTTTACCATGTTGGAATAGGCCTCTATGGCCCCCTCCCTACCATTCCCGCTGGCCACAGTTGGATTATCGTGGCCGTAGATCATCTCACCCGCTATAATGAAGCATCTCTATTGCCGTCTGCTTCCTTTATTGTCAAAAACCTGATCCTGTGCCACGATGCTCCAAAGAACTGCTGAGCGAGCGAGGACGGGTATTCCTGTCTGATGCTCTTGAGCCTCTCCTTCTAGTGTGCCGCATTACCCACCGCACCCCTACTTCTTCTAATCCTCCGACCAATGGTCACAGCGACCGGTTTATCAGAAACCTCAGTGGCATTCTCGCGATGTACTACCAGCGTCAAATGAAATGCGAACAAAACACCTGAAACGCGAGCACAAAAAATCAAGCATATTAGAGGCTGGGGGTGAAATACAGGCGTGGGCTATTAACATTTCAGAAGGGCGGTCTTTTCTGCTTCGATGGGAAAATCAACTGCTCATGTATTTTGTCTCCCTAGTATAATATCTGCGAGTTGTGCTGTTCGCGTTTCGATTCGCTTTTTCGCGTTTCAATTGACGCTGATAGTACGTCAACGCACTCTAACTGGGACCAGGCTCTATCCTTCGTCACCTGCCCATATAACCATTGTAAACAGAGCGAAAAAAACATGAAGACAGAAGAGGCATGACAACACGAGTGCTTTTGTCATTTTCTTTCGCTGTCTTGCCCATCTTTCCGTTCTTCTACGAAAATAACAGCGCGACCCAAACCACCGCTGGATTCTCTCCGCTTTTTTCTTCTATACGGATGCGAGCGAACCGGCTCGATGGATACTATTCTCCCGTACCGCCTCGATATTGTCGTGTTCACGCCACTCTCTGAAGCCCTCCCGTACGGCGAAGAATACCTTCAGTTAGCTCGCTCAATTAGAACCCGGAGGCAATGGCAGCAAAAACATCACTTTGCTTCGAAGCCTCTTCATCCTATCCTCCAGGCTCTCTTTTGTGGCTCTGACTGCCTCTCACCACTCCCTTTCCTACCCGCAACCTGCTTGCTCGGTATCATCGTTCCTACTGAATCCTTCAGCAAATATCTCCTGTGGATTACCTGGTTGAGCTCATTGCGCCCTCTGCGGACTTACTTCGCCGTGGCCTCGAAATCGTTCGTGTTAGCCGTTGAAAACCTTATTACGATCACTCTGTCTTTCCGTCCCCATACATCGCCGGATGGCTCCTTTTTCTCGGGGGGATACTGTAGGATGCCAACTGTTACCATTTGTACTAACGGCATGCGCCGAGGCTATGCTGCACCTGAAGACGAGGATGCCGCTCTCTCGCTTGGTGCAGGCTACGCCTGACGCAACATTGCAAGAACCGTCCCAATTCCTCGGTTTTTGTGAGCATCCCGATTAAACGCGTCACTAGACCAGAAAATTTTGCATAGCTTTGCATGTCCCATTCGAGTTCCATACTGGGGCACTTCGTTCCTAGACGCGCATTTACATTCTAAGCCAGCCTGAAGGAGAACTCCACACAGCTCATCGACAGTATGTTGCGCCTTATTCTACCCGTTTGTTAACTTCGCGCTCATGCACAAAGAAGCGAAGAAAATGGTCTACCGGAGTAAAAAATGGTTATAATAATAAAATTAACTTAACAGGAGACAGCGAGGGTATAGTATGTAGATAAATAGCTATTTTTGGGGGGTAGAGGGGGGGGGGGGGCGGACAGTTTCAGTCCCTCTATTTTCAAGAATGTTCGAAATAAGAAAGCAAGGCCTGCCTTGCATAAGTGGTGGGACTTGTGTCCCAAGAGGTGCATACAAACATGTTACGAAATGCATTATGCCTTGAATATATAAGACCGCGCTGCGCAGGCAGGCACTCACGCTAAAATGACTGCGTAGTCGAGTACCAGCTGCACAAATGTGGATGCGCTGCGCTCTTTAAAACTCTTTAAATTTTAAATGCGCGATGCATATAGGCAGGCTGCTGAGTTTTAAATGACAGTTGGAAAGCATTCGCTTCACCAAAGTAAGAGTTATTTTGTTCTGGGTAAAAAGGCTTCTTTTTCTGCCAGATAATTTCACAGCCAACCACGAGCGCTAACCAGTGCAGTTTTTTTTTCTATACTGAAAACGAATACTGAAAATATGCGTCCGAGAAACGGCGTAACTCAGAGCGGTGAAATGCAGCAAGTTGGTTTTTAACAATTTCCGTACCTTGCATGGATCCAATCTCTGCGCCTGTTATTGAACTCATCTTTTTCTTATGCAAATGTTGATATCGCTGGTATATAACAAAGACAATACCCACAAACCTCCACGTTAATAACTTTTAAGAGCATCGGAGCTAACTGTCTCCCAGTGCTGTATTTGGTCCTCATGACGTTGGCTGCCGCTCTACCAGTCTGGATTTTCTCTTCCATTTCAGAGTTGTTTCATCAAGACTTCCTTATTATACCTTTCATATACTGCAGCATATTTTAGACAAACATATTCTGAGATGCACCACGATATATTGCATATATCTCCCTGGTAGTTTGAGTGAGTGACTAAGTTAGTGCAGTAAGTTAGTGGAGTAAGTGAGTGAGTGAGTGAGTGAGTGAGTGAGTGAGTGAGTGAGTGAGTGAGTGAGTGAGTGAGTGAGTGAGTGAGTGAGTGAGTGAGTGAGTGAGTGAGTGAGTGAGTGAGTGAGTGAGTGAGTGAGTGAGTGAGTGAGTGAGTGAGTGAGTGAGTGAGTGAGTGCTTCTGCAAGCAAGTCTGAAGAATATTTGTATTGCCTGAACCAAATTGACAGAACCAATATTCACCGAACCAAATTTTCCTAATTAAGTGAAAAGTGGCCTCGTGTTAGACTCATCTTTCACTGGTGGTGACATTTTTTATTCCATAAAGAGCTTCGCATCCCCCGAACTGGGAGAGATTCCCAGTATATGGCTCATATGAGCTTAAGTAGTCTGCTGTGCCCGGCGAACCAGGTGTCTGAGCAATGGGAGGCTGTGCTGTCTTTCACATGTGGGCACTGCATCTCTGAAAGAAACAAAAACGCATGCACTGAATTTCACTGCCGCGGTAGAAGAAGTTAAATTCCCTGTTACCAGAAACTACAGGGTGGGTTTTCGAGCACATTTTAATAAATGATGGCGGCCGCGATCCGCCTTGGGTAATAAATTCGTGATATCCGCAAGGATATCCTGGAAATACTCCTAGCTCTTAGTGCACTGTAGCCATTTGCCTAGATTTGAGCTATTAACTTCGTTCATGTCGTACCATTGCTCTCCTGTGGCAGCCAATAACCCTAAGATTATACAACAGAAAGGCAATATAGAACTCGGTTGGGAACGTTATAACATGCATATAATAGCCGGGCAGTATTATTAGAAGTGTTGATAAGAACTGTGGGTACAACACTTATTTCATCTACTCGTAAGTCGAACACCAAACTCCATCTACCACCATGACGGCGCGCACGGGCACCATTCAGCCGGATAGAACTTTTTTTCTGTCTCCTAGTACAGTAGAACACTATGAGAAAAAAAAATAATTACAGTGCTGGGCTTTCCAGCTCATCGACAAAAACAAGTACAGCGTCGACATGTCACTGTCGACCGTTCAGCATAAAGGAAAAAAGAACCAAATAAAAGAATTATGGAAGGCGATCGACATCTGATGCAAGAATTATGAGACACCAGCTATGATTACTTTGATGATTTTACTCTAAAGAGTGATTTTACCCAAAGAGGAGGCTTTACAGATATGATAGAATTTTTCTAGAAGATGAAGGCGTGTCAAGGGTGGCGGTGGTTTCCTGGGCAGCCCCGCGAGATAGGGGAGGGTCGAGAAGTGGCTGGTTTGCGACGTTCTTGCACGGCGTCCTTGAATTCGATTTCGCCGACGCTTTTTTGTGTCGCTGCTGCGCATACTTACAGTGGATGAAGGCCTTTTGGAAAGCGGAAGGATTTGGTTTGGGTGGTGGGTGGCTATTCTGGAGCTTAGCGTCAGGTGGTCGGTAGCAAACGACACTTCTGGAAGCTAGTGAGTGTACTGGGGTATTGTAGCGAGGTAGGTAGAGACTGGGGATGGACGGGTGTGCAGCCACGTAGCTAAGGAGGTGCGGTTGGCAGGTGGCTCACTAGGTCATAAAACCGGATGGTGTAGGATTCATTCCCGGAGGCTTTAGACAGACGCCGGCTCTTTTGCAGTGGGACACTGCAGCTTCTTTCGCAGTGTAGTGCCTCAACATCCTGCCCAACGGAAACAATCAACCAATGTGGCCAATACACAGAATGATGCATTATCAACAAAACAATATCAACAGCAGGAAAGTCAGTTCCTTGCTCTAGCTGTTGCACAGCTGATATAACGGCAGACGTCTTTCCGAAAAAATGGTAGCTCCTGAGTGCACAATCATTCCTGGTGACAAACAGCGCAAGCCCTTAAAAATAATGAATGTAAATTGAAAAGCTCACGATTATCTTGCAGTGTTGACTTAAATGAATAACAGACATCGTCACTCTGTCATCACAAAAAAATGCGTAGAAAACGGTTATCGATTCGTGAACATCGATTGGTCGGCTGCATCCAACGTGTGTGATACGAAACGGCCTCCGATAAGGCGCTGCCTCTACAATGCAGGCCACGAAACATACAAACTCCCGCGACCAGTGCGACTCCGGGGCGAGCCAGGGCGCCTTGGTTCGTACAGCCTTCACTTCGCAGCAAGACGGAGAATGTTGTTTCCGGTTTAACGACACATTTCGATGAAGGCTTCAACCACTGGCTGCCGCTCGCTGCGTCAGGACTGATTTTCGCGAGACAACCTTTTCTCCTCTTAAGATTTCGCACCAGCCTTTTCTGTACCCGAAATCAGCCCCTTGGCTTTTAAAATTGTTTTTGTATTTTTGTATCCGAGTTATTCGTTTCGAAAGTATAACCGAACAAGCAAGCGTAATTGGGCTTTTTTGATGTGTTCCTTGCAAACGAAATTGCAAAAGGAACTATTTACAGACGATTATAATAGCCGGTAATGCAGAATTTTAGCATAGCTCTTCAGTCGTGGCAGCCTTAGCAGCTACTACCTGCCACGGCTGGCAGGTCACGTGTTACCCTGCTGGCCACCCTCTAGAATCCTGTCGTGGCAGTCATCTTCCCAATGTATATTCCTCCACTCTCGCCTTGGCAGCTGGCGCTTCGCTCTGCTGCTACCGGCCAACACGCCACCTGTCAAACTCCTATATACGCCAACTCTCAGGTTGCGTGTTACGCCGACGACGACTCCGACACGGAACACAGGAATGGGCGCCGAACAGCTGCATTCTAAAACAAAAGCCTCCGCTGTATAAATCCTAAAACTAGTTTCTGCCTTCTACCAAATATCAGGCTTTCCAGACGTCAGCATTGATAGCCTACTGGCAACAATGGGTCAGTAGAGCGCCTTCTTTCTTCCATCCTCTCTCTCTCTATTTCTGTACCTGGTAGAAACTTACAGAATGAGGATATAAATATGGTGCTTATTTTCAAAGCCTAAAAAGTAAATTGCGCACAAATCTGCTTCAGTGTTTTCGGGCTTCAAGTAATCGCCTAAAAAGCATTCGTGATCATAGTATCTCAAAGGCTGAAAACAGCCCTTTTTGCGCGTTGAGGGGGTGATGCCTCTATCGTGTCCCGCAATGGGTCCTCGTTCTGTATATTTTTTCTGGGATTTTAATACCCGCTTATCTGCTAGTCGAAGTGAAGAAATACTAATGAATAACAATACTTTGCTTATTACAAGAATGTTATTTGCGCGTAAAGTGAGTGAACAGCAGTCGTTTCTGGCAGATGGAACCACTCAGTGAAGAAAGGACGGGAAAACATAATTATTGACCACTGCAGGCGCTTATTGCAAATCAATAAATAAAAGAGTGAACTAGAATTACGAGGAAGGAATATTCTGGTGCACGTAACCGACATTTTCTCTCAAACTTGGCTTGCCAGGTTCGGTCTTGCGAAATCAGGCAGAACGCTGTCTGCGGCAAAGGCCGCCGTAAGAAAAGAAAAATTAGGGAGAGCAACCAGCAAATAACAGTCGTCTAAGTGAAACAGCCGTAACAGCCGAGAAGTTGATACTCTTTAGGGTTAGAGCAAGACTCTTTGTACATCCCACTCGCCCTTCGCTAAGAGCTTATGAATTTTTCTGAGAGGGCCATTCAAGGTACTCTACATTTACGAATGGTAGTAGAACGGGTGCTCTTTGAAATTTAATGACATCTTAAGCCAGGAAAGGTACTGACCAAAAGTGAAACGCCATCCTCAGTGTCCTTCTTTGAATTTTTGTGACAAAGCTATCTTCCTGAACCAGCTCATTTATTAGCTTTAAGTCGCATACAGGAGCGATGTCGCCATCAATTTTGTGTAAATAACCAAATAATGCGTCTCACTCGTAGAAATCGTGCAAAAAACATCTCTCCTATCAACATTTCAATTTCGTCTACGTTTAGCACACTTAATAGAAACCGAGGAAGAAATTGCGAGGACACTCTGACAGCTAAAGTATTGTGAGGCGAAAGCCGAGGACACTATGCCGTGACGACTTCCGGTGGATGTGACGTCACATCGTTCCCGTGGCTATATCGATACCCAAATTATGCATCTTTCGGGGATGATGAGTGTTAATTACGCTTATTACACATTTTTTCATGTAATTTGACACAAATCCGACGTTTTTCCGACCAATCTGTGACAATTTTCACTATGCCGTGACGACTTCCGGCGGATGTGGCGTCACACCGTTCCCGTGGCTATATCGACGTCCACGCTATTTCGACTCAGTTTCGATATTTTTGCCTATAGGTAATTAACTAATTAATGTACAGTCATGAAACTTGGCTTCTAGGTTCATTTGTTCCTCCTCTTTTTGATGTAGCCATTGGTTTTCTTTTATCTTTTTTAGTTCCCGAGTTAAACACGTGTGATACGCTTTGTTAACGGACGACAGTATGAGCGATTAAAGGCCTTCGCCTTAAAAAAAACAGAAAGTAAACAGCATGTATATGAGACCTAAAATATTCATTATATTCTAAGCTTTCACTTTGAGAGCACTGGCGGTTACAGTATGAACCTATGTCACGCAGCGATTGATGTCAAAGTGGCATGACCGTACTACTTCTGTGCCCATCAGAAGCCTTCACCAAAAATGGTAATGCAGATTAAAGGCCTTAATTGGAGTAGCTCATTCAAAAACATTTAACGATCTATTTTCAGCGGGTCAACGCAAAGTTCTAATCTGTCTTCCTTAAGTATCCGACCGTCATTAGCACGCTCATACCGCTGCGCGAGAGGTTGTATATCATGATAATGGTTTGATTAATGTAAAAAGACATCCGTACGCAACATATCGTAATTTTAACATCTCTGCCTCCTTTCGTTCTTTCTTTCCTTTATTCATTTTTGTTCAACGCAACTGACGCAGCCACTTGCGTTTACTCAGCCGGTTCCATTCTCGAATCGATATCATAAAGAAGGAATTTACGTAATTGCCAGACTTTACGTGATATTCTAGCGATTGGACGAGAAAGACGAGGAGCGGTCGCCTCGCACCGACTACAATGTTGTTGCTAGCGAACCGGCGACCTTGGCATTCACCATCGTACCTTTGACTGCCCCCCCTCCAGAGTATCTGCCGTTATTACTGAAGGAGAAGAAGAACCTGCCTGCTTTTGTGCCCCTGCATTCACCTGTTCTCGCCGCCTGCCTGTACGTCAAGCTTTGACAATATGCACGAATTTTAGGATTATGATCGGTATGCCTGAAAGTATAGTGAGGTTGCTTGAGATAAATATCTGAATTAATACCAGTTATTCATGACACAAAACGGGTTAATGACATCCTAATCGAAATCAAGAAGAAGATATGGGCTTGGGCAGAGCATGTAATGCGAAAGCAAGAAAATCGGTGGTCCTTAACGTAACGATGTTGATTACAAGAGAAGGCAGGCGTGGTAGAGGGCGGCAGAAAGTTAGGTGGGCGGATGATATTAAGAATTCGCGGGGATGCGTTGGCCGCAGCTGGCAAAGGACAGGGTTATTTAGAGAGAAGTGGGAGAGGCTTTTGCCCTCCAACGGGCATTTTCGGGCTGATGATGATGATGATGTTTGTGTAGTTATAAGTGCTTGAGCCCCAACTGTCATCAGCGGGAGGAAAGCAGCTCTAAGTGGAGCTATCCTTTCATGGCACTTTCGCTGTCCATCCTTCTGTAGCGCCCAGGGACAAATCTGGCTTTTGGGCTTTGGAGTTTCTCAATGTGCTCGATGAGCGTCTCCCTCGAATGGTCCATGATAGCGCAGCCACATTCCAAAATAGGTCTTTCGCATTTTAGATAGGGAGCATTTTTTAAATTTTCATGCGAATAGTTCAAAATCATTGTAGTTAAAGTTTTTTGCCATACTGGCCTTGGTACATCAACATCATGGGTCGAATCCGAACAAAAAATCTGCTCCGTTCTAAATACCACGTTTAACTTCGGTTTGGATGAGAGCGACGAGCGCATATCTCGAGCCCATAGACACGGCCGCTTGGTCCCCGACAAATGTTGTCCCATTATCGTTAAATTTGTCTCATTTAAACTTAGGGAAACTATTCTTGCCTCAAAACACAGGTTAAAAGCTTCCAAGGTAACCGTGAGTGAATATTTTTGCAAAGCGACAAGAAATGTGAGAAAAAAGCTTTTCGATTTTGGTACTCAAAGCGGCAAAAAATTTTCCGTACGCTATAACAAGCTTCACATTGGCAACAAATGTTATGTTTACTCAGCGGACACCGACAGCGTGTGCGAAATAGGGTCTTTCAGTGACAGCAGTCCATCCGAGTCTTCGTCTGGCACTACCCGCACCGACGCAGATACATCTTTATCCTAACCCAAAAACGTGCTCCTAATGTTGTCCGTCGGAATCTATCGTTTCTCTTCACAAACATCCAGAGTATAGTGAACAAACGCCATGATTTATCATCTGTAATTGATGTATCCGCTGCCGATGTGGTGGTGTTAACGGAAACTTGGCTTTCAAGCGTTATAAGCAATACAGAATTGCTTGACTGTGAAAAAAATTACACCATCTACCGCCAAGATAGGACTGCGAAACACGGAGGTGGTGTACTGATTGCCATTGCCGATTACCTTGTATCAGACATCGTCATTGTGCCTACTGCCCTCGAAATGCTTTGTGTCCGCATAGACCTTCATTACCAAAGTGCTTTATTCTGTGTGTGCTACAGGCCGCCGAACGCGGCACCATCTTTTTGTGATGATTTACACGATGTATTGAATGTTTTGATTACACAATTCCCTTCACTGCCTTTATTACTGTTAGGTGATTTTAATTTTCACCAAATAGATTGGTCCGGTCTCTTTCCAACTGTCACAGGTACTTCCACAGTCAGCCAATCCTTTTTGAACAGATGCATGCAGTTTAACCTTACACAGCTTGTTTCAGAGCCTACAAGGTTTGGTTGTGGTACATATAACCTGTTAGACTTAATTCTTACCACTGCTCCTGATTTATACATCGTGTAACCTGCATGCCCAGTTTGGGGGATCACTGTCTTATGCACTTCGAAATAACGGCGCTTACTGCTAAAAAAGTTAGTAGCATAACGACAATTAGAGAGTATTCCAGGGGTGAGTACACATCAATTAACAGCGAACTAGCACTCTTCATAGATAACTGCATGCCTGCCTTCTTCGAGAGAACCGTTGACCAAAATTGGGCTTTATTTAAGAATACAGTCTCGTCACTAGTCGATAAGTACGTTCCAATCCGTCGAATTTCAAAAAAATCCCGATCACCGTGCTTCACCGTCGCCATGAAATGGCTTTTGAATAAGAACTTCATACATTTTATCATAACACAAGATCACGGCACGCTCTATTAACCGCCCCACTACGAACGTCATCCCGGCTTAGTCACGGTAACCCGGTAGCACGCATCAGTGGCCACACGTCTGCTTACAACAACTCATTTTTCCCCAACGCAATAGCAGTATGGAATTCACTGCCTAACGACATCGCTGCATGCACTGATCACAAAACATTCCGTGAGAAAATAAAAATTCACCTCACATAGATCTTGATCACTTCTGCGCTCTTTGTAGCGAGTATTGCTTCATATATCTTTAATGAATGATGTTTCACCTGCTGGGAAGCCCTGATGTGACTACAACCCCTTTTATGTTTGTTTGCATGTTTGTTCTTTTTATTGTTATGCATGTTCCCATCATCGTCGTTGTAAACCAATATGCCCCCCCCCCCCCCCCCCCCCCCCCCATATGTAATGCCTTCGGGCCTTTAAGGGAACAATAAATGAAATGAAATGAAAAGAAGCGCTTCTTTCGCCTTGCAAAACGTGCAAACACTGCGGAACGTTGGTCCGCATACAGTGATGTTCTCCGAACTTACCGACTAGCTATCAAAGAAGCCAAGCGCGTGTTCCTAAATACCACACTGCCATCACTCCTTTCTACTAATCCATCTAAGTTCTGGAACATTATCAGGCTCTAAGAACGAACAGTCATCCAACTTTCTGATATTCTGATAGTGCTGGGAATTCAATGACAACTGAAGAATGCTGTACTGCCTTAAACCTTGCCTTTGCAAAATCGTTTTCTGATTGCTCCTTCGATGTTGTTCCAGAAGTGCTTAAGTACGATTTCTTTCCGATGGACCCCATTGTCATCGATTTTGCTGGCATTGTGGCGTTAATCCAGAGCCTCAAGTTATCGTACAGTTGCGGTGTCGACAACATCAATTCGAAGTTTTTGAAGAACACTTCTGTTTATTCCAGCATATTTACCGCACCTTTTCACCCAGTCTCTCGAACACGCCACAATTCCGGCTGACTGGAAGGTAGCGAGGGTGGTTCCACTCTTCAAGCAAGGTAATCTGAATTCTCGCGTTAACTACAGACCAATTTCATTAACAAGCCTTCCTTGCAAACTTCTAGAGCACATTGTATATTCTAACCTCGCTTCTTTTTTGGGAAGTAACTCTTTTTTAAGCTCCTGTCAGCACGGGTTCCGAAAAACTTTTTCTTGCGTGACTCAACTCTTATCCTTCACAAATATCCTAGCGTCGTCTTTAGATACTGGTTTACTAACCGACTGCATCTTTCTTGACTTCTCTAAGGCTTTTGATAAGGTATCTCATCACTTACTCCTTCTTAAAATGAGTTTCCTTAATATTTACCCTAATCTCCTTAAATGGATTGAATGCTTCTTGACTAACCGCACCCAGTTTGTATCAAATAACGACTCTCTACCATCCCCATGTGCTGTGACATCTGGTGTTCCTCAAGGCTCTGTTCTGGGTCCTTTACTTTTTTTGATATATATTAATGACCTTCCGATTGGTATTAACTCTTCCCTTAAGCTTTTTTCTGATGACTGTGTTCTTTTTCGTGCAATACATAACATTATCGACAGTTCCCTCCTTCAGTCCGATCTTGATAAAGTCTTAATTTGGTGTCAGAGATGGTCTATGGTTCTCAATCCATCAAAGTGCAAATTATGTCCATCTCACGCCAATCTAACCCGTCTAAAACATTCGATTACAAGATTAATGGAGTTTCATCACAGAAGGTTTCATCTTATAAATATTTGAGTGTTCACATCACTAAAAACCTATCCTGGCGGATGCACATAGAATATGTTATTAACAATGCTAACCATGCCCTTGGTTACATACGCAGAAACTTCTCCCAGGCTCCATCCCATTTGAAGTTACTTTTATATCAGACACTAATACGGCCAGAACTAGAATACGCATCATAAATATGGGACCCCGCACAACTCACTTTAATCGATGCTATAGAATCTGTTCAGAATCGGTCAGCTCGCTTCATCCTTTCCAGTTATTCTCGCACGGCTAGTGTTTCATTAATGAAAACTAAACTTGGTCTGACTAATCTCGCAGTTCGCAGAAATATTTCACGCCTCAGTCTTTTCCACAGCATTTTCTTTCATAACGAGACACTAAAACAGGAATTTTTCTTCTTCTATACCGTCATACGTGCCATCACGTGTTGATCATCCGCATAAAGTTTACATCCCAACGTGTAAAATGAATGTGCTTTTTAATTCTTTCTTACCAAAGACTAGCAGTGAGTGGAACCACTTTCCACCCCATATCGCCTGCACTGAAGACGCGTCATCTTTCAAGCCACTTATCACCATGCTTATCATCGAACAAGCGTCTGCATCATGATTTTTTGCCTTTTTTTCTGCCTTTTGCCTGTACTTTTTTCTATGTATTTTTTTTATTTTTTCACCCACCCCCTCTATAACTCCCTGTGGGCCCTGAGGGTATTGTAATAAATAAATAAATAAATAAATAAATAAATAAATAAATAAATAAATAAATAAATAAAGCGCGGGTTCCACATGGGTATTCTAGGAGAGGTCTAACGAGAGCACTGCACTAAATACTGATATGCAGCTGATTTGTGTACTAGATCATAATTGCCTATATGTTGAAAATAATTATTTTTTCCTTTTCGCTAAACATACATGAACACACCTTATAACGATTAAATTCATCGTCGAAGTGGAACACCACGAACTGAATTCGTGTTACGTCCGTTTGTGCTGCAACAGGGTAACCATGCGGGCTAATTGTGCGGATCAAACAATGTAACCAGAAAAGAAATTGGGAACGCAATAAGTACATAGGACAGCGCTGTCCTATGTACTTCTTTTGTTGCAGTTTTTGGTTGGTTGCATCGTGCTAGGTCTGTTTCTAAGCACTAGGCATCACAGTCTCTCACAGTTCTCCGGTACACAACGCAGTCATCAGAAAACAACCATTCTTTCTGCCAGGGCAAATCTTTTCTTTTTGTACAGAAGTCAAGTATATCCTTTTCGGCTGTTCTGGCATTTATCAAACCTTGACAAAAAAAAGTGTACAACAACCTCTGTACCCGGTGGCCACAATAAATTTATTTAATTTTATTGCCCCATAGCGGGCAATAAAAACCTGGACGAGCTGGTCACCTGTAAGCTTGGGTAAAATCGCACGCGAAAGCTGTATTCACTCAGAGCGAAGCTGCAAGACGTGACGCATCTTATCATATACTCTGCTTGACTGCCTCACATTTCCTTTTCTAGTGAATACGAAACGCTTCATGCTAATGAAGAATCAAAGCAATAAATCGGCTTGATGGTGTGCAACGTTTTCGCGGGCAAAAAGATATTAAGCCCATGATCCATATCGCGCTAATCAGGGGCACAGCAAATGTGACCTTTAAGAACATTAAGCCGAGCATGGCGCCCGCAAAAGCGCCGTACGAGTTGCCATAAACGAAGGCAACCCCTTTTTCCTTTACCACTGTGATTCGCGCAACGAAAATAATAAACCTGCAGAAGATTGGAAGAAATTACGGCGAAAGGCGTCCGCAGAAAGCACAATGGCATAGAAAAAGGCGGTGCGTGATGGTTTTGAACACGTCTTCTTGCGTTCTAGTTGGAGGTGAGGCGAGCTTTCCGTTAAGGAGCGAAATCACGAGACAGATTCCGGTCTGCCGACAAGTGTTCCAATAATGCGCCCCGATGTCCTCACCGCATGCATATGCCAAAAAGACGCCGGCGGTGCTTGGGTACGCAATCTGCCGTCTTTTTCCGAGTGCACCACGTTGCACCACGCTCCACCGACAATGCGCTGATGCGCCTCTACCGGGGACAATCAGTGCTAAGGTGTTGATCCATTATTGAAGAGGTTTTATCTCACTACAAGTGAGAGGGGAGAAAAGAAGTAGTGCTTTACGAGACGACATTCTCGCGACCTAAGCGAATCAAGCAGTCATGAGGTGACCTGGGCCTATATTCTCCAACCAGCGCAACAGATGTCAGACGAGGCTTCTATAGCTTACGTAACACTTTCCAATATCGTTTCACTCAAGGTCGCTTTGGAAAGTGCTGTTATTTGGCTTCAAGTAGACGCAACACCGCGCCAGCTGCAACTGTGCTTCCGACAGGCTTTCTTGCTCGAAAGTTCCCAGCGTGGCTGTTCTTACCTTCCTTTTTTCTGGCCTTATATTTTTGTATTCTTGCCATGTGCAACCATCTAACATGAAATAAGTTAAAACTATCAGGCAAGGCATGAAGCAGGATTTGGAACAATGCCTATGTCTGGAAGCAGTGCAAACTGCCATTCCACATTTACTGGAGCTAACAACTGCTGCGCCTTTGCTGTGCTTCCAGCATACCCGTCATGACGCAGGAGCCGCGCAGTTAGATTATTTCCGTAGTGAGACAACAAAGTTTAAAACACGGCGGAAAATCTGTACCCTGATCTCCATTAATTTCTTCAGGTGTTTCAGGACAGAACACTGTGCAGATGTTGGAAGCGCAGCATTTCCTGTAGTAATGGTTGGGAACCTGTCCTCGACAGAGAAATAGGAAGACGACTGCGTCGGGGTCGCAGTACATTTTGTCTACGCGAAGAAAAAAAAACAGCCACTGAACGACTTTTCTCATGCTTGCCCAGTAACGGCGCCCTCATGAATGTGTTTTCTAACATATTTGAATGCGTTAATATGCATGAAATAAGTACTAAATCTCAATATTGTCACGTAGTGGTGACTGCAGTCCAGAGAGCAGAAATAGCGCGAAAAGGGCTTCTAAACGAAACCCTCTATTTGGGCTCACATGCGCCCGCAAAGAAAAATGAGTCGGCGGCGGCGTAGCAACGAGAGTGCTCGGTGGTCGTCGAACGAATGCACGCCGCTCTCGGCTGTCCTCATTTTAAAGCCGATAGACAACTTTCGAAATAAAGGGCGGAAAGTTACTAGGCATTCTGGGACAACGTAGAATCGGCTCCGCCTGGATGCGACCACGTAAGATAAATCTGGGCACGCCATGCGTCAGAAACAAAGCGATAAAGTGGCGTGCCGGCAGCTTTGAAGACTGAACAAACGAACACTAGAAATATTCGCGGCAATATTAATTTGCCTCTGTTAAGAATCAGCAGTGGCTGCGCACAAATATATCTACCTAATATTTTAACCCATAAACTAAGGCTAAAAAATAAAAAAAAAATATTTCCTTTGTTTTTCTTACTGTTGACTACAGCCAGTATATGGTTTCAGTCATACCACGTGTCCCATTAATGAAAAATAGGAACATAACTGTGGCATTTCAAAACTTAGTCTGTGAACAATTGTCAAATCTGAGTCACGAGACTCTGATGACATTTAAGCTATGTTCTCAAAGAGATGACTTAATATGTGCGAATAGAAATCGTGTTCCTGACGCGAAGAACCGGTTTAACTTTTTCAACATGTTCAGACTCAACTCATATATAAATACGCGGAGCCTTCCTTAAATTTCTGTTATAAAGGTAACGTGCGGACACTAGATATAGTCCTCGAGAACTTATTATTTTGTGCTTTTTAGAGAGTTTAAGGACAGCGTTCAGATTTTCAAGGACTGACCTCTCAAGATGTTGACCATGGCTCAGTCGCTGCGATAAAACCTTCAAAAAACAGCATCATAATCTGTGTAGTTGCATACCGGTATCCTAGATACTATGCACATTGTTTTCACATTATTCACTTCCCACTCTCTTGACGTCCTTTGTTTTGATGACGCAAAAATTAAATACTTTTGTTTTCACACAAGTCAGGCTGAAGATCATTACAAAGCACACTGGAGAAGAGGCTCTACTACAGCAAAGAGGAGACAGACTTTAAAGAGGGCGCCGATGACAATGACAAGAAGCGCGGTAAAATTGGAATCTTAAACGCATGAAACCAACCACATGAATTTCACCATTTCCACAATTGTGGCCCACTTTGCGATGCCTCCGGAAATGAGCCTGTTTCGAATAGGAATACTGACAAGTGGTGTCAAGTCTGCGTGATTAAAGGCAGAGAAACTCCTGGGACTTCACGGGGTTTGTCGTCGTTTTGCCAACGAAAAACTAAAGATGTAAATGCAGATGCAGAGATTATTATATTTAGAAGTGCAGACCTCAGAAGAATACCTCAGCTCTTCATAGTTAGATATGAAGTGCACTTATGTTTATATGTTGCGTGGAGCTTAAGGTTATTACTGTTCTTACTATTTAATGTTACGTTATTTTTTATGAAACCTTAGAGCGCTCTAAAAATTGCAGTTTCCATGAATTAAACGCGGTTGTCAGCGGATTAGCCAGTAGGTTTCGAGAAAACTACATGTTACAGGCCGACTCTAGGATTGTGGCGTCGTTGCGTTTTTCAGGATATCAGTACCAAACATTGAACTGCCGTGAACTATCGGAACATGCTACCAGCGGACTGGAATCAGCATGACGTTTCCACCTTTTCTCACTTCTTTATTGGACGACGCCTTTGATGTTTTAAATCAAAGCCCAGGCGGAAGCATGCGCACCTGAGTGAACTTTGAACTTGATCGTAAGCCTGAATGTTCAAACACATGTAAATTACGACACAAGCCGTTCTGTGCGCTGCGGCTCTCTTCTGTTACTGGTCCTCCCGGTCTCAACAACTCATAACTTGCCTCTGGAGAAGCGTCAACGCTGCAAAGCTCGTTCTGTGGCACCCTTTGGAGAGAAAAGCTCCACTCCTCTCATGCTGAGCCTGAAGGTCATCTGGCTCTCAGATCTGACCTCTAATGAGAGGTGCGCCACATGTGCAAAATCGCGCTTAGCAGGTGCTTCGATCTTCTTTATCAAGGCCATAGCTGCTCGCTTGGCAGTCACGCCAGCCGCTGTGCTGGCTGCTGCTCGGCCGCTCCTCATCGCCAGTTGGGGCGTGGGATGTGTCACGTGCTTCGCTCTTGCGCTTGGCAGTCACGCCTACCGCTGCACCGACCGCCGCTCTGGACGCACGCTCTTGCACTTGTGGCACGTCATGTATCACGTGATTTGCTGAAGTCTTGAAAAAATGATGATGAACCAATACTAAATCGTGTATGCTTAACACAGCTTTAGTTCCATATATCCTGGCTCAGCTGAGTTGAGCCATTGCCCCATTTTTTCTATTCCTTCCCATTACAAATCGTTGTAGCACAAATCGGAACGTGGAAAGTAAATCGCGTGTAATGACAGCTTTCTTTAGGAGCAATAAACGCCCATCTAGTTTAAAGAATAGATATACCCTTGCTCTTCGCAGCGGCTGCCAAATGCCTTTGTATGAAAAACTCTTGTGTTGAAAATGTATCGCAGCATGCTATAATTTATAACACCCAACCAGAAAGGCATTTGTTGCCGTATGCATACCTTTTTTAGACTTTTGCATCGTCATTACTTCTTTTTTTTCTGTTTCCGCTGATCTACCTCACCCTCAAAACTTTTTTCGTCACAGCAAAGTACACTGTAGGAACGTGCCCTTCATTCGATAAGTTTCCCAGCTAATGCACAAGTTTGTCTGCGAGCTCTCTTCCTGTGAAAGTATTTTTTGACTGATAAACCATTTCATGTTTCTTTTACATCCAAAAAAAGGACGTTAGAAAACACCCAGAGGTTTTAAGCAGGCAACGCGACATACACACCGTTCTTAGGACAAATGGAAAGGCTTCCACGTTAGCAGATATTCACAGAATTGAACATCGCAAAAAGTATTTCTCCTCTAAGCCAGCTGCCAAATCTTAAGACCCACCTGGAGTGTGAGTTCGATGCGCGCGTGTGAAGTTCCTCCTTCAAAGAGCACAAATAGGAATAATATATCAGCAGTCAAACTCGCTGAGCTGGCACATATGCACAGTCGCAGAAACGAGAAAAGTTGCAAACCGTTTCCACATTGCTCGCGAACCCGTCAAGCAAGCGAGTTCTTACGTTAGGAATAGCCTTCAAGGCTTCGGCTTTTGTCGGGCCGTCAGGCATGTATGCCGCGGCCCTCCAGTGATAAAAGTACCGGACGTCCATACCAGACAGGGATCGTCGCTTGCGTGCCCTGCGGCTGACCTACGGGGAGAGAGTGTGTTCCGCGAAGCGTGACTAAACAACACTATGGGAATCCCAGCACGGTCATTTTGTACCGCAGTAACAAGCAGATTGCTCGCCCTTTCATGGTCAGTCGCCCCCTGTGTATGACATGTAGCCGATACGCCGCAATGCGACACAGAAGCCCCGAGGCACTAGACGATGTGTGAGCCTAGATTCTCTGAACGTATTGCATTCTTTCCATTCTATTGATCGTGACGGTGTTTCACAAAGCGCAAAGAGTTTAAGCCGCTGGAGTTGACCACAGCAGAAAACGAATGCTGTGCGTGCTTGACCTCCCTGTACTATTTTTGTGGCTTCATAGATGGCCTTATAAAAGCAGTGAACGAATCTCATGTGTGTTCGGCCCCATTTCATTTTTTGGCCGTTAGTTCAGCACGTGGAGTCGTAGCGTAATGGCTAGCGTTCCACCTTCATTATTGTGAAAAGTTAGTGACAGAGCTCCAACAATTACTCACACGAATCATAATATTTATTTAAAAGCATTAACATAGCAAAACAAAAATAGTCCGTTCTCTTCTCCAAGCGTGCCCTAATTCGAAATGGATTCGGAATGTACTGGTATAAAGATTGTTTCACACTGACACTTTGTTTATCTAGAAATATAAGCGCGGGGTAGTTGTCAGGTAATCTATTATTGTGTGCTCATGATGAAGAACACTACAGAAGACGTGATTTCACCAAATTATTGGCGTCTCATACGACAGAGTTTGGGTAGATGTTGTCTAACTGGCGTCCTTGAGGTGCTGCTCTCCACACCAGATTAGCGGTGACTTCGACCCTGATGCTCTCACGTTTTCACTCTACTTTGAACCGATTTGGCCAAGTCCAAATTGAAGCCTAGCTTTAAAAGTTTGTCGCAATAAGAAAGCGGCTCTATGCAAGATGCACCAAACTCGCACGTTCCCATCATGTAATCTTTCAATCGTGGTCGTCGCCATATTGTTCCCTGGGCGGCTGCGGGCACTTCGAAGGACCACTTTCACCGCTTGGTAGCACCAGGCACACACTGGAATCCATCCATCAACATGGCGGCGCCCAGGTTGCAAAGGTTTTAAGAGATCGGTCGACCGATTACTCAATTAAGTAGTACGAGAAAATACAGGTAACAATTGAAGTTAAACCCACAGATACTGATTAAATTTGCCGTGGGATAAGAGAGATAGTGAGGCCCACTCCCACTGATTCATACTCGCCCTCAACAGTCTGAGGTTGATCTACAAGCTCGGCTGGGATGCAAGTTTGTCCGTTAAATATGATGCGCCAGACATTATTTCCGCTAGAAAGAGCCAAAAGTGACATTCAAGCTGGCATTAAGGCATTAGAGGACAAGAGTAAAGGGCATCATCAAGCGCGGTTCGTCTTCTTTTGTGTGTTCCACACCAGACTACCGTAAGACTGATAATGCACAGCTTATTCCTTAGACTCACAGCTGCTGTCCTAGGCTAATGTTGGTGCAACTACGCAAACTACAAAAGTATGAAATTATTGCGGACGAGGCTGCATGTCACGTCACTTTCTGCGCTTTCGCACAGATCTCAGCATTAGCATTAGCCTTTTTTGTCGGGAACAACTTGATGACCCAAATTTTTTCATATATTGTAAGATTTCACTATAACAATCAATATATAAGCAAATACCGACGGCAGTCTTGTATTTTTTTCTCTTAACGTTTTTGCGATCTTCAGAAGCGATCTTCATGCCGTAGGTAGTATAAGAGAGTTCTCGGACAGCTTCCGCCCTCAAAGTTCGATCGCGTTCCTGCATGGCACTCGCGGTAATACGTACAGGACGCACTACGTCCACTCCTATGGATGAAGGTGGCGCTGGTAAATCCTCTAGAAGGTCGCTTACACTGCACAAATACCCACGAAAGCAGAAGATTAGACAGCCGCCGCCGCAGCTGAGTTGGTAGAGCACCGATCGCAAAATTCGAAGGTCGTGGATTCGGATCCCAACAACTGCATATGGTTACTTTTCATCTGCTTTTATTAATCTCCCATTGATAAAAACTAGAAAAAATTAAAAAGGCATCCCCTATGCTCCTTGGTTTCGGTAAGTGTTCGCTTCCGTCATGTTTGCTATTCAGGGATGAGTCATGAGATTCGCTAAGCAATCACGACCGCCTACACAATGACTTCATTCCCTGCGCCGTGGCCACTCCGTAAGTGAACAGCTTTGTAACTCGCCACGAGTTTCACTTAACGTATATCACCTTCTCGAAAGGTAAATTGTTTTAGAAAAACAACATAGTTCCTGGTGCGTTTCAGCCAGCTGCGTCACTAAAATACACTAAATAAGTTGTGGAACCTACACACTTTGCAGCGTGCCCTCCATAGACAAGCCAAGGTGTAAACATGGAAGTTCTTCAAGAAAATTAAGTATTGGCGCTGAAAGCCGTCTAGCTGCAGTGCTGCTAAGAGAGCTATAACTACTAGATGAGAAAAACTTGTACGCTGTCGACGTCTGTGTCACGCCTCAAGCACTTTCCTTAAACTGATGCTAGCCCAAACCCCTGTCACGCGAGCACCACCCCAACTTCACAGCGCGTTTAGTGGATTTCATTTAACCGCATGTGCTCGTATCACGAACACCTTCGCCGAGGGAGGCGGCGTGCCTGGACTCATAAGTAAGCCTTTTTTGTTGATAAACTTAGTGGGAAACATACCTCCGAAGCTACGTGCCTGGAAAGCTGAAGGGTAGCTAAGATGAGCCCTAGAGCGTAACAGGCGAGTTGGTGAAACATTTTACAGTTAACAGCGCAAAAGGCGTGAGCAAAAGGAGAGGAATCATAGGACAAGCGCTGCTTATATGTGTCATCTCTTGTCCACGCTTATAGTGCTGTTTCACCTTTAAAAAGTAGCTAACGTGCCTCTTGCACGCGAGGCGGATGTTCTGCTTCTACGCCATCGCTGCGTAAGCTGCGCTGGATAAAAAAAAACTCCGCGTGTCGATGGAATTGCATAACCAGGCCTGGAGTGCGGCCTGATCTCGGTGACCAAAACCGGCAACGCACTTCCTCACCAGAAAAGGATTTGTCCACCTTGGTGTAGTACTTCGCCGCAATCTTCTATGAACAAACCAATTAACCCTCGGCCCTCAGTCCCCAGCGGCTGCGGAGAACTGACCACGGCGGCGGTCAGATCTGCGACGCAGCGGAAGGTGCTAAGAATCTCTGGCCCTGGACAGGCCGCCATTAGAAACTGAACCTGGCAACGTTTAACGCAAGAACCTTATCAAGTGAGGTTAGCTTAGCAGTGCTGTTGGAAGAATTATCGGGTATTAAATGGGATGTCATAGAGCTTAGTGAGGTTAGGGGGACATAATGGGGACATAACAGTACTAAAGGGCGGGCACGTACTGTGCTATCGTGGATTAGCAGATAGGCGAGAACTAGGTGTGGGATTCTCCATACATCAGGATATAGCTGGCAACATTGAGGAGTTTTATAGTACTAACGAGAGAGTGGCAGCTATCGTAATTAGGCTTAATAAGAGGTACAAGCTGAAGGTGGTGCAGGCCTACGCGCCTACATCAAGCCATGATGACCAGATAGTTGAAAGCTTCTATGAGGATGTGGAATCGGCAATGACTAAAGTAAAATCACAGTACACTGTACCAATGGGCGACTTGAATGCGAAGGTAGGTAAAAAGCAGGCTGCAGACCAGGCGGTAGGTGACTATGGAATAGATTCTAGGAATAGTAGGGGAGAGTTATTAGTAGAGTTCGCTGATAAAAATAATTTACTGATTATGAATACTTCTTCCGCAAACGAACAAACAGGAAGTGGACGTAGATGAGCCCCAATGGTAAGACTAAAAATGGAATAGACTTCATACTGTGCGCTCAGCCTGGCATCATAGAGGATGTGGAGGTCCTCGGTAAAGTCCCTTGTAGCGACCACAGAATGGTAAGGTTTCATATTAGCTTAGATTTTAAGAGGGAGCGGAGGAAACTAGTGAAGCGAAAGGCTATTAACGAATCAGCATTAAGAGGGAAGGTAGAGGAATTCAGAATATCGCTGCAGAACAGATTTTCTGCTTTAAATGAAAAAGACGGCCGTAGTGTTGAAACAATGAATGATAATCTCACAGCTATCATTAGAGAGTGCGCCGCATAAGTAGGTGGTAGGATGGTTCGACAGGATACCAGCAAGCTATCTCAGGAGACTAAAGATCAGATTAAAGAACGCCAAAGCATCAGGACGTGTAACTCCACAGACAGGATAGAACTAGCAGAGCTAAGGAAGTCAATAAATAAGCGCAAGGTAGCCGACATAAGAAAGTTTAACATGGAGAAAATCGAGCATGCTCTAAGGAAAGGAGGTAGCCTAAAATCAGTGAAGAGAAAACTGGGCATAGGTAAAAACCAGATGTATGCGCTAAAATACAAAGAGGGCAATGTCATTAGCAATATGGATAAGACAGTTTAAGTTGCCGAAGAGTTTTACACAAATCTATACATTAGCGAATGCAATCAAGTTACTGAAAGAGGCAGTCGAGCACAGATATGGGACACCCCGCCAGGAACGTAGGATGAAGTAAAGAAAGCCTTAGGAACAATGCAAAGGGGGAAAGCATGGTGAGGCTCAAGTAACACCAGATTTGATGAAGGACGGAGGAGAGATTGCGCTAGAAAAACTAGCCACCCTGCATACGCAATGCCTTGTGACATCGAGAGTACCAGAAGCTTGGAAGAACGCTAGCATTATCTTAATTCACAAGAGAGGAGAAGTTAAGGACTTAAAAAATTGCAGACCGATCAGGTTACTGTCCGTCGCCTACAAGGTATTTACTAAGGTAATCGCTAATAGATTCAGGACCACCTTAGAATTCAGTCAACCAAAAGACCAGGCAGGATTTCGTAAAGGATACTCGACAATAGACCACATTCACATTATCAATCAGGTGATAGAGAAATGCGCAGAATATAACCAACCCCTATATATAGCCTTCATTGATTACGAGAAAGCATTTGACTCAGTGGAAACCTGAGCTGTCATGCATTATTTGTGGAATCAGGGTGTGGAATAGTGTTATGTGAATATATTGGAAGATATTTATAACGACTACACAGCTACTATAGTTCTCCATAAAGCCAGCAATAAAATTCCAATACGGAAAGGTGTCACGCAGGGAGACACAATCTCGCCAGTGCTATTCACCGCCGGCTTACAGGAGGTATTCCGGGGCCTGAAATTGGAAAAGTTGACGATAAGAGTTAATGGAGCATACCTGAGTAATTTGCGATTGGCTGGTGACATTGCCTTGCTAAGCCACTCAGGACAAGATCTAAAAAGCATGATCAATGAGTTAGATAGGCAGAGCAGAACGGTGGGGCTAAAAATTAACATGCAGAAAACCAAAGTAAAGTTCAACAACCTAGCAAGGGACAGCAGTTTACATTTGGTAGCGAGGTCCTGGAAGTAGTAAGAGAATATATCTACTTAGGGCAGGTAGTGACCGCAGATCCGGATCATGAGGGAAATAATTAGAAAAATAAGAATGGGGTGGAGCGCATATGGCAGGTTCTCTCAGATCATGAATGGAAGTTTGCCATTATCTCTCAAAGGAAAAATATACAGCAGCTGTATCTCACCGGTACTCACCTATGGGGCAGAAACGTGGAGGCTAGCAAAGAGTGTTAAGCTTAAATTAAGGACAACGCACCAGCTATGGAGAGGAAAATGATAAGTGTAGCGTTAAGAGATCGGATGAGGGCTGAGTGGTTGAGGCAACAAACGCGTGTTAATGATATTCTAGTTGAAATCAAGAGGAAGAAATGTGCTTGGGCAGGGCATGTAATGCGAAGGAAAGATAACCGCTGGTCCTTAAGGGTAACGGAGTGGATTCCAAGAGAAGGCAAACGTAGCAGGGGACGGCAGAAAGTTAGGTGGGCGGATGAGATTAAGAAGTTTGCGGGGATACAGTGGTCGCAACTGGCACAGGACAGGGTTAGTTGGAGAGACATGGGAGATGCCTTTGCCCTTAAGGACCCAAACTTTTTCGGAACCAACACCAAGGGTGTCGCCCAATCAGAATGTTGAAGGGGGGGGGGGGGGGAGGGGAGGGTTGGAATGTTGGGGATCTGAGTGCAACCGGAACCGGCCAAGCTTTGCAAAAGCGTGGTTGGACTTTTGAGTCTAGCTAACTGGTGGCCCACATAGCTTAAGACGTTTTCATCAAAAACACCTGCGTGCTTTTCTAGCAGGCAATACAGCACTGTTTTCTTGGTGTGCGTTACGTCTTGCGTTTGATTTACGCCTTGCAAACGATTGTTCAGTGCAGAAAAATAGTTGCGGCCCAGAAGGTTGCACCCGCTTCCTTCGATGACATGCAGTGGAAGGACGTAATTCTTTCACTTGTGCCTAACTTGTACTTGAGTAGCCCCTGCAAGGCTCAAGTGCTCTCCTGACCACATGTGAAGGCACAAGTCTGATTTTTCTAGTGGTGGACGGTTTCGTAGGCCAACTCCGATCGTAAGTTTCCTTGTTGATTAGCGGATATGCTGCACCAGAGTCAACCCCGATCTCCAGCGTCTTACCGTCGTCGAGTACCGGCACCATGAACTTTGAATTGAGGTCCCGTGTTGGCCTCTTGGGAGACTGCTCCATGCTTCTATCATGGCTTGCAGTCTTAGGGTCGATTTGATGCGTAGAATCCCCCTTGCTTTTGCTTTGCGATGTAAGCTCTTGCGATATGTCCGCTTTTCTTGCAAAATTGTCGTGCAGAATTCCGTAACTTGTAATCTCTTTGCAGTTTCTTTCCTCCCGCTTGTCTTGTCCACTTCTAGGTTTTCTGTTTTCAGCTTTATGCTCTGCTGCTGGGGGGCAACGCTTACCGCTTCTCGGCGCGGTCGAAGGGCTGCTGGAATGTAAGCTCTCTTTCGGCGAATAGACGCTGTTGAACGAACTCATTGCGGATGCCGCAGATGAAACGGTCGCGTAACATGATATCCAGGGGAAGCTTGGCATTTACGCTGGCCATCGATGCGTCTGCTGCAGGCGGTGCACTGACGCCGAGTTTACAACCCGCGACGAGTTCTCCCAAAGCAGCGTACAGTAACGTGAGCAGCAGTGGACTAGCCTGGTTGTTGGTCCCGTCTCCGGAATCTGCAGCGGCAGTGTAGCTGAGATGGGCGTGGATCATAATGCGTAGCTAAGGTTTGGACGATCTCATCGTACGACTCTTCTCCTGGGCTCTATTCTGAGACCAGTGGGCGGACAGTTTCAAATGTCTCCGACTCGCAAAGATTAACGAGCAAGCCTCGCTTCTTCTCGTCTCTTCTGAAGAAATTTGCCACGAAGTAGAACCCAAGGCGTTGTATCCATGACGGCCAGGACTTCCCCGAGAACGGATCGATAGAAGCTTGAAGGGACACCATATCTAGTTCCGCACACCCGTTTATTCACTGAGTTTTCGTTTGCCTCGTCATCAGTGCTACATGCTCTTGGTACGTACGTTTATTAGAGACATACTGAGAATTAATCGGTATATTTACAGGGGCGGGGACTGCTCTCTCGGTGCGTACGCTGCTGCTCGGATCTCTGCAAGTCGGCTCTTAATTGCCGAAACCGATACTCGGACAAACGACACCAGATACCGAAAATCACGTACACCGCAGATCTGTAATTATAGCATTGCCCTCCTAAGGGTAGGATAAGCGTTAGATGATGGTGAAATAAAGACCGGTACCCGCGTCAGCGAAGTGATACACAAAGGGTACTCCAAGCCGCTAAGTGTCCTCTCAAGTATTTGCTTCCATCTGGCATCCCTCAATGCCAAAGCTCAGTTCTTAAAACCTTTGGCCAGCAGGCTGCGGCCGTCTTTCGTATCTGTGGAAGACCTCTTGTAAGGTAGATTACAGTGTCGTTTTTATAACTTGTAATATTACAGTGGAAGTAACCGCATGGAAAAACTGGAAGCAGCAGTGCTTACTATAGTTGAAGTCACTATGTTGTCTTCATCTAGGCCGTTCTATGCTCTAGTTCTGCACTGCTAATTCTACTCTATTCAAACTTGATGTCTAATTTACTGCGTGTGGCGCAGTCTTCCTACGCTTCGCTATCAATGTCTTTTGTTTCAATCGGTTTTATTTTACGACCAAGAAATTGTAGTTTTGCTTTCCTGCTTGCGTGTAATGCATCGCAGCAGCACTCAGTTAAGCCATCAGGGGGGGTTCGATGACGTATGTCTGCAAATATGAGGTATACAGAGTCTACCACAATGTATAAAACGAGATGCCGTTAAACAAATGAAAACACTTCAAGACTGTTAAAAGTTAGAATGCTTACACCTACTACCCTCCTTTCCTGCCTCGTACTATAGACAGCTAAATTTTAAAGTATTTTCTACCGCTTGTAAGCATGAAGATCCGCATTAAGATCCATTATGTGCATCATGTAAGCAGGAGGGTTCGTTTTGGCCTGTACACGATTCCCTTCGGCCATGAATGAAAACAGCGGCGCAAGTGCTACGTAGCACTGCCAAACTGTTGAGGAAATATCAAAGGTTAGGCTTGTGATCGACATCGGCTGTCATGACCAGAATAACCCGTGATCACGGTCATAGTTTTGTAAAACGACAACGCACCAAAGAAACCCACATAACAAAACTACTCGTAGTTATTGGCTTTCATTTTCGCATTCTGGGATGTAAGAAAAGCAGTTCCCTGTTTCAGAGCAAACAAAAGCTGGCCACCATTGCATCTGGATTTCGGTGTGCGCTTACATCTGCGTTCCTTTAAATACCGATAGCCCCACAGAATACAACCGATGCTTCTCTGTGCTTGACATTCTTTGCATTGGGACACTCACTTTATAAAAACAAAAACTAGTTAGCTGAAACCTATTACCCCGAAATTCTACAATTTACCCTCGCACACGATGCGCTGTTCTTACCCCCAGAGATTACAGTGCAGTTTAAATTTTCAGCGTACACTGATAATGTTTCTTAAGCAGTAATAAAAATGTATTACATTCCTGAATTGCTTTTCGCCACGCCTTCCTTAAGTCGGTGCCCAGAGAAGCGCCCTGAAACTGAGGCTTACGAAATGCCTTGGCAAATGGCTGGAGCTAGCTTTCGAAGTCTTGAGTGCGAACTGCATCATAAAAGCAAATCAGATTCCTTGCCGCTACTTTCGCAAAATGGCTGCACTGTGACTGCCTTTCCTGCAGCAATGAAGCCTGTCGCCACACCTTGTTCGTTATCGTTTCTTTTTTCGTAACCTGCGCCAATGAGGGTCATACACGTGGCTCGCAGCGAGTACAGGAAGCATGCATAAATCACGCATTAAGTTAAATCCTGTTCAGAATGCAGTAAAATGATATTGCCCCTGTGGTCGTGACAATATTGAAACTTTCATTCAGGTCTTCAAATATCTTTGCAGCTCAAATGACTACGTCAAGAAAAGGTTGAAATAAGCCATGAAATAACACGTACACGATGCATCTAATATTAACTGCTGCAAAATAGTTTATTTCAAAAAGTGTGACGATGGCGAAATAGCGAAAGCAATAAAAGTACGCCTTTTATCCTGCCCTTTCTTTTAATAAAGCAAGGTTTATATACCACACGAGTTAGTCAGTTTTGACAAGATAATTCACGCGGATTCTCCAGAGCAATGATTTCCTAAGCTTGTTACTCTCAGTGTTATTGCAGTTATAGATTAAATAAACGGCGGGAAATGCAGGCGTCGTTCAAAAGCCATTCAAAAAACGAACAGCCACTCCAAACATACTTACTGGCCTCGAGGCTTAATGGTCGCATATTCATTCGCAAAAGTATTTATCCAGGAATACGAACCTGAAGTTCAGATCTGGAGCGTAATTATGGCGGAATACTTGCGCAAGCGTTTAGAGGAAGCCGCACAGTTTGACTTTCTCGCTAAATCTTTTACTATAGAGGGAAGGCATTTTTTTGTTTCAACAAGACATGCAGCGACTTGTTAGCAATAAAAACAAAAGCCCCATGGTAGTCTCTTTCGGATGTCACTCGAATACAAGAAATCGCTGCCTAGTTTCGAAAAACATGTCTTCGCTTCTTGCTTATAACAACAGTCAGGATCTTCTGGACTGCGTAGGTTACAGCAAGGAAGAAAAAATCGAGCACAGTCAAGCGCGGAACCCCAGGCGGAAGACCAGTGGACGGTGGGAAGAGGGTGGAGTACAGAGGCCCGTCACAATTCAGCGGATGCCAAGCAGCGGCGCACGTCTCTCCTTATTGTCCACTGAGAGCCACGCATTAGAGGCGGCGTCTACTCTAGTCCCAAGCGTGCTTAAGAGGGGAAAGATGTGACGTGCTTGCCTCAGTAACGGTCTGCTGCACTCCGAAACGTGTGCCCTCGGGAAATCATCTCCCAAGCTAGCGGGACACAAAAACCCTGTTGCTTCGTTGCACTTTACCCCACGGCGCAAGGAAAAGTGTACCCCTCTCGATCGCAATGCGGTGTATTAAATCAACGCACAGACCAAAGTGCTGCAGGCGAGGAGCGGAAGTCGCGTGGGTCTCTGAGGTCAGTGCCTTCTATTTGGAGGGACAGAAGAAAACTTTATTCAATTATCTCCCTTACAACTTTCGCATCTGATGTGGCCGTAATTTTGCAGCTATCGAAAACATGCCCTAGCATGGCAGGAAAGTGATAAGCAGCGTTCCAACATTTGTCCTCCACATGCGACCATACCGCGAAATTCAGAAGCAGGGATTTCTGACCGACGTAGACCCTGCTTGGTGTAGTGTGGATATTAGTTGAGAGACGGGAGCACCGAAAGTACCTGAGCCGGACTTTTTGTTTCGCGATGAGAACTGTTTCTTTTGCGTATGCGCACTGTAGACTTCTCGTCGCTTGATTAACCAGACAAGCTCAGAACTAACCTAAGGGCAACGACTGTCTCTATGCTTATAATCGCTCTTTAATAAAGATACAACAAGAACGTAGGATTTCTGGGATGTATGCTCTTTTACACATTTTAAAGCATTTATTCACCTTGTCACTGCCACGCTGCTAAGCAAGGAATAAATAATGAGGGGCTTGAGTCAAAACAAATAGATCACAATAAGGAGATTTCAAACTTCAGGAAGCTTCGTCTCTTAATCTATTCACCTGCAATTTAGTGATCTTCCTTAAGCGCTCTATGGATTGCATCATACACGAAAGGTATTAGAAAATTTGGGAGATACTTAAGCTCCGCCTTTAAGGGCATGACGCAATAGCCTTAATGGGTCACATCACCGGGTGCGCTACCCAATCAGACACGGGCATTCTGTTTCTCCTTTCACAATCTCAATTATGATGTGAATGACCACACGGTATACATATATAGAGCCCCGCTACGAGCAAGCCAAAAGAATCCGCATGCGTGGCCCTAAGGCCACGCAGGCATGTGGCCCTACACGCATCCCAAGGGTCAGGGATTCGATTACGAACTAACAACCGCAATCTTTTGTTCCTCATTATTCACTTGTTTACATACTTACATGTCTCAATGATTATTCAATCATGGAGCAACCTTCTCGTCACCAATTTTTATAATGTTGCAGTCACTTTTTAATTCTGCCACTCGACGTGTAACGTACACGCCTCTTCTACCAATCCAGAGTTTCAGAGCACAACGAAGACGGACTACGATGGGTCTTCCGCTGAAAGCGATCCTTAATGCTGTTGCGTTAAATTTACTGACGTCGGCGGTTGACGCTTGATCGCGAAGCTAGCAGCTCGGACAAGCCTCAGCGTTGCCTCAAAGCGGTGACCGAGGCCGCGAAGACCGGCTAACACACAGGATTTTATGGCAATGCAAGTTACGCATATAACTAGTGAAAGTGCACAGATGATGATTGTGGGCATATAGGAGTGTGACTCAGTCCGTCTTCAGCAATTAACTCATTCTGCACTAAAGTCTTATCGATGAGCATTTTGAAACAAACGTAACCAAAAGGCGAATAACTTTAATAATGGTGCATTGCAAACACTTTGTGCGTGAGCTATGTGCGCTTTCTAAAAATGTAACTGCGAAAGCTGCAACAACAGGAATGCACCGACAATTACATGGTTGCACCAACACACGCTCATATAAAGCAAGTTTCAAACCAGGTACATGGTTAGATGTCCAGCATTCAACCAGAACCATGTCGAGAACACCTAGCTGACGCATTCTAGACAAGCTTTTTGCCCTGTTTAAAGTGATGAACTGAACAACACGAGTTATTTTCATCACGAGCGCATATTTATGCTCAGAAATGCAGTCTGAATGAGAGGTGGTTACTTCCAGATTGTCAACATCGCTCTCAGGCTGCGATGTGCAATAGGTGCATGGGGTGAACGTACAGGCTTGCGCAAAAGTGGAGCGATAACACGAATGGCAGTGATTGCGATTTTTCTTTGTATAAAGGCGTGCCCGTCAGAAGTGTGTCGGCAGACAGGCAAACATGTTTGGCCAGGCATCCTATTCACATCTTGAAAACAGGCGTACCGTGAGAAAGCGCTGGCACGCTGTTCTGTCAGTTCGCGAAGGCTCTCCGCTTGTGGGCGGGGGTGTACATAACATGTGTTCACCTCAGATTATGTGCAAACTTGCTGCTCAAAACAGAAAACGAAGAAATAGGATCCCCGAAGAATCAGGGAAATATCAAACCTCGATTCCACACCATCGAAAGTCGGATTCGAGGTAGCAGAAACATGGATGGGAGGAAAATCCAACAGGTTAGCAGGAAAATCCGGCGCATTAATTGATCCGCGTGCTTTAGATTGGCAAGTGCTTTCTCTTTATTAAGGTAGTTCCTCTAATTGCAACGCTTCGCGTTTTCGCAGAGAGTCGGTGAGAAAACTTGATTGCCTCACTGAATCTGCTGGGACTGGAAACACGCACGAACAGGCTGACAATTGCTTCCGGAAAAAAAGGGAACAATACTTTCCCAGGAAAGAGGAGAGTATCGAAGGGAAGAACGGAATAGAGGACACAAAGATAACGCCGCGTGGCACGAGCGAACTAACAACCGATGACAATAGCGCAATTTGAAGTTTTTGGCACACAAGACACGAACGCAGTCACACGTATAGGCTTTTGCATGAGCTAGCGGTACCAATTGGAGCACTTAACGAAGCCAGTGAGCGTGCAACTACGTCCTACTTTTCAGCATGCAGATACATGTTCCTTTTCAAACTTGATATAAAGTTGGGAAGGTTAGAAACGGCAACGGCTGATGTCACTAAGAGTTGGGAGCTATTATGCATGCGTTTTTGCGGCGCCCTAATTTTGCACATTGAAAACATAGATTTCCTCCTGCTTGAGCAGGAGGCCCGCTGTAGTTCCAAAAGTAATTGGCCCACTGCCGGCTGCAGCTCCTGATCGGCAGGTGTTTAAATCAGGAGAGCTCATACTCAGCGCGCACTCAGCAGAAAGCCGTCATTAGGTTTTAATCATTATGGAAGGACCGCAAATGTGTCGCTATGCTCAGGACAAGCCTCTGAAAATTGCTTGCTCCGATTTTTACTAAAAGTATTCCAGCATACCTAGGGCGACCTCTTGCCGCAAATCAAACAGTCACTCTATTTCAAATGCGAGCTTCATCAAGTTCGGAACAGGATGGCTGCAGGGGCTGTAGTACATTTCTTTTCTAATGCGGTAACAACACAATGACATTTTTCTTAATGTGTACAATAAAAATGCCCTGCTTCTCAAAATAAGGAACGGCGCCAGTGCCGTAGCATGCCAGAAAAAGAGACTCCCCAATCAACGGTGCCTTGTCTTCTCAGCAAAGAGCGCTTTCGGCTATCCCGGAGCGTTGTGTATTGCATTATCCGCGCTGTTATGTATTTTCCTTTTTTATCTGCAACTGAAATTTTTCTTCTTCCAACTTTTAGCAATGTACCACAATATTTCGCACGCTGCGGTATCTTCTTTATTAGCGCCAGTTAACGCGCCACGGTCGTCACCGCACGAGTGTCAGTGCATGGGTGTCAGTGGGCGTCAAGATATCAGTGCATTTTTGTTTATTTTTATTCTAGTGTTCCCCGAGACAACTCATCAAATAACCTGAATTTTTCATGTCTAGTTAAGAGGCATCTTAGTTTTTTGGCCACCTTCATAGAAATTCTGTTTTTTTCTCGTGGAAGTTTTACTTTTTGGATCTACTCAAAAGCCGTAGCTGTGGAGCTTTTGAGGCTCCTTAACCCTAAAATTTAACAAAGATTACAGCCAGAACCCCCTTTTTCTGGAGGCTGTGAGGGAACAATCGAGAATAAGAACTTGAGAATATTTTTTACTGAAGGAAGTTGAACACAGGCACAAAAAACGATATGCAATTTTTCTTCCGATTTCATTTCCTAGCAACCTCTAGAACTGAGAGGAAATTTTAGAATCAGTGAACATTTCAGTCGAATTATTCACGCAGCAGAATGCCGCGAGCCGTCACATGCAGGCGCCAATTTATCGTCAACACATAACATTAGCCAGTTAGAGGCACCATTTAGCATTCTAAGACGTGCTTAACCTGGAATACTCCACTGCATTTTTATGTTCGTGTTGCATCGTGTTATGTTGTCTTGCATACCCAACCAGCGTGGGTAGCAACCAATTCTTGGTGCATTCGTTTCGTTGCATTGTGAAAGCTGCTGATCTATATTCTGGAGACGCGACTGTATGAGACAATCCTTGTTTCTCGCCTCTCGTAGGCTCCTTGCGAAGGAAGTTCTGCGGGCGCTTCGCCGCGGAAGCAACTGCTGTATTGTTTCTTCGTGCTCGCGTTCTTTGCCCCTGGTAAAATTGCACCGATTAACTTATTTTCCCTCCTTTGTCCCCTTCACCTAATTCTCTCCATTCCGCAGACGGAGCCAACGTGTTTCTGTTTTCTTCAAGTGGCGCTCATTCTGAGTCTGTGGCTTTTGGCGGCGTTTGTTTCCGCGCCCCGCTTTTCTTACAGGAAGGTACTGTTGCTCAATTCTAGCGTTCGGGGCGCAAAACGAATTTCCATGGTGAAATTATTCTCGCCTTTTCTGACGCCTTTGTCAACGCCTTCTACTTTCATCGACGTAGGCAACTTCTTTTTATCGTATTTAATCTGGTATCCGAAGTTAGTCTATGTTCCATTAAGCAGCCGCTTCTCAATGATCACCATGGACTCTAAATTTATACAAGTTGAAGTGTCGCCTAGAAACGTGGGCAGACGCATTTGGGTGATTGCCGAGCAAAAAGACGATGACGGCGTTCCGAGCGTTCGCGTTTTTGATGTTCCCCGCCCGGTCAACACGCTAGCCCGAGAAATTACACGCCTGGTGGACAAAGGGGGGGGGGGGGGGGGGGGGGTGGGGGGGGGGGAGCCATTGCATCTGCTGAGCAGCGTGAGCCTACCCAGGCTTCGCGGCTGGATCTGCTGTTTGCAGAGGTCAACAGCCAATGCGAGGCTGAAATACACCGGTATTACACAGAGTAAATGACGCACAGTTGGTGCAAGATCCTGCGCTGAGCGTGAGCCGTAAAAAGAAACATGTTGGTGTGGCTGCGGCGCCAGTTCCAGCCCTGCTGGGATTCCTGATTCCGCTGTTGAATGTGCCACAGAGGCACCTCATTGTCATCCTGGCAGTTCACTCTCGGACGGCTACTGTGGTGCGGTTGTGCATAATGCAAGGGGTGTATCGAAGCGCGGCGTGTCTCCGAATTCTGCCGCCTCTCAGGAGGCATGTAGTCGAGGGTTCGACGAAAACCAATCATGGTGATCCGATGAAAAGAAGCAGTCACTCACCTTAGTCGAAAAGAAGCGACCGACCTATCAAAACTACCGCGAGTTTTTAGTCTTTTCTTTTCTCGTATTTTCATTTTAACTGTGGTCAGTAACAGCTTCTTTGTTACGTGGGATCACCATGCCTGACCAGACCGAATTCCGTCTAAATCTCAACACTTTGCCTGTCCTGCTCATTGATAGCAACAAACCTGTTTGGGTTTCGAAATGCATTTTCTTTCGAACTATGGTTAGCGACTGCTGCTTCATTTCACCGGTTTACCAGGAGGACATCGTGCCTGCCAAGCCACAAGTTCCGTCATCGAATGTACAAGGACAAGTCTCAGTATTCCAGATAGAGGAGAAAGGGTGCCAGCTCTAGGTAGGTCTCACCTTCCGGATTGGCACCAGACATCGGGAATATTTGGCTTCACTGCAAGTTGGTCACAATGACGAACGTCCAGCAGTTTCTAGTCCCTGCGCTCCAATTGTGTGGGCTAGTCTAGATATACACAGGTACGCCTGGCCGATAGTTTTCGAGCAGTAGGCTAGATATTGTTGCTGTTCAAAATGCAGAAAGTGAATTTGATGCAAATGTGACCCTCGGGCTCTTCTAAACTGATTACAATGTGTGTGCGTCGCACTCGGTGGGCCTCTTGGTGGCTTGCTTTCTGTTCCCTAAAAAGACTCTCTGTTTCTGACTTATGCGCCAAGTTGACACAGAAGGGAGCCTGATACGTTGGGACTTTCGCTGCATGGGAAATCATGCCGGTCCATGAACGCGTAAGCTTGAAATAGGTACAGGGAGCAGTTTTCTTTCAGGGTGTTGCAACTTTTATAGACTGCAATCCATAGAGTTCCTTACTATTACCTAGAGGGAAAGCTGGCAGCCCGTCTATGGGAGTTTGCATGGAGACCCCTCGATACCACTTCAGCCACCATGGACGCTGAAAGCCTCATGGGGCGGTGAGGTACCGATTGCAGAACTAGAGTTTTTGACCAAAAATTAATAGAAAAATAAAGCTGTTCGGTAACTACGACTGTCGTAACATTCAATATACTGTCTGTAAACTTCTACAAACGAAAAGAAAAGCATGTAAATGCTATGTTTCCCAAACTAAGAGATGACTAGCGTTCCCATTGGCCAAGTAATAAACACTACAAGAACTATGGTAGAGAGAGGGTGTGGAGATGGTCCTTGGCGATCACAAAATGAACAAGGGAAGGGAAAACCTCAGGTTGCTTGAGCCAACGTTTCTTCAAGGGGACTTGTCTTCGTCTGGGCAAAGCGTTCATCATTGGCAGGGATTAAATAGGGCCTTCGCTCCGAGGAGGAAGGCCCCGGGGGTGGGGAAGGAAAGTGGTGTGAGAGGGGATGCGTGTCAGGAAGGGGAGGGAGGTGAATCTTGATTCGTTAAGCTGCAATAGTGGAAAAACTTATATCCCGAGGGTGTGTAATGAACAAAGGCTTTGAAGGGGCTGCGACGGGGGGTTGGCGCTGAGTGGACCTGAAAAACTCAGATAAGAGGATTAGTCAGCTTGGTACAGGGAAATGAGAACAAGGCAAACAAAATAGGCTGGCACTGGAAGGAGAACGAAAGGGGGTACATTTCCAAGGAAGGGCAAGGCAGGGGGGGGGGAATGGCTCGAGTTCAGAGAAAGCCAGAAGGTGGGGGCAGAGGGGGTAACAGGAATGTCATGGTTTCCGAGAACTGATAGTAGGGGTTTAGGAGAAAAAAAAAGGTGAACAAAGGGAGAGGGTGAGAAGGCCGGAAATGTGGTGGAAGGTATGACGTGCGAAGGGTGCAAAGAGCGATAGTAGACTCAGAAGTACTTGTATTTGGGCGTGTTAGTTCATAACTTTTCAGGAGGACACAGGGGCGCAACAAAAGACACGGACATAGAAGCAGACAGGGACAAGGGCTTTTCCCTGTCTACCTCCACGCCCGCGCCCCCCATCGCGCCCCTGTGTCCTCCTGAAAAGATAACATACTTATGCGAGGTTCTAGGAAATGGTCTGAGCACGTGCAAGACATTTATTAATTTAAAATGATGCTAACCCTGAAATGTGCCTAGAGATTCCAGGTTTCCTCTGGACATGTTAATCCCTGTTGGTTGCAGTGTTTTAAATTTGTGGATTAGGAACACTTCTCTGTATTTTCTGTCCCTAGTCGATTTGAAGCCTGACTGAAGAATGATCCCTGCCAATGATGAACGCTTTGCCCAGACGAAGACAAGTCCCCTTCTTAACTACAAGTTCTTCTTAACTACAAGTCCCCTTGTCGAAACGTTGGCTCAAGCAACCTGAGGTTTTCCCCACCCTTGTTCATTTTGTGAGCTACAAGAACTAGTAATTCGTGATTTACAGGCGCATTTTTAAAAGTAAATATGTTTAAAAAAAATGTTGTTGCTTAGATACTTTAAGAGGTTTTTTAATTGCATTTCGCGAAAGTGAAACCTTTTATTGGCATTGTGTGTCGTTGCGTTTTTATTACTTTGGCTTTTGTACACTGCGTTCGCACGAAAGTCGTTTAGCACACACGAACAGCGTTTCCGGAATGAGACATCTCAGTAATGCCACTCCATGTTCGCGAAAAAATACGACTGTCGCGCATCAAGTAGCTCACCGTCCCATGATGCTTTGAGCGTCCATGGTGGCTGAAGTGCAGCACCGCCAGCTTTCCCTCTAGGTAATATTAAGAAACTCTATGCTGCAATCCGTATGCGGTATTCATGGATGGCTTAAACGGCAGGCCTAGTGAAAACGCCGATAACATACATGATCTTTCACCAGCTACTACTCAAACTGCAGGCTTAATTGTGCCGAAGTGTAAAATACCTTCAAAAATACTACTGGAGCCTCACATTCTCGCCTGGATCGGGTTCAAATTTCCGCAGATGTTCTCAAAAACGCGCATTTCGTGTGGTTTCATAACAGTTTTTTCTACTGATCATGCAGTGCTCATTGCACACATTGAAGAATGTGCCCGTTCTGAGTTTCAGCCGCAGTAGGCACTGTGGGAGCTTAACTATTCGTTGCTAAACGAGGAGGACTTTCATCCGCGAGTGAGGACAGCTTTAGAGCCCTGCTTGATCATTAGAGTCCCATCATTTTCAGCTTGGGGGATGTTTAAGCAAGGCGTTCGTAGCCATGCTATTGAAATCGGCTGCATGAGGTGTTACCTTAAACATGGTCTGGAGAAACGGTTGCTTCAGAGGCTTTATTATTCGCACTAACTTGATTGCGGGGCCCCAGGCTTGGGCACAAAGAAAATTCTAACTGTAAAGCGGAACCTTCAAAAGTTCGATGCACAATGCTTTCGGGCAGCCGGTGTACCATTTCGCAGAAGTCGTGCTTTGCATTTTGAGGGGTAAACTAGACAGGTCTTGCCAGATAAGCGTAGCCACGTGGTTACCAAGCGAGTCTCTGACCTCTACTATGGTAGCACCCTGATCATAAGTACGCACGCAGAAGTTACCGAGTCTGTAAATTCCTACAGTTCTCTTGTTGCTGCCACTTCAAACACTGCTTATGTTCATGTAGCGCGCTGAGCGTCTATCATTACGCTGCATTCTGAGGATGACTGCCCGGTAATAAGTGGTCCTTTAACCTTCCATGAATTGGAAGATGCAGTAGATCGACTGCCACTTTCGAAAATCCCTGGACCTGACCGTCTGTCAGAGGAATTTTACAAGTTATTTAAATCTGTTTTATCTCCTGTCCCACTCGAAATTTTTCAGACCAGTATTGAAGTTGGATTTACGGCACAGTAAATTAACAGAAGTCGCATTGTCTTAATGCGAAAAACTGATAATAAGAAAAACTGCGATTTATAGAAGGCTACCGACCTATCAGACTTTCTGATGTGTATTATGAAGTCTTTCTGATGTGTATTATGATGAGTATTATGAAGTCGGCTACAGCTTACAATGTCTACTTTGATTCAATCTCATCAAATAAGTGTCTTGAGAGGACAGTAAATACAGTCTAATCTGCATGTAGCGTGTACGGTGTTGCAGTACTGCAGTGACGTTCATTAAAGGGTTGTAGCGCCGAAACAGACAACACACAGAAAGCTAGACGGGACAGGCGCAGCTTTCTCTGTGTTGTCTGTTTCGGCGCTACAACCCTTTTCTGGAAACATGCACTAACTAGCCCCCCAACAAGTATTACGTTCATTAAAAATTAGCACCGCTTCAAATTGATCTCGCAAAAGCATCCGTTCGAGTATCCCATTCATTTGCTTTTTCAATTTTTAATGACGTCAGTTATGGTTCAATTCTTGCTACTGAATGATGCCTTTTCAAAAACTGTTCCACGCGCTTGATTGCAAACGGCTCTAACTCACAACCATTTCGCATTCTGTCCACTCTGAAACAAGATTGCCGACCCTCCCTGGTCCTATTACCACTATACTTGGAGCCAATCTGCGTAAGTTCTACAAACAGTACAGCCGTCAGTGTTTTCGTATTATGGGTAGCGAATATTGTGCAGATGACCTTGCCTTTTTATGCGCTGGCACGCCACGCATCGATAACGTTATTTGTTTAACGGATGACATTGATTAAGAGCTAGCACCTTGAGTTAATCGTGTGCATTTTCGTTCGCAGTGATTATTTCGTGTGCATAAATCTATTTGATGGCGTTAGTAGAGCCCTCCTCTCGCAGGCGACGGGATTCTGTTCGAATAATGTTAAGCACGGCATAATCTGCTTCCCTTGCATGGCATAATCTGCTTCCCTTCCACGGCAAGAGGTGTACGCTCCTTGTAAATTAGTGTAAACATGGTAGGTGCGAGGCGCTGGATGCTGTTTTTATACTATTCGAGTAATGGCAAGGCTTATGACTATGAGCTTGACTATGAGTATTACTATGACAGAGTATGACTATAGAGAAGCATGATAAAATTATCGAAAACTACCCCGTTGTAAAAAGTAACCAATTCACGACTCCATACTACTAATCGGTTAGAGAAAACATAACAGAAATTCCTGAATTTTGTCAGTTTCAAAAAGTAACAAATTTATTAGAAAATTATTAGTAATCAAATACAGAAAAAATGATTCCCAGAACTGAGAGTGTTGGCCTCGAAAAAGGTAAAGTATTGATGCGGGTAGACGACGACGACAAAGAGCGATGGCACGAGTGGGAAGAGTAGAAGACGACAACGAAGTTCGGACTGTGTTCTTGGTGGTGCCGCTCTCAGCTGTTCTTGTCTATTTGTAAATATCTGTAAATATATTCTTTCCCGCAAAATATTTGGTGGAGGTGCGGATTTCCCCTACGTCTACCGACGACGGAGCTCCGCAGCGGCCGCCAGTTGCATTCACTCATCATGACCCAAGACGCCGCCCAGCAAACCTCAGACCCGGCCATGACATCACTCGTTCTTTCTCCCCCTCGTGACCCTGGGACATTTTCTGGTACCGACAACACTGACGTCGACGACTGGATCAACATGTACGAGCGAGTGAGTACCTACAACCGCTGGGATCCGACCCTTATGCTCTCAAATGTAATATTCTATCTAAAAGACACCGCCCGGGTCTGGTATGAGACGCACGAAGACCATCTGACCAGCTGGGACGTCTGCAAAGAGAAACTCCGCGAATTGTTTGGACGGCCGCTCGGCCGAACGCTTGCCGCTAAGAAGGACCTCGCCTCCCGAGCTCAAACATCTACGGAGTCCTATGTGTCGTACATTCAAGATGTGCTGGCCCTCTGTCACAAAGTTCACGCCAACATGCCCGAGTCTGACAAAGTCGGCCACGTGTTGAAGGGAATCGCCGACGATGCCTTCAACTTTCTCGTATACAAGAGCTGCACTACAGTCGACGGAATTATTAAGGAATGTCGACGCTTCGAGGAAGCCAAAAGCAGGCGTATTAGCCAGCCGTACACACGCCTCCCCAACACGGCTGCGACTTCTTCATGTGAACACCTGCGACACCGGGAAACTCCAGCGCCCCCAGAAAATGTGACCCGCATCATCCGACGCGAGCTCGAAGCTATGTCCCCTGCCCCCCTGCATCTACATGATGGCGACAACCGCTTGCCTACCATCTCTCTGGTACAAGCTGTCGTCCGCCAAGAGCTTGCCAACCTTGGTTTCCAGCCCGTCAGCCCTGTACGGTCTTCACCACCACCCGAAATCACTGCGATTGCTCCTGGACGACCTTCGTACTTCACTCCACGTCGCCGAAACCCTAACGACTGGCGGACAACCGACGACAGGCCCATTTGTTTCCATTGACACCGCATTGGCCACATCTCCTGCCACTGTCGAAATTATTGGTCCCGTCGCAGCACATACCATCCTCTCAGCTCCCACCGCGACGACGAACAGCCCAGCCACTACACGCCCCCTCCAGCCCAGCACAGTGCTACAGTCGACGGCCAGATTCCCCGCTCCAGCCGCTCGCCGTCCCCCCTGCGTCGCCAGTCTCGTTCCCCCCAACGCCGTCGCTCCTCTCCTGGCCCCTACGGACGCTCGCAAGCGGAAAACTAGACGCTGCAGTGTCTGGAGGTGATACTGCAGTACAGCACCAGTCCCAAAATCCTCGATTAGCCCTTCGCGCACACCATAATTTGCTCGCCATTCATGTCGATGGAGTGCCTGTGAGAGCCCTGATCGATACAGGCGCGCACGTATCCGTCATGAGTTCAGCCCTACGACGCCGCCTCCGAAAAGTACTGACCCCTGCACCCAAAGCCGTTCTCCGCGTTGCCGACGGCGGAACGCCTCATGTTGTTGGACTATGCACAGCCCGTGTGACCATATCCGGCCGCCATACATCCGTTCTGTTCTCTGTTCTGGACCAGTGCCCTCATGAAGTCATTCTTGGCCTCGACTTCCTGTCTGAGCATTCAGCCCTCATTGACTGCGCCACTAATGTTGTTCAGCTTGACCTTCCTCTTTCTGCTGAGTCGCCGTCCCCAGTTATACACCGTCTTTGTGCTGTCGACTTTGTCCGTCTACCGCCTCAAGACGCAACTTACATTTCTTTCTCATCTGTTCCCCCTGTACCTGATGGTCACTACGTGGTCACTCCAGAACTTGACGTCGCCCTGACGCGCAGCATTGCGCTTCCACACATTGTATTTACAATGTCGGCCAACCGAGCGTACCTTCCGATCCTGAACTTTGGTTCATCCATCCAACCGCTCCCGCAAGGCATCTCACTCGCCACGCTGTGCCCTGCTGCCGAATGTGTGATATCAGTGGTGGACAGCTGCTTACCTTCCACTCAGCAATGCCGGTTGCCTGCGGCCCCATCAACAGCGAACCCAACGGACGACTACGCCGACATGATCGCTTCTGACCTACCGCCGATGCAAGCTCGCGATCTTAGGCGCCTCTTATCATCTTTCCGCGACATCTTCGACTTTGATAGCCGTGTTTTGGCTCGGACCTCTGTGGTGACGCATCACATAAACACCGGTGATTCCGCTCCTCTCCGCAGACGTCCGTACCGAGTGTCCAGCGCCGAACGCACCGTCATACATCAAGAGGTGGACAAGATGCTCGCAAAAGACATCATCGAGCCCTCGTCAAGTCCTTGGGCTTCACCAGTCGTCCTGGTGAAAAAGAAGGATGGCAGCTGGCGCTTCTGCGTTGATTATCGGCACCTCAACCGCACCACAAAAAAAGACGTATATCCACTCCCAAGGATCGATGATGCCTTAGATTGCCTCCACGGCGCCAAATATTTCTCTTCAATTGATCTTCGATCGGGGTACTGGCAAATTGCCGTTGATGAAAAGAACCGCGAGAAGACCGCCTTCGTGACGCCTGATGGCTTATACCAGTTTAAAGTCATGCCGTTCGGCCTCTGCAACGCCCCGGCTACCTTCGAACGAATGATGGACTCCCTTCTTCGTGGCTTTAAATGGCCCACCTGCCTCTGTTACCTAGACGATGTTGTGGTTTTCTCGCCTACTTTTGGCACGCACCTCGAGCGCCTCTCCATTATTCTGACAGTGTTTCGTAACGCCGGACTTCAGCTGAACTCATCGAAATGCAAGTTCGGTCGTCGCCAACTCACTATTCTCGGACACCTCGTTGACGCTTCTGGTGTACGCCCAGATCCCATCAAAATTCAAGCTGTGAAGGACTTTCCTCTTCCAAGGTCGTCGAAAGATGTGCGCAGCTTTGTCGGCTTGTGCTCGTATTTTCGCCGTTTTATCAAAGATTTCGCTGGCATCGCTCGTCCCCTCACCGATCCTCTGAAGAACGACACCCCCTTTACCTGGGGCCCTGCTCAAGAGAACTCATTTTCATCCCTCGTCCATTTGCTGACCACTCCGCCCATCTTAGCACATTTTGACCCGTCGTCTCCCACAGAGGTTCGCACCGACGCCTCCGGATATGGAATCGGCGCCGTCCTAGCCCAACGTCAACAGGGTCAAGATCGAGTCATCGCTTATGCCAGCCGCCTACTTTCAGCCGCAGAGCAAAATTACACCATTACTGAGCGCGAGTGTCTTGCCCTTGTCTGGGCAGTAGCTAAATTCAGACCCTACCTGTTCGGCCGTTCATTCGCTGTTGTCACTGATCACCACGCTCTCTGTTGGTTGTCTTCACTAAAAGATCCCACCGGTCGCCTTGGTCGCTGGGCATTGCGCCTCCAAGAATACTCATACTCCGTCGTGTACAAGTCAGGGCGCCATCACCAGGACGCTGACTGCTTATCCCGATACCCTGTGGAACCCCCTGACCTAGAGGACGCTGAGACCCTGCCCTGCCTCTTAGCTATCTCTGATCTTGCTGATATTGCCAACGAACAGCGTCACGACTCATCTTTACGACCTATCTTTGATGGCATCCGTTCTGCAAACCGATCTCCGTCTCTGAACCTTTATGTGCTCCAGAACGGCATTTTGTATCGCCGAAACCTACGTTCCGATGGCCCTCCGCTCCTGCTCGTGATACGCCAACGTCTACGCTCTTCTGTCCTTGAAGAACTGCACGATCTGCCGACAGCCGGTCACCTTGGCGTGTCCCGCACGTGCGCTCGGGTGCGGCATCGCTTCTTTTGGCCTGGTCTTTATCGTTCCGTCAAGCGTTACGTGGCCGCTTGCGACCTGTGTCAACGTCGGAAAAGGCCCTCCACTTTGCCTGCCGGCCTTCTGCAACCCATCGACATACCTCCGGAACCTTTTCACCGTGTTGGCCTCGACCTTCTTGGCCCTTTTCCGACGTCCCTCTCCGGCAACAAGTGGATCGCTGTCGCAACTGATTATACGACTCGGTACGCCATCACGCGTGCTTTGCCGTCCAGCTGTGCTACCGATGTTGCCGATTTTCTTCTGCAAGACGTCATCCTTCACCACGGCGCCCCTCGTCAACTGCTCACCGACCGCGGTCCTTATTTTCTATCCAGAGTAGTTCACGACATTCTTCGTTCGTGTGACACGCAGCACCAGCTCGCGACAGCTTACCACCCACAAACCAATGGGCTTACGGAAAGGTTCAACCGCACGCTCACCGACATGTTAGCCATGTACGTATCGCCAGTCCACCGAGATTGGGACGCAGCCTTGTCTTATGTGACATTTGCATATAACTCTTCCCTTCATGACAGAAAAGGCTATTCTCCTTTCTACCTTTTGTTTGGTAGGCATCCCACCTTGCCTTTGGACACACTCATGCCCCCTTCTTCAGCCCCCACCACTGCTTACGCTCTGGACGCCATCTCCCAGGCCACGCTGGCGCCCCAAATAGCATGTAGTAGGCTCCAAGCCTCTCAAGTTTCCCAGAAGTCAGCCTACGACCGCCGTCACCAGGCCGTCGACTATACCCCAGGATCACTCGTCCTTCTCTGGACGCCCTCTCGCAGCGTCGGTCTCTCCGAGAAGCTCCTTTCGCACTACCGTGGCCCTTACCGTGTCGTGCGCCGTGTTACCGACGTGAACTATGAAATTGCTCCCCTTGAAACCTCGCCCTCGTCATCTGGCGCCACCACCGACATCGTCCACGTCTGTCGCCTTAAACCCTATCACGACGCTCATACGTCGCCGCCCTAACGCCGAGACGGCATTTCAGCAGCCGGCAGTCCTGATGCGGGTAGACGACGACGACAAAGAGCGATGGCACGAGTGGGAAGAGTAGAAGACGACAACGAAGTTCGGACTGTGTTCTTGGTGGTGCCGCTCTCAGCTGTTCTTGTCTATTTGTAAATATCTGTAAATATATTCTTTCCCGCAACAGTATTATTGCACTGTACAGCCAAAAATTAAATTATTAGAGCATATAAGCTCAAATATGCCTTCAAGCTTCCTGCTACTGCGTACGTAATGTGCACCACACCGTAGAATTCACTTACGCAAAGCGCACCCTGGTATCTTTCAGAGGTTTTAAGCAAAAGTCTTTACTGAATAAAAGGAAACTACTGGTATGACCAAACTAAAGCAACAATCCAGCCATAACAATGATCTAGGTCACACAAAGCTTTCTCGAACGGCACCTGTTTCTATTCTAATCCGACGCTCTAAGTTACTGGAGTAAGCAGAGAGGAGAATATGTCTCCAGTGCAGAGGCATATACATAGTAAAGTACCAATGTCAAATAATATTACTACCATCAACAAACAAATATATGAGGTAAGACTTCGCCTATTAAATCTTCATATGCGTGACACGGCCACCGGTAGTCTAAGAGCTGGAGCCCAGATTGCGCTGACAAAATGTGGTAGCTCATGCAGTCAAATCGTAGTAACGACGCAAATACAGTAAAAGAGATCAGCATTCTTTCTAAGTACTTGCACTCGAAAGTTCTTCTCCTGGCAAGCTTGAAAGAGTTACTTTTGTGTAGCTTTTTGGCAAGCTTGAAAGAGTAACTTTTTATTTGTGTACAACCTGCTAATGGTGCTTCGGCATCGTAAAATATTTTCTACTGATATGTTAAACACAAAAAGGCGACAAAAATAGATATGTACGCAATTTTAACTTCCATGGCAGCCGCACCATGCAACAAGCAGCCTTAACTAGCTGACGTGCAATGTAATTACGCGCTCATGGCAACGAGTTTTTGCTACACGAGTTCACGATTACGTCATCCTCACACAAAATTGCATGCCCCAGGTTCCATATGCGGACATGAAAATGCTCGAGGTCTCGTTGCTGGTAAGTAATGAGCTTTACTTTGAGCGCTGGTCTGCGAGGTCACTTTTAGTGACTGCCTCGCATGGACCACCAGGAAGGGACAACCAGCCACCAAAGCAGCCTTAACACAAGTACTTTGTTCCGAATACGGTACAAGAAATCCACGCTTCCCAGAGCGATGTTCAATAGCAGCACCAAGGCGGCATGTAATACACGCATGTATACGGTAAGCGCCTCCGCTCGTCCGGCTATATATATGCGCTGCATAATCTACAGTAACAGTACGCAGGAGTATGATTCGGCCTCGAGAACTTGTGTTACTAATCACCATACACCTTAAATTATGAGCAATGCACTCTCGCTGCACACGCAGATGCAGTTGACAGCATGGGCGGGGTTTTAGCGGCAGAACAGCTGGTTCATGCGGCTATGTTGTGCACATATATCGCAGACTTTCTAAGGTCGAAACCAATCTTTCTGGATTAGCTATCCAGCGCTGGCGGACGTACTTGTTGCGTTCGCCCATTCGAAAAGGGTGCATGGCGAACGAGCGCGAGCACGAGCAGTACTTCCTCGTGCAGTTCGGGGCCCTGAAGCTGGCAAGCGACTTATATCACACCTTTTACTCTCAGTCGCAATTTTCGCAATCCACAACACGGCATGTGCATATTCTTCCTTTCCACATCTTCGTAGAAAGAACACATCTGGCAGCCTCCCGCGATATTTCTACAACTGCGTCGCTGCTTTCACGCCGGTCACTTGCGAGACTCGTAATAAAACCGAGTTCCGAGCGCACCTGTGGCGCCATCTGGTCTCAAACGGAAAAACTGCGCGCAGTAAAGTGAGTATACTTCACGTTACAGTGGTCGTCGGATCAAATCCGGACTTATTTGCCAATAACTTTTTTTTATTTGTGGGAAACTATTACTTTATAAATATAAATTTCTTGGTATGGAGGCGAAACGAGAAGGCTCTCGAGGGTTCTGCTATATTAATGCCCGTTAATGATCCCAGGTAGTCGAAATTATTCCTGAGCCCTCCACTACCGCACCTCTTAATCTCTTTCCTCTTTCATTCCTACATTCCTACATTCCTTCCTTGTCTTATGGCGCGGTTCAGGTGTCCAGTGAGATGTGTGACAATCACTGCGCCATTTATTTTCCCCAGAAAATAACCAAATACACATGTAAGCCTTTGAGACAAGAGCCCACCTTTAGTTCACAGTGCAAGTCGTCCTTCCAGTTTTTATTCCCAAAGAATATGTCGCGTCAGCGCAAAAGCCGGTGTCCCCCGTCCGCCGTCTATGTAACGAAATTCGAAGGATGTCAGAGCGCTGGTGTACGATGTCACGACACATGTAAGAGAACATGCATAGTCACGAATGATGAAACATGACATATGACCAGTGAAAGTCACTACTAGCAGTCGCAGACATTCTACAGCGTATCATGACTCAGCACCTCACAAATTACGCAACGTAAGATGTGCAATGTTTATACGAAGTATGCGTAGTAATTACACGTAGTCGTAGTCATGACTCATAGTCGATGTAGCATGAGAGTTTGTACAAAGTGGGCATAATGATGCCTCGTAGCTATAGTCATGACTCATAGTCATTGTGTAACGTAGCGTGACTCTGCACTCTAATGCTTTCGCATTATCACACGTAAGCAGCCTTAAGTGTCTCTCCAAAATTTTCATTGCAGATATCCTCCTGTGACATGGGTTTCTCGACCCAACGTCGGCGCCACTTTTTTCGTCCCATATCTTTCTAAATACTACCTAGAGGGAAAGCTCGCACCACCGTCGGTGCGAGTTTGTTACGGGGCACTTCATCCGCCCCGGGCATGCCGGGAAGACCGTAGTATTGCACATGGCTTGGCTGTCATTAGCCCTAAAGCATTAATACGACTGCAGAAATAATTTTCGCACAACGTACATTACAAGGAAGCGTTGCTTTGCAAGCAATATGCCCTCTAACAGAATATGCATACTGTACATTGCTGTAAATACGAGGGTCATCCCAAAAGTAAGGTCTCCACTTCTTTTATAAATATAAAGAAATGTTTCTTTTAGGCAATTTACAAATCACTTAAAAGACAGACCATTATTCTACTTTTTCACACAATCGCCGTTGCGGTCTATGGATTCTTGCAGACGCTGGGACAGGTTTTGTATGCCCATGCCACACGAGCTCGCCGCCATGTCGTTAAGGAAGCGTTCGACCGCATCTTTCACTTCGTCGTCATCGGTGAGGCGCCTTCCAGCGAGATGTTCTTTTAGCTTTGGAAACAAGTGTTAATCACTTGGTCCCATGTCCGGACTGTAGGGTGGGTGGCTGAAGATGCTCCGTCCAAACTGTTGCAGGAGAGCGACGGTTTGGCAGGCAACGTGGGGGCGTGGAGTTGTCGTGGAGAAGATTCACGCCCTTGCTCAGCATTCTTCTGCGATTTTGAATCGCCCGTCTGAGTTTCTTAAGGGTCTCAAATTATCTGTCCGCGTTTACTGTGGCGCCTGGAGCCATGCAGTCTACAAAAATACCCCTTTTCGATCCCAAAACACAGTTGCCATGACTTTGCCGGCAGACTGTGCTCGCTAGAATTTTCACGGCTTGGGCGAAGAGGAGTGCCGCCACTCACGTGATTCTTGATCGGTCTCAGGTGTGAAGTGGAATGCCCAGGTTCGGTCACCCGTAACAATGGAATCTAAAAAGGTCTCCTTTTCATCTCCATAACGCCGAAGAAATGCGCGAGCGGACTCAACGCGTTGCCATCGATGGTCGTCCGTGAGCATTCGCGGAACCGATCTTGCGCACACCTTCCGAAATTTCAACTTTGCTGTCGAAATCTTATGAATAGTGCTTCTAGAAACGCCAGATACCAAAATTCAGAGTTCGTCCAGTGTGATCCTCCGATCTTACCGAATCATTTCTTCGACCTTCGCGACTGTCCCATCAGAAATTGACGGTCTCCCGCTTCTTCCTTCGTCGTGAATTTCAGTGCGACCAACTGCGAACTCCCTACGCCACTTGCGGACGTCTTCAACATTCATGCACGACTCTCCGTGCACTTCCGTCAACTGGCGATGAATTTCAATTATTTGAACGCCTTCTGCGTTCAACAATCGAATAACTGCGCGAACTTCGCATCTGGCGGTAGCGGCAAACGGGAGCTCCATTTGAAATGGCTGCCGTGCCGAGACTGACAGTGCATTTCGCGCTGAGTCATGGCTTGTTTGGAAGACGAGGAACAATGAGCACAGCAGTGGGGTGAGCAGCCACGCAAATAGTTTCACTGCGTCCGCAGCCCTTTGGAGACCTTACTTTTGGGATTACCCTCGTATGCAGAAAAGTAGTTTGGCGAAAACGATCATCGAATATTGCCTATGGTGAGAGAGGGCTTTCCCTTCATGCCGCCAAACATAGCTAACGATGGAAAATAATTTTTTGAGTTTAATAGATATGCTTTTAAGAGGAAACTTGCTCTGAAAAAAAAAAATTCCAAAGCTTAAAATGTGCAATAAAGGAGCTTCTGTTTTCGCATTGTGAAAAACAGAAACGTTTCATTGGCATCGTCTGGTGCTGTAAATTAGCGCCCTATGTTCGCGCTTAGGCTATGGTAGGTGCCGTGGGAAACTTGCCCGAACGCTCGCTTTTCAGTGGTAGACTACTGTGCATGTGCTAGTGCCTCCTCTCGAACGTCCTGGCCCTGTGCTTGCATATTTTGCCAAGAAAAAACATGGAATAGGAAACGGAAGCCTATCCTAACCTGAAGTGACGGCCGTATTGACACCGACAAGTGCAACATGCGGGCATTTGCGTGCATTGATTCATGAAGTGGAAGTCGTATCTGCATGCGATGCGCGGCCACCACCAATCTTAAAAATGAAGCAGACACAACCCTCGGCGAGTAGAGTTAACATATGTTGCGCTTGTCGAAGTAATTTGTGCTTTTAAAAAATGCGTCTCCGAGACTCCTACTAGAAATGTGCAAAGTGGTCACAGCATCAGAGTGTTGAGTTCTCAATTCCAGGCATGCCTCGGGTGTCCATGGCGGATGAACTGTAGGGTCGCATGCTCTCTGTCCAGGTAATAGTAAGAAAATCTATGGGAAGCCCTAAGGCTATCATTTTAAAATGATCCCCGCACTGACGCCACACGACTCCACACTCTGCAGCGGTAGGAAAGCATCGGTGTGAGCGTTCCGCACTGCGTTTTCATCGCGTTAAGGCGTTCAAGGCCCTCCCAGCGAGCCAAACTTATCTACTATGACGCGGCTGTACCAGTTTGTCCAGAACTTTGGTCACTGCCATTACCTAATGGGTGCTCCTGTGTGCACAAGGAATTCTTTTCTTGTTAGAGCTGCTGTTACCATTCCGACAATAGTAACTATTTGTCAGCGCAACTACCTGTATTACTTTTTCAGTGTGAAGGTTGCGAAACGAATGCATTTCAGTACTTACGGCACCTTCTGTATCCAGTTGTTTTAAAATAAATTTCGCTAACACACAACATGGACAAAGGACCCGAGGTTTACTGGACAGGCGCAACCTCTTCTCCTGTGCCGATCTTCTGTGGCAGCGCATTTTATTGTCATTTTAAAGCCATGAACCAACTCGCCAAGCAAGAAAAGAAGTACTGGTATGTGTATCCAGTTGTATTCAGGCGTTTCAAATAAGCAAACTGAGCCGCTGAGTGTGTATCTGTCCTCGCTTCGGCGAGCGCGGCTTCGGCCGCTTATCTGTTTTTTGAGCAGCGTCCGTTCCGGCGGAAGCAGTTGTTGCTGCGGCGCGCGTCTTTTCTTTCCTTTTTCTCTTTCCTCTGATCTTTTGACTCTCCTCTATCTGCACGAGGCAGCGGTGGTGGCTCGGCTCGAGCCAGTAGGCAGGCCCGTGCAATTTCCTTTTCATCCTTCTCTCAGTCACAACAACAACACAACAAGCAAACTGAGTGTGTCGACTCGACAGTTGAAGCCTTTCGCGCCAGAAAAGGGATCAAAGTCGAAACCAAACCGGTTTATGCTCCCTCTCGACATGGCCAGTCTTTCCACAGAGAAGATTCATCGCCCAGGACATATGCATCTTTGCATTTCTCTTGTGTCGAAATGCAAGAACGCCGGTAAGTTGGGTTCTGTAAATTAATGTTAAAAAACCAAATGTGGTCGAAATTATTACAAAGCTTTTCACTACGTCAACTATATCCCAATTCTTTCTTTCACTACTTTGTTTTTCCCTTGCCTAATGGTGCGGTTCAGGTTTCTCTCGAGAGTAAGGTGTTCTCTGCCCCTTTTATTTACGCGCATCCCGTGGTTTTCTTTGAAGCCAATGTTTATGTTTAAAGGGTGTCGTGTTTTCGCTTTATTCCTTTTCGCAACATTTTTCAGCCTGTACACACACGGTCGTTCCAAACAGCGCATTTTAAACTTACTCCTGAAGAATGGCCGCACGCTGCTATTCTCTCGCGATAATAGAATTTTAGCCCGGCGCACGCGATGCACAAATGGCATCCGCTGCTAGCAGGCGACGGCTCTGGGTACATGCTTGCCGTGATACAGACAGGGTGCATGACGTACACCGTCCAAACCACCTTCGTGGCTGCCCAGCGAACGTAGACGAAGGCTGACACGACCCGTCTAGGTGGTGTTTTCCTGCGCACATAACAAAGGATACTGGATATTTTTCTTCCGAAGGCTAGCTACCTTGCCATGCGAGAGAAAAATTCCTTGAAGAAAAACCACGTGAGATAAGGGTTTGGCGGAAAATTACCGTTATTTTGACGGCCATCACTCAGGTATTAATGAGCCATTACGTTGAATTCTAGGTTGTAACGCATTCTTTAGAAAATGATTCAAACAAAGATAGTACAACAAATACTTTGACCAGATGGTGTTAAGGGGTACCAAGGCCTCTCCTGCGACACCATGACTGGTAATGAAAATGACGATGATGATGACTTTTTATGGCTCAAGGGCCTCTGTGGCCAAAGTGCGCTATGTGATAAGATGTTTTCTTCCGCTCAAGACGGAGCCAAAGACATATTTTCAAAGAATTTCGCCCTAAATAAGCCGAGCACTAGACCTGGACAAAGCTTGTAACCATTGTATCACCGGGAGGTTACCTCCGGCACTGGTGATCGAACCTTTCACCTCCCGCATGCGAGTCGGATGCTCTAACCCTTTGGCCACCGCTGCGCGGGCGATGGCTGCTAGTGAAAGAGCGACAAGCTAGCAAGCGTTCGAAAAAAAATAAAAACACCGGTGACCTTCGTACCCTTGGTGGAGGCTCCAAAGGAGGCCAGCGTCTTAGGTTATGTGCATGCGCTCTTTTAGCTCTTCGTTGTCATCTCTGTAACTTCTTTTTTGACACAATAAGTGGTGTCGTACTGATACCAACAAGCTGTATAGCTCTCCTATTTAAAATATGACACATTAAACGACGACTTGCAATATCAACACAAATAATTTTTCGATCATACTAAGCATCACTCAAGTGAAATAACCACTTCAAGTTTGATATACGAGTATCGTCAACGACACCCTGAATGCTTACCTGGAGCAACATATGCCATGTGCCACTCAGTGTGGCACTCAACGCATTTGCCAAGATATTACTGGTAAAGATTAGACGTCATGCTTTGAAGACACTTGTGTATCTAAAGGAGGCACGCTTGCAAGTCGGTCGATTTATAATAAAGCAGGGATTAATAGTCAGGAAGAATTGGAGTTGGCCAAATGGTCGTCCCTACGCTGTTCCTAGCCATCCACTGCCCTAGAGATAGTCGGAGTCTAGCTCTTTCTCCTTATAAAGAGCCCTAGGGATAACATCGTTAATATAACTAATTCTCATTCTAAATAAAACAGCTTCTGCTAATCGCGAAAGAGCAAAGCCTGCATTTTAGGAGTACGTAGATGTGATAACAGAGCGTTTACGAAGCCACCATAATATGCGGACCACTGCCGCATGCCTGTCTTGAAACTCTATAATGAGGAGGCTTAACCAAGCTCCTCAATGCTGGAGAAAAATAAAGCAAAGAATAATGAGAGCAGAACTGCACAATAGCTGAAACTGCATGGACCGTTATGTGGGCGGTTAAAAACTGGAAATTGTGCCGGTATGACAGAGGCTGACTGCACCACAACCAGTCTAACAGACTGGCGTTAAAAGTTTCATTACACGAGGCGTCATTGAACGTGCGTCGTGATATATAAAGTACCCAATTATTCTCCTTAATGCTAGAGCGCGCGTTCTTCCGGCAAGCACACCACTTCCGGCGGGGTACAGTTGTTCGGAGCAGAACTCGAAAACTCGGGTTTTAATGGGAACATTTCCTCCAAGCTACATCATTAGGCGTCGTAGCTAAGTCACGCTTCCGTTAAGTCCTATATTCTAGAAAAATGCTTAACAGTGACAATGCCACTTGCCTGGAAACTCGTAAAGCGAGAGTTACCCTAAAAGACCTGACCGGAGATGACGCCTGGCAAATAGTTAAGTTCTTTGGCACAGTGTGTATAATATAACACTATAGCGTAGCTACGTAGAGGAGATTGCCTCAATTGCGGTGGCAAGTAGGGCTTGTTCATGGGCGTTATTTTCTTCGTGCAAGTGGATCTCGTTCTTGTTTACCACGTTTATTATTTCACAAGTTAGGGATAACATGTATATTAGGGATGCAGGTGACATGAACTCCTTGTACTATGCATTTGCCTGCTACAAACCTCATATAACCTGCAGCAGGATTTTTGTCTTGTTATTAGAAATGAGGTCGTCTCCACAAAAATGAACTCAACATTTGGTGTGCATGTGTGCGTCTCTCTTTGTATACATGCGCTCCTTCGCCAATTTGGAAGCGGCAGTTGTTGGCTCACAGAAAGACGAGTTAGTTTCAGGTGAAGCGCTCCACATGCGCTGGAGAGAAACCTTATTTACTAATGCTTAGTGGCTTCTGCTAAGACCATAGGACATAAGATATCCTTGGCTGCACAACAGTATAGCAACTAATAGGTTAGTTTATTGGGCTTAACACCTCAAAGCGACTCAGGCTGTAAGGCGCGCCGTACTAGCGGGCTACGGAAATTCAACCACCTGAGGTTCGTTCACGTGCACTGACATCGCACAGTACGCGGGCCTCTAGCATTTCGCCTCCATTTAAATCCGACCGCCGCGGCAAGAATCAAAACTGCGTCATTTGGGTCTGCACCCGAGCACCACACCTACTTTGCCATCGCGGCGGCTTAAAACAAACTGATATCGTCAACAATCTATACAAACCTGATAATGACCACAAATTTAAAACAACTGAAAAAAATAACAAGGTTATCATGAACTAAACTTTTCAGTTTATTAAACTACTCCCAAAAGCATATTTCACTATGCTCCCAAAAGCCGTCCCTTGCGGAGTCTATAGAATTGTGGACAGCTGAGCCAATTCTACGGTATGAAGACAGAAAAATTCCCTTCGCCTGTCATCCTAAGAAAAATGTCTCATTACTGTGCAAGCCCCTATAACAAGGAAGTTGGGCCGGAGCAAAAGGTCTTACAAGAAAGCATTCGCCATGCGCAGTGAGATGGAATTCCGCTGTATTGCGCCGACGATGTCGACTTCCACGCTGCAATGTAACAATCTCAGAAGCCCATTCGGCAGCGCACGTGTCTCGCCTAGCGCCGCATATACCCGCTACACAACGTACACAACCACGTATACAACTCTCCTGGAGGCCTATGTTCGCTCTATATTGTTCAAGCAGACCGAGCTCAGGGCCAGGTTTCTAAGCAGGTAAGGCCGGTATGTGCTCCTAGCATGTGGTTTCGTCGGCGTTTCAAAAAGCTGAAGTCGGCGTTTCAAAAAGGCGTTTCAGCTCGGTGGAAGGCCAGTCGACCGAGGTGCGACCGTCTAGGCGGTTCTCCGCAGATCGCTACTAAAAAGTACGGGGCCTCTAAAGCGTCGCCAGAATATAGTCCCCATCTTCAAGTATTCTACCCTGGGTTACGGGTCCACGAATTATTTAAGTCTCTGGGAAACAAAAGCTGCAGGTTGTCTACTTGCGCATTAATGAAACAGCAGGAATCTTTCATCGCATCTCTTCTGCACGAAGTGATGAGAGTTATCAGGACCAATAGTGGGAACGAAACTTTGAATATATTGCATCCATCCAAGAGCTGCCACATGGCTGCAGCAGAAAGCTGTACTGCTTTCACAGAATCTTCGGCGATGAAGAAATATTCTTTTTGCTCTGAGGACCAATTTTTCTTCTCCTGCGAAGTTTATGTGAAAGGTGCAAAGCGAGTTTTTCTTCAACGACGTCTGCAGGCAAGCGCACCAACTCCTGCGGCTTCCTGTAAGTGCGGATGCTGTCTAAGTTGAGTGAGTCGTACCACTTCTGCTCCAATGCTGTTAAGTCCTTTGCAAGACGCGCTTCCCGCTATGGCGTTCGAACTCTTAACATAAGGTCTAAGTTTCGAACCTGCCAAGGCAAACTCATATAGAATTGCGCGAAATGAAAAAGTGTCTCTATAGTGATAGTTTAGTGGCCCTGGTTTCTCTCCTCCGAGACTTCAGCCCTGATATACGGCGCGCCTCAACGCCCACTGCACTGTTGCGGAACGCGAAAAAAATATGACCACAAACGAGGTGTAGCCCAGGCAGACTTTTCACGAGTAATAGAACAGGCACCAGTCGTAGAAACCATCGAAGCATGCAGTAATAGAAAGTTCCTCCTAAACAGCTGAGGTTTTCATAATAAGCTAGTTTTCCAGCACTAATCCTGAGGGTATTACAAAAATAATAACGCTTAGCGATGCTCTTCAACGTTGCATTTCTTTACGTTTTCGCTCTGGCGTTTGATCCCCAGTTTTCTGCATAACCTATCACACAATCCTTAGTGCTTTCATACATATTTTCATGCAGTGAGCATCTAGCTCACCACAGAAGCTTCAAGGTTTCGGCGAGTTGGTTCTTCATGCTTTTCGAGGCCGCACTTCTTTTCCCGAAATTTTGGAAGGGGGTGGGGGTCGGTGGCGGCTCTTAATCGAAATCGGCATTTTTCAATTCAAAATTCAAGTGATATTCTGGGGAAACTACTTTATTGTTCATGACAGCTTGCTGTATATCTAGCGCATAGTTATGCCTCTATCTGGCGCCTGGTATACTTCATACTGCGGAATGCATTCCTGTTTTTTTTCTGTTGTTTTTTCTTGTGGTCACACTACCGATGCACGCACTTTACGTCGACGTCTAGGTTGCGGCCGGCTGTTCGCTTTACGTGCAGTTCCGTATATGAGACAACTCAAAGCTTAAAAGCTGCATCGTACGCGGTTAAGCATCTATTGCCCATCGGACATTGTTACGTGTGGGAGACTAGCAAAACGGGCGGCTCAAAATGCAGCACAAGTGAAAATACTAAGTGCGTTAACAGACGTTCAGTACCCTCACGGATAGCACCCAGCAACGCAGCGGTGCGTGCTCGAAAATGATAATAAGCATAAAAGCAGGCAACTGTGACTCTCTGGCATCTCCTAGGGGAACATAAGCGCCCGCGCAGAGCAGTTGCCTTGTGTTGAAAGGCACACTTTCAAAGCCCAACAAACCAAGCCGCATCACGCAGGACTGAATTTCATCCTTCGAAACCAAATGTGGCTGTTTGCTATAAAAGCCTTGTGATTATAAAATAAGATTCTATGATGCCAACTTCCTTCAAAAGGCAACAGAGCAGCCATTCTTCGAAATCAAACCCGGCTGCTTCCTACCAAGGCCTTCTGATTACAAAAAAATATTCCACGAAGGCAACTTTCCTTCTTCGAATTGAAACAAAGCAGTCGTTTTTATTTGTCGAAAAAAACCTGACTGTTTACTATCTCCACCTCGCAAATACAAAAATTGGAGTAGACACTTGAGCTCCGCCTCTAGGGTATGGCGCAAAGCGTTAATGGTTTAATGCCATATGTGCAGAAGTGGTTATTCTCTACTTAACATTCTTATAACCCAGGGAGTCCTCATACCACTCCTGGCGCACTGATGCCAAGGTTAAGCGATGCGTCACTCCCCTGCGATAGCAGGCGCTGCAGCCGTCGCGGCTTGGGCAACACAGGTTTCTCTTACTGAACATGATCTCGCAACCAATCGCTATTTTAACTGCCACCTGCCACGGTGCACAGTTTGCTGACAATCCGGTGGGCAGGCTGAGACGACGCCACAAGGTTACGTGACCCAGGTGGCGCACCTGACTCCGAGGCTGTTCAAGGGCAAGGCTCTGCTGCCCTTTAGCAACGAGGGTCCAGTGACCGCGACGGAAAGCCCTCTTGACACATGCCACTGCGTGTTCGGCAACCACCAAACTATTCCGAACTCCTATCGCTTCCTGACTAAGTTAATCTACAGACAAGAGAATGAAAGGTTTAATACAGTTAACAAGAGGCTTGTAGAGCCACTGAGCTTAAGACCGCCACGCAGCAGCCGAAATATATGTGTTCCCGCCGGCCTGCAAGCTGTTAGTCGACGCGGTTGACACGGTCGCGCCGACGAGCGCCCGCACCGAAGAGCTAGCCGGGTACGCGTTACGTGAGTTACGGCGCGCCGGCAGTCTCGTCTCGGTCCCTTTGAAGGATCCCCGCCGCGAGAAACCCTAAACGGCACTTGCACCCGCACCGCTTTTCGGGGGAGCGCTCCTTTTTCTTTTTTTGCCGCCGCGGTGGCTCAGTGGCTATGGTGCTCGGCTGCTGACCCAAAAGACGCGGGTTCGATCCCGGCCGCGGCGGCTGGAATTTCTTTGGAGGAAAAATTCTAGAGGCCCGTGTACTGTGCGATGTCAGTGCACGTTAAAGAACCCCAGGTGGTCGAAATTTCCGGAGCCCTCCACTACGGCGTCTCTCATAGCCTTAGTCGCTTTGGGACGTTAAACCCCATAAACCAACCAACCAACCTTTTTCTTTTGCTTGTGCGTGTGTGCGCCGACTCCGCGTATTCACCGTGAGGGAAACGGCGCCGCTTCTGGGCGGCGCGCGGGAAGCCGGGAACACGGAATGTGTTTGGTCGGTGTCAGTGGCGCGCTTTCCGAACGCTGGCATTTAGTTTTCTTTTTCTTTAAGGCAGCGGGCGGCTTCGGCGGCGGCATGCCATAGTTCCTGAGCTGCGCGGACAGATATACGCTTCAGCCGTGCACATTGCCCGAACTTGCGGCCTAACGGCGGCGCCGAGACGCTTTTTCTTTTGGCCGTGTGCTTCTGTTACCGCCGGCTGGCGCCGCTTCGAGGAACAGGGCAGATGACGGTTCTGTTCTTGTGTGTGTATTCCTGTCTCTTCTCGTGCGCGCAGTCCGACTTCCTGAGGGAAAGATACTCTGTTATGGTTTCGTTGCGTTTTGCCTGTGTTGTATCTTACAACAGTCACGTGCACTGTGGGCCCGCCTAAATACACGGCGACAGGCAACTGTTACGTCACGAGAGGGCCGGCCCAATCAGCGATGAGCTGAGGGGTTAAGAGGAGATGTTGGCGGGAATCTGGGGGTTCTCGCCAGGAGCTTTTGACCGGGAGAGCTCTGGCGGCTCCACTCTGTTGTTGCTCTCCCTTTGTTACGATTCTGTCTACACTGTACCATCATGCTAATCTCATGTGTATAAAGTTTTTTTTTCTGTTTCTACAAAGAAAATCGTCGTCATCGTCCTTCGCGCTAATTAATGCCAATCACAAGACCGGGCCGTAACGACAACGAGACGGTCTGACCTCGCTAAGCAACAGCAAGCGAGGAGAAGAAGAAAAGTGGAAAAGAACCCCAACTAGGCTTAAACTAAGCTACTTGGTTCACTCACACAATCTCTCTAACTGCTGGGAGTAGACAACAAAAGAAAACGAAAAACAAAAGACCAGAGGTTTTCAGTGCTGTCGTGCCCTTCAGGCTGTTACAGTTAGTCCGTGAAGGAACTATCAGATTCAAAGCCTTCTCAACTTTCTTATTAGTTCGCTGCGCTTGTTTCCTTTGTTCCCCAAATCCACGTAAACAGCCCGTGTGATTCTATATGTTCTCGTGCCCTTCCGGTTGTTAGCGAGATTAGGTATAATAGAGGTTGCACTCTCTCCCTCTCACCACAAAGCAGGCATGTGCGGTAAATCACTTCCTGTGGATCCTCGAGACTCTACACTTATCTAATTTTCTCACAAAACGAACGCATCCATGCTGCCAACTTGCGGCTGGTGGCTGCTTCGTTTTCACCGCCCCGGCCGGTTGCACCATCCAGTTTCGGCTGGTTAAAGTGTGTTAAAGCGTACCCTGACGCCCGCCGTCTGCCGTCCGTGAGAGAAAAATAGCTTCTTTATGCGGCCCTCAACGCGTGTGGATGCTGCCCACCCGAGCGTAGCCAGCGGCTAAAAGTCAGACGCTCGGGCGCACTTCCTCTACCGCGGACATGCTGAAGCGTGCGGACAGCGCTTCACCGCACAGCTAGATAGCGTCGCTCCGATAGCCTCAGTAATAGACACTTTTAGTTGGACGAACGCGGTAACCTTGTGTGCACATCGCTTACTGCGTTGCGTACATTGTAAACGACGCAAACATTACACTTAGTTTGCCGTGCACGTCCCTCACGTGCACATGTAAACAGTGGAGCCATCTTCTGACAATACCTGGAACTGCATCAATGCTGCGTTGAAGAATTCTTTTCCCGCATTTATTGCTTGCAGTGGTTGGTTAATTGAGGGCCTTTTTTTTTTATTCCAAGCCAAAGTACGCATAGAGAAGAAAATGTAACAGCTAACTGAGAGCTAAAGAACTGCTTCGCCAGGTGTCGCTTCTAGGAGGAAAATACTAGGAAAGCAAAAGCGCTAAACTACAGACAAAAATGCAGAGAATGGGGACAACTGCCGCAACGCTGTTTTAAAGTGGACGCTCCTATCTTCCATCCATCCATTCATGTACTGCATTTAGTTAGGCATAAAACCTTAAAAATCGCCAATTTATCTGAAAAACAGGGGCTAGTTGTCGCCTGTACCTGTATGCGTGGGCGACAGTGTGCAAAATAAAATGGAACCCTACTATTTAGAGCGAGCTATCGCGTGGAAGAATGCAGCTTCGACTTCTGTTTATCCGGAAGAGCGCCGCCATTTTGCCAATGCATTCCGTAACGTTCCCGTAGCGCGCATACGCTATGATTTGCAGTGTGCGTACGATCGCAAAACGCGACGGGATACGTAGCGTTGTCCGGATGCGCATTCGTTACCCGCAGAGTCGCTGCGTACGCCAACTCACTTCGTGCGCTCAACTAAAAGTGTCTAATATGTAAGATGCCGCGCATCATTCGCTTGCCAGTGTTAATGAACATGCAGGTAGCTGCGCGAAAAGACAGGAGTTAGCAAACAGGACAGCCTGCGAACAGCACCGGCGCAAAACCAACTGGATTAAGTTGCCAGTCTCGATATTCCCATCACCTCCCTCCATTGGATTCTGTGTCATGCCCATACATTCTTCTCACTAATCTCTGTTTCATTTCTACCGCCGCCGCTGTGGCTCAGTGGTTATGGTGCTCGGCTGCTGACCCGAAAGACGCGGGTTCGATCCCGGCCGCGGCGGCTAGAATTTCTTTGGAGGTGAAATTCTAGAGGCCCGTGTACTGTGCGATGTCAGTGCACGTTAAAGAACCTCAGGTGGTCGAAATTTCCGGAGCCCTCCTCTACGGGGTCTCTCATAGCCTTAGTCGCTTTGGGACGTTAAATCCCCTAAACCAAACCAAACCAAACCATCTGTTTCATTTCTCGTGGTCACGTGCTTGAAGTAATATAATGATGTAGGTTTGAACCCGCACATGATCCCCAACCTGCTGTTTTGTAGTACGTGTGCGCTAAAAAAATGAAAGCATCATAATAGTCATCATCGCAACGTCGCGTCGCTTGAAGACGCAATCACTCATTTCAAATCCAATATGTTTCAATCTTTTCTTCAGCTTATTGGGAGCGAACAGGGGAAGACGGTGTTCTGGTGGTCTTCATCATCTGTATGCACCTTATGGGATAAAAGCTTTGTCGCAAAACCATAAATCTGTCGATTTCTCACTAATTACGCTGGTTACTACGGAGGTGCAGAGATCTCGCTGACTGGGGAGGACGCCGTCCCTCAAAACCTAAGGTGATGGTCCTAGTGCATGCACATGTTCGGAGGCATTGGTGGTGCGCCGTTTAGTGAGGTCGGTTGCTTATGAATCCAACACGCTTCTCCAAAATCTGGAACACAACGCGAGTTTCACAACAAGGCAAAACAACCTTCGACTGAAGGGCAACAGCGGTTTCATGAGGCCGCACGTGATCTCGAGATGGCAACAGCACACGTCGCTAACGAAAAGAAAGAAAACAAAAAAAATGCTGCACCAGGTACTCAGCGCGGTAAAGACAGATTCCAATGTTTCGCCTAGTACTGTCAATCCCTAAAATCTGCTGCATTGTCCATGCAAAGCATTTCATGCTGGTGCCTATTTTAGGGCGACGAAACCGGCCCCAACTACAGGGCCAGCTGTTAGGCAAACGGTTCAAGAAGAGCAGAGGCAGAGTCGTTCGTGGAAGAATGCTTAAAAATGTGCGAGGAAGGCTCCAAATGCGCAAAAAAGCCTTACGGGGTTCAAGCGGTTCCCAGAATGGCTTCGAACGTTTGACCTTGCAGATTATTAGTTCAGTGCTGGATTTCTTTCGGACATGCCTTGGATCGCTGATCACTTGGACGGCAACTTTGGGCGCCCGTATCCACATTCGGTGCCGTAAAAGCGGTCGTAGGCACAGCAGGTTCCCACCGATCTCTATCTCTCACTCTCCATCTTCGCATTTGTGTGCGTGTCACCGCCGCTATGCATCAATGTATTTTACTGTACGAGTTACCACGTTTGGCGAAGTAACCGAGCAAGACGGATTGCTTCCCAGCCTTATTGTGGAGCCCTTATGGTAATAGGGCTCCACAATAGGTGGTGGCAGGTGGTGACAGCGCACCTGCCACTCTGTAACTCACCTCCTGCGGCGCGTGGTCACTCGACGCTCAGGTCTCCACGAGGCTCACGCGTGCCGAGTTGCCCACGCGCTGGCCCTCAACAAGGTCTTGTACTTTGCACCCTACGCTTCCTTCACTCAGACTCAACTTAACGCTCTCGAGACTGCCCTTGTGGGCCTCTACAAGGCAGCTCTCAACCTCCCTATCACTACCTCTACCACTAAGCTCTTTGCCACAGGCCTCTTCCATCCTCTTCGTTCTCTTCTCAGTCTCCATCGTGACTCGCAGCTTGCCCGGCTTTCCCTTACCCGTCAGGGTCAGTGGTTATTGACTCAAGCGGGTATCTCGCCCATTCCAATCTCCCCGTTTACCTCTCCTATTCCCACCCCCGCCCCCAATCTTCCTATCCTTCCCCTCCCGACCAACATGTCCCCCGTCCTGCACGCCGGACGTCGTCATGCGGCCGCGCAGCACCATTCCCCTCTCTTTGATACCCAGGTACTCGTTAAATGCCAAGCGTAGTGCTGCTAGTGGAAACATGAGATTGGTTTCGACCACCTGAAGATCTTGAGCATGCACTGACACGGCACAGCACAAGGCGCCCGTGTGCTGTGCGGTGACTGCACGTTAAATCGCTAGTTGGTCGAAAGTACGCTGAAGCTTTCTACTGTGGCATTCTTTTCTTTCGTTCCCACTATCCTCCCTTCCCTCCTATCCAACTGGCACTCCTTTCATGGGCCCAGGAAGTCGTCCCCATTTGGGGACCACATTAAGCCCACCTGCCCTAAATCCCGACATTCTATGGCAATAAAGTTGTCTCTCTCTCGACGCGGTTGAGGTGTCCACCGTGTATTGAGACAGTTACTGCGGCGTTTGTTCCTTCAAAACCCACTAATTTTAGATCAGTATACACTTCAGTATTGTAATATGCGCAGACATCATGTAATAGTCATTTAGTACCCTTAAAAGTCTTTTAACGAGGTAGCGTTAATTCTCCTTTTCTCCAGAAAATCTTGCATCGACATTATGAGCGAAGAAGCAGGTGGTCCACCTGGCCCACCTGCCACCTAGGTCACTTGACCATGTGACGTCATCTCAACCTGCTCGCCAACAAAGGCAAGAGGCAACCTGCTGCCCACCGGACTGCGAGCGTACGCCCCCCCGACAGGTGACAGTTAACTTATTGATTCGCCGGGACAGGTTCTTCGGTGATAGCAAATTGAGACTTAGAAGCACGACCGGTGGCTGTGCATGAAACAGCCACCGGCCGGTGCAGTAGCGCATCGCTTAAACACTGCATCATTGCGCCAAGATTGGTACGACAACTCCCCACGATCCATAAATGGAGAGTATAGAATGACTGTGTCTGCGAAGTATTACGCAATCAGGGCTCCAGGCCACTGCAGCTACCCATTAACCCTATCGCGTCATAGCCTTCAGGCTGATCTTAAATGTCCCCTCAAGTTTTCATTCTGCCTGCACCATCACCCTGTCATATTCAGCAACCGGGAGTAGCCCACTTGTGAAGTTTAACTAACGGCAGCTTTAACGCCTGCGAGCCTTCGAAGCTCTAAAGTGCCAGAAAAGTATCGGCTCTAAGCAAGGAAGCAGTCCCGCAAGTGTATATTATTTATATCAGCGTCTCAGCAAGTATGTTCTGAAACTCTGGTGCAGTCTACTGCAATTCGCTGGAGCACAAGTTTCGAAAAGGTACATAAATGAGCTTGTTTGTCAGCTTTATTTTAACCTTACCGCTTCCAACCTTTAACAGCATACTTCGTGATCACACGACTTCACAAAATTGGCTTCTGGAGAGATCGTAACCCGACGGTATCCTTCAAACATCAACGTTTAGAGACTGAATGGATGACCCCATGGTGGCCTCTTATCGCGCTTTTCAGAATAACTCCGCGTGCGCCTTCTTCGCCTCACCATGGCTGTGAGTGCAGGCTTGGGTTTCCACCTCATATAGTACATGCGAGCAAGCTGCAGTACTTGCGAAGCCAAAGCACGGGCAGTTACGTGTTAAAAACGCTTCCTAAAATGTATTTGCGCTCTAAAACTTCGGGAGTATCTCAATATAAACAATGTGCTTATTCTTGTTTTGGATACATTGCCAATGTTTAGATATTTTCGGGGAAGAACTTGTTTTAAGTATTCAATGTTTCGGGGAAATAGTACATGTTTTCTTGGAAGACGGGCACCTAGGTCATGCAGCCCATCAGTCCTATGTGTTGGCGTAAAGCCCCTTGTGCCGCCGGCTAAACCTCTACATAGGCACTGGCTTGAGTCTCATGACACAAGGCACTGCGAGCAACTCAATAAAGGTGGCGGGAAAACTACACAAACTTGGCTTCTCGAGAGACTATAACCAGAAAAACCCTAAAACCCTGGAACAAGTTATTTAGAAAGTACACACGTGAACCTACTGTCTCCACTTCTCGCACTTTTCATTGCAGCTCCGCATGCGGCTTCTTTGCTTCACTATAGCGAGGACACGCTGCGCTCGCAGAAAGCTATTGGGGGATCAGACTCACTCCGGGCACGGACGAAGAGGACGACGTGACGTACGTGACCACGAGCCTGGGGGCGCAGCGAGACAACTTTCCATCGAGTTTAGTCACGCACTGAGAATTCAAGTCACCGCCTCGTAAAATTGCTAAACCAGCTCCGGTTCTAGGGCCACGCGCACGCCATGATTTTAAATAACTAATACGGCTTTCACAACGCGTGACTTCAACCGGGACACTTCGACGGCGGCATAAGAGCTGTACACACGCACTACAAACTTCCCGCATTTGGAGTAGAGAAACCAGAACCCGGAAACTGACTTTGGCATGCGCATCACAACGAAGAAATACATTTGTCGGACCAGGTCGTAAACTGATGATGATGATGATGAAAAGCCTTTATTTAATAAAAGAGGTGAGGCTTTCTTAAAGAGCCCCGCAATGGGTGGAGTCCCTATTCCGGGACCCCATTGGTCGAAGCCGCCAGCTTAGCCCTCTTTACCAAAGCCTTTTGGGCCTGAAGGTCCGAGCAGCCAAGCAGGGCCGCCTCCCATTCCTCTCTGGTAGGGTTGGGGTGGGGGGAGAGAGCTGAGTTGCGCTGGCAAGCCCAAACCATGTGGTAGGTGTCAGCCCCCTCGCCACAGTGTTTGCACCTGCCAGTGAACGCGGGATCGAAGTGTTTTAATACTTTTAATAGTCTAAGTAGAACGCGTTCGTTTGCTTTCCCCAGTCCCTTTGCAGGGGCTGGGTACACGCGGTGCCTATCCTTATAGTAAGATGTTATATCTTTGAACGAGAGTAAAGAGCCACCTTCAGGTTTCAGGTGCTCAGGAGCCAATGGGAACGCCCGGTGAATGAGTGCTCGGGCCGCCGCGTCTGCAGCTTCGTTTCCTGCTAGGCCCTGATGGCCCGGAGTCCAAACTATGCAGCGCGGAGTAGGATCGGTGTCTCGGCTGCAGTTCCTTAGTATTCGTTCAGCTAGTGGAGTTATCCAGCCAGCCTCATAATTTTTACACGCCGAACGCGAATCTGTTATGATGTGTTTTGATTTGGTATCAGAAGCAGCTAGGGCGATAGCAACCTCTTCAGCTTGTGTTGTGCCTGGGGCTTGAAAGGAGAGACCATCCACCTGTATTTCTTGATGTATTACCGCGGCAGTGTACCACCCCCCGTGGGTCGGCCCGGCTACATCTACGTAGTAGACACCTTGCTTGTTGCCATAGTGGCGCGCTAAGGCTTCCGCCCTAGCCTGGCGACGACCACTATGGTCTTCCTTATCCATCTTAGTGGGGAGGGGTCGAACTCTGACGGCGCGTCTCCAGAGTTCGGGCACTCGGACCCGCTCCTGAATGTGGAAATCGTGTTGAATGTGAAGCCGGGCTAGGATGACGGCTGCCTAGCTACCTGTGTGCTCGGGGTTAAAACTAGTTTCAATAGATAGCATCTCTTTTTGCCTCCCACACAGCCCTGCTTGGTTTTGAAGCGACTTCCTTGTAGACGGTTGTCACCCACACTTCGCGCACTTTTACGGGGGAAGCTCCCAGACACCCTTAGAGCGTGTGGGGGTAGCGGTCTCGGACTCGAAGGAGATGCCCTCGACGCAGCGTGGCAAACTCAGCGGAGACCAGCTACCAAGTGACAAGAGGTTTTTGGGCGTTCGGTGCCCAGCTTTCGCTGGTCGCAAGCCAGAGAATGCGTCGTAGCCAAAGGTTCATAAACAAAACAAAGTTTATACAGCAAAGAGACGATACAGAGGATTTCAAAATCACTAGTACAAACTCATACAAAGTGATTAACGAAACAATGCAACTCATGCAAAGTTAAACTCGAGAGAGAATACAGTACAAAGGCAATATTGCACCTAAAGTGCACTAACACAAGAGAGAGAGGTAAACAAAACCAAACACAATTTGTTCACCGGGCACTGCGGCAGTCCGACGACCAGAGTTCCACGACGATATGCAGACTTGCGAACGTTGCCTCGTTGGTCCGATGCTGGCCGAGTGGTGTTTTCCCGGGAGTCGAACGGGCGCGCTTCGATGAAGCTTAAACGACGGTCCGGACTGACTGGCAGCGGCCAACGCCCTTTTTATAGACCAGAATTTTGAGCCTCTCCCGGGCGCGGCCATTTTGCACCGACTGGCGCGCCGCGGTGCGAGAGTTTCTTTGGGGACTGCGGGGCTGCGGCAGTTCCGCGGCCGCGCCTGCATATAGCCGCGCTTCGGGCGCTAAAAAAACACTGTCGAGCATACTTCCGCTGCGTGGCTATGTTGCAGGAAGTACTTACGTTATCAAAGCGATAATATTGATGCGTTTTAATGACGTTTAGTTTGACATTCAGGTTAATTGTGCCGGCGCTTAGAACGCGCTGGTGCTTATATCGAATTCCGTCTTTGTGCTCCACCACAAAGAAACTTTTTGTTCAATATCACTGCATTAGGTGTGCGGCTAGCATGCAGTTCCAATTCCCATGCACTCTTATTCCTTCCTGCCGGCCGGCCATATAGCCCCCCCCCCCCTCCACAAACAGCGCTTTCTTGTCGCCTCGCCAGTTTATCAACAAATTACCGCTGTGAGCTCAACTGAGTCGCAGCGCCAACAGAAAACAAATTTTGTCATGGTTTATGCAACCTGGAGCATAAAAACGTACTTTCGCTGAATTTATCAAAGCTTGAATAGATACGAGCAGCTAATCCAGCTTTGACTAATTCTGAGGTCCGAAGTCGCGTTATTTTATTCAGGAGCTCTCGCCGCGTGTGAGAGCGTTGCGTAGCCGTTTGGCTAAGTGTGGAAAATGTAATGAAATCGCGCATAGTATTTTCCTATGAATAAGGTAGAAGATACCGCACCGCTGCGGTGGCTCAGTGGTTACGGCTCTCGGCTCTGGCCCAAAAGACGCGGGTTCGATCCCGGCCGCGGCGGCCGAATTTCGATGGAGGCGAAATTCGAGAGGCCCGTGTACTGTGCGATGTCAGTGCACGTTAATGAACTCCAGGTGGTCGAAATTTCCGGAGCCCTTCACTACGGCGTCCCTCATAGCCTGAGTCGCTTTGGGACGTAAAACATTAATAAACCAAACCAAACTAGTGTAGGTATACCAACAGCAGAAAGATACTATAGATAAACCTTTACCGCCCAGATCCCTCTGACATGCGTGCGGAAAAAGCAGCTGAAATCTGTAGCGGTCGTGCTTACAATCCTGTGCATGAAATGTGTTTAATGGGAACAAGAGCAAGCTCAGCGCAAGGATGCCGAACACGTACTGGTGATCGAAAACACGCGCTCCGTCGGGACAACCTTCAGTCTGCAGCTCGCCTATCCAGTTACTACTCCACTGAGTCAAATCAATAGATCTACATTCTGATGCATAAAATTATCATAGATGATATCGCACGTAAAAGGCGACAACAAACGACACGACAGCGCAGAAATCTGCTTAGAAGTGCCGGTTTCCAGTCGGTACACTACCTGGTCGACTACCCTCGTATGTCACGTTAACGAGTAACTGCGCACAAGATAACCGCAGTACTGTCTGGAAGAGGGAAAATGTGAGTAGTGACGCACAGCACACACCCTCATACGTTAGCTGATGGAGCACAACAACGGCAGAAGCGAACACGTAAACATGCGTTCTACGCGCGGCGCCGGCGCGACCCGCAGCCCCTCGGGCCGCGCGCGCCGACAGATGGCGACTGGTGTCGAGAGTAGGAGCGCGCACGCAGCCTGCGTGCGAGGGTAAAAAATCTGCTTGCACGTCTGTTTGTTCTACGCGCCAGAGTAGGCGCGCACATACACGCAGCATCTCCGTGCAGGTTCCCTTCCTTTCTCTCGCCGGCCGCGCGTCCTCATTGGTTAAAGTCAGGAGTCGTTTCGCGAAGGTTCCAGCGTGTTCTATCGTGGCGCCGTCGTGACGGCGTAGCCGACGTCCGAGTGCAGAGGAGGGGGACATGTATTAGCGCGCGCAAGGCTTCCCCCTCTTCCCCGGTGAACAGCAGAAACAACTCGCATGTTGGAGAGAAATCTTCGGCGTGGACGACTCATTTCCTCGGCGCACGCCGCGTCGGAGAGCGGTGGTGGAGGGGAGACGGAGCCACGCGCTTAGCGGGCGCTTTCCCTCTCTCCCGTTGGGCTCGCGCCGGCGAGACGCCGTGCGCGCGGCGGTTTTACATTGTTTGCTTCAAAAATGCGCCGAATTTTGTGACAACGGCTGTAACTTTTTGTTTTTTTTTCATGCCGGAGACACTGGCCCCGATAGCGTAAGAAAAAGGAACTCAATACAACCTTGTACGGTCCAGACGCTTTATGGTCGCCGCCGTCGTCCAGCATTACAAGGGCCAAGCCGAGTGGTGAAGCTACCATATTGATGAGTGACAAGTGCCACTTAAATGTACCTCGACAACTACTCACAATAGGGCCACCAAATTTTGGGTACATATTATAAATAAAACTGCCTTAAAAAAGTGGCTCCACCACAATGCAAGGCTGCCGTGCTGCGAAGGGAAACTTCAAGACACAGAAATTCTTTTTTTTCCTTCGAAACAGAGATACATGAAAGTTGAATGCATTGAATGCATTGAAAAGTGAATGCATTATTTTGGTCGCCTTTTTTATGCGCTGCAGTAATTTTGACGAGATTTCATGCTGCGAGGTAGCGTTCCCTCTGAGATACAAGTGTTGAAAACGCACTCTAAGCAAAGCAATATTATATTTAGAACCTATTGAATGCGCTTCATGTGAACGCCTTGTGCGTCGAGAGATATGTTGTTGTTTAAGGACATGAACCACGTTACCACGTCTTGTTGGAAGACTCGGTTTAAAAAAATAGCGTGATTAATGGCGCCTGCCCCGCCGAGGTGGCTCAGTGGTTATGGTGCTCGGCTGCTGACCCGAAAGAAGCGGGTTCGATTCCGGGCGCGTGGCCGAATTTCGAAGGAGGCGAAATTCTAGAGACCCGTGTACTCTGCGATGTCAGTGCACGTTAAAGAACCCCAGGTGGACGAAATATTGAAGTAACTAAACAGGGAAACTGCAAAATATTTAAAAGAGATATTTTTTTACGATCAGAAATGTGCATGCAGCTTTTCAGTGCTTCTGTCACGGGCGGTTGAGAGCTTGCTTAGTTGCATCTGTTTTGTAAATTAGACTTCCGATTATTATAACAACCAATACCGGTTTCAACGGATGATGTTTTCATTGCAAAAATTTGTCTCCTAAGCCTAGTAAAAATCTCAATTGCAGGTTTGAATACTTGAGCCGTTTTTTTTGTCCCTCCTACGGGGGCGACCCTTCCCATCCCTGTCTCTTCAAGGTTTTGCTTTGGAAATCATTGCTGTGATCAAAACGACACTGTGATCAAACGAGACGCGGTGGCGGGGTCAAGACGTTGTCTGTGACCCCGCCACCGCCACTCTCATGGATGTTGTTAAAGTTAAAAAAAAAAAAAAACTTGCCTCTATAACTGTCCCTTCGCCAAAACTCTGCACTCCTAAGAGCCAACTTGGTTGGCCTAGTCTTGAATCAAGAAGCAAATGTCGCTTATCTCTTTCTCACAACATTTAGTTCCTGAATTCACAACCTCACCCTCTCAAAAAATTTCTTCTAGATTTGTACATGTTCTCAGACATCACCCATCTTTCTACACGACGTAGAAAACTTGCTCTGATTTCATACAGCGCATAGACGGTGATTCCAACCGTCTTCCCCACTGCTCCCCTTCAGTGAACCGCCCTGCTAAGCTGTAGACAGCAATCTCTTAAACTTGATATTAAGACCTCCGCTCTTCCATGTTACGCACTGGAAAGCTTAATGTGTTGCAATGAAAAATTAATTACAGCTCCATTCAGCAACGACCAAAAGCCAGCGCGAAGAAGAAAAGGTTTTGAATAATTAAAGACCTGAGTGACGCCTAACTGTTTTTAGCCTTTCACACAACAGCCTTAGTCAAAAGTTGTCCCAATTACTTGCCAGCAGCTCTTTAGGTTTGTCATCCGACTGTCTATAACTTTTTTAGTACTACCGTGTCGCTCTATTTTATATATGCCATCTCCTACCTTTCAGAAGCGTATACATGAACCCGAAGCGCTACTGTCTTTGCATTTAAGCAGCACTAGACGGAAATTGGCTCCCCACAAGCTTCAACTCTCTCTACGCGCGTACAATCCAGAAACGCTCACCAGCATTAGTTCCAGTATGTTTGGATAGTTGCCCAGAAGTACGGCACTAAAACTAGGTGACATTTTACACCTTCGGTGTCTAGCATTGCGTTAAGCAACACTAATTTTAAGCGATGGCCTAGGTGTTATTATTTTCAGGCTGAAAAGATGCTTAATTTATCTCCTGTAATCACTTTGTTCTTTTCCTATATTGTTACATCAACATAGTGTTCAAAATATGCGGGTGATTTTAGTACAACCGCGAGCGGAAAGCACAATATTTTTGCGGGATATGCTACATAAATCATACTCCGCTTATTAATATCTCATGACTATGTAGTTAGCAAAATAAAAAGATTAAACTATTTTGACTGTTTAAACTCATTTTTTTTTCTTGCGAAAGCAGCGGGTGATTGGAATCTGCTGATTATTAATACGTATCCTACGTCGAGGTAATGCAATAATCTGGACCATCCAAGTTACAAACGTCTCCACCCACGTGCCATTCGCCGATGCCTGTAGAAAGCTAGGACTTTTTTGGGAAAAATCGCAACTACTGATAGCGATTAGCTTTGATAATGTCCTAAGCGTTTCGTAAGTAAGTCTTGACGTGTAAATATTTTTTCTCACGCAAGGGGCGTGCTTCAGCTGGAGGAAATTAACTGCGTTAAGGCGGACACTTAGGCAATTTGGTACATTATACTTCAGAAGGAAAAACAGTGCTGAAACACGGGACGCAAAAGAATACAATGGAGCAAGGCCGTCGCTACTCAGCGCGTTCTGTTCTCGTGCTGTTTCTCATTTCGCCCTTCAGCGCTGTTTCTCTTCTTAACAGGAAATTAAAGACAGAGGCCAAACGACTACAATCTATTCTACAGTTGCGCTAAAATGTCTGCGTCCCTAACGAAAAATTCTGGTTTTTTCAGTAAACTACTCGTAGTCCGCTAAACATCTTTCTCGTCTTATTTCAGCACAAGAAGTCATATTCTGCGTATCTTAGAGAACTACTCAAGTTTCAGGCTTTGAACAGTCAGTGCGGGTGCTTGGCCTCAAAACTGCTCTTGGTTACCGTCGATGGGTGAAATGAAATATTTGGAACGGACCTGCTTCACGAGAATCATGTTGACAGGCTCATATTTTCTCTCGTCATCCCCCCTCGAGTAAAACCAGTAAGTCGTGAGAGCTGCCAGCAGCTGTAAACATAATCGCGTGCCTTAAGAAAAGGTTGGTTTCTTTCTATGATTCGTAATTATAAGTTTCACAGTTCTTAACTGCGTCAACTACCTTTAAATAGGAAGTCATGACGACCATCCTTCTCTTCACAAATCGCTTGATGCAGTGGTGAATTCGTGCCAGAGCTGGCAGATGACTGTTAATTTTTAAAAATGTGTGTTCATGTCCGCAACGAGAAAAAAAAAGCCCTAGGGCTTCGCTTGCAACATTCATGGTACTCCAGTCATAAAGGTCTCCTAGCATAAATATCCCGATGTCACAATAACCGCTGACTAATGTAAAGCGCACGCATCACTAACATATCACCGGTAGCATTACGTTAAATGTTTTTCCTGGGAAGATGTATGCGGGCTTGCTCCAGGATCTGCTGCCGTCTCAGCCTATATGATATTCATAACACTTACCGTAGAGTACGCTCACATTTTTTTTGTTTCTGCAATCAGCCACGGCACTAGAGCACAGCACCACTGAAACAAGTGATAAAAAATCGGCCTCCGGTTGGCCCGTAGCAAACGTAAACGTACTGATTCGCCCATTAAGTTTACAACTATTTCAGGTCGTGAGACAGTCTCACTCTCAGTAACAGCAAATAACAAGTGATTGAAATTTTTACATAAATTGCTACTGATCTATTACAACATCAACATGTCAAAATATGTTTTCCCATATTGGTCTGGACCAACACGGCACAAACATACTCACATGTTATCTAATTACCTATATCATGTGGAATTCTTTAAGCGTTAGTTCCTAGCGTCATCCGAGAATGGAACAAACCAGACGCCTCGACTTCCAATGCGTCAGTTTTAGCAACATTCACTAGAACGATTGAGGCCATCATTGGAATGTAGTACCGCTATCAGTCATCCACAAGGAAGTCTAATTATTCGTAACGAACACCGGGCTTAAGTTTTAAACTTTCCGGCCGTCTCTATGTGGGGTAACATATTATTCAACGAAATAATTATGCTGTTATGCTTTAAAATGCATGGAGTAACAAAAAAAAAAACTACACTGAAATGTTACGAAAAAAGTGTACGAAAAAAGACAATATAAAATGATTCAACATCTTACCCAACGTGGGGTAGTACATCTAATCTTGAACTGCCTAGAGTTTAATAACTTCAGCAGCAGAGTTTCTTGAGCAAATTGTTACCTAATAAAAGTAATTGCCGACCGACTCTACGAATGAAAGACAGACCGCGGGGCAGCAGCATCCAATGAGGCAAAACCTGCGAGGTATTAATTAAGAAAGGGTAAAACGCAAGGATTCGGCTTAAGTGCATCGACCAAACTGATTGATACAGATATCGCCAGATAGAAAAGCCCTCCTAAAAAAGGGATCATCGAATGGCAGGGTACATCCAGCATGTGACACGCATGATGGCCTGCGATAGGACCCTGCCTGTGCAAAGACCGCCGCCCAAGCCCGAGGTTCTCGCCCATCTTCCCCAACTACCGCGGCGTGGAAGTAGCAGCAGGAGCATTCATTAGTGTAACAAGCTGGTCTCTCATCCCTTAATATAGGAATCGCCGCAGGGAAAAAGATCATTTGGTAAAGATATAGTGCCCGGGATGTAGTGTGCCGAGTGCGGTCATCGGAGTGACACAGAAAGTGATGCTTGACAGCACAGGCTGCTCGAGGCGCTGCAGAGCGAAAGGATTGCGGCCTTGTGCCTAAGTACGCCGAAGAGTGCCGCCAGCTTTCCCGTGCACTGACCACAGAAACACAGCAACGCCAGCAACTGAGCCACGACGGCTTCACTCCGGCGCCATCCTACCCTCCCGATTCGCTCGTCTGGCTCTGGGTCCCTTCCTCTACCCCCGGCCTCTGCACGAAACTTCTGTCCTGCAACAACGGTCCCTACCGCATCATTGCGCGAAATTCGCCCGTCAACTACCTCGTCGAGCCGCTCGCCCCCTCACCGGATCGGTGTCGTTCTGGGCGCGAAATTGTCCACGCCGGCTGCCTAAAGCCTTACTGCGACCCTCAGGTTGTCTGCTCGCCACGAGTCGCCAGGATGGCTCCTTCTTCTTCTGAGGGTGATTTTAATGTCGCATGCCCGCGCCGGCTCAGTGCAGGCAACCGCTGAAGAGGATAAAGACGGTGGTGACCAATGCGCGAGACCTGTTTTTTACTGAACCGCCTTTCTGAGCTGACTGGACGTCGCGCTGACGCTGCCGTGATTGCTATCTTCTGAAACAGCTAGCCCCCTTACAACACACACACACACACACACACACACACACACACACACACACACACACACACACACACACACACACACACACACACACACACACACACACACACACACACACACACACACACACACACACACACACACACACACACGCACACACACACACGCACATAATATATATATATATATATATATATATATATATATATATATATATATATAGCTGTGTAATGAACGAAAATAATTACAATCGCGCAGTTTGTTTCGGTGCTGCAGCATTTCTTCTCACAAGTTGCAAATACTGGTCATTCCGCTATAACATACTGACAGTTAATTGATGCCATCATAATTATTCGACTTGATTACACAGCTCCTGTTTTCATGTCCGTAACAGCAAAAACAATTTGACTTTTGATGAACGAAAGGAAAGTTATGACTTCTTGCGTCAGATCTAGTGTTAGTACATGTCGAAGCAATAAAAATAAAGCATTTTTCTTTTCATCCCTTTTGACGTTCTTGTTGGGATAACACGTCCTTCTTAAGGCAGATAACTTATTTTCTGCTTTTATCTGATATTAGATTTTTTTGTCAAAAAGTGCATTCATACCTTAAGTAGACCATTTAAATGCTTCCCCGGAGGTATTTTTGCATATGGAAAGAAGAGGCAATGTCTAAATAAACCCTCAAACTAATTTATGCCACCTATATTTCAAGGCGTCGGCCTGGACAACCTGCGCGCGTGGCTAGCTCTGCTGTACATTATTAACGCGATATCAATAAAGGCCCGTTACGCACAAAATTCAGTGTCGGCGTTGTAGCCGTCGGTGTTGTGAGTAAAGTCATAGGCGTAGCTCTGGCAGGTGGTTCCCAGGGAGCAGCCTAGGGGGCAGATGGGACACCTAGGTCGCGTGATTTTACGGCTTCATCAATACATCACAATCGGATAGTGAGTAAACTGTCCACCATGGCATGTAGATTAATGATTGGTCGCTCGGGCACAGTAACATGAGCCGCACATGGCCCACAGCTGGGAGCTCCTGCCATTGCTGGGTCATCGCTAACTGAAGCACCACTGCGCAAGGAGTGCATGAGGACTCGCAGGGACCTATGAATGCAAAATCGAGAAGGACCAATGATCAATTCCGCATATATTGGCGTTAACCCACTAAAACTATCGCGTCATGTACGCTCAAGGAGGAGCTTAAATGTCTCCGCTAATTTTTTTTCCTTTCGCATTACTAACGAAGCTGCCATGCTAAGGCAACGCCCATATTCATATCTGCCAACGCACATTAATTGTGAAACAACTGATTCCTACTTCAAGACATTCAAATAAGCGTTCAAATATGCGCTTAAAGAACGCTTACGATCCCGACGCGGCGAAAGGCGTGAATCAATGGCATACCAATTTCGTGATGGTCCCACTTCAGTGTAACACAAAGGAACCTCATTTTCTGTCTTATTCCTCGATGTTTGCAATGACACTTTGTGCGTCGATGCCAACAAAGAGTAATGAATCCATTTGCCCTATTCATTAGAACCGCGTCATTTGCGCTTAGAGGGAGCGAACAGCGGCCGGTTCTGGCTAATGAAAGAATTAGGTGCTGAGAGGACGGGGAAAAACAACCAACGAGTATCCCTAATCTTCAAGGGACGGGGAGCAAAAGAAAAGCTGGAGATAAATTGAGGGGAAACAAAAATCCCCACGCTAATGACCGGCACTTTATTCTACTGCAAGCGCTAGTCGACGGTCGTCAAGTTCTGTCGTTTGAAGCCCAGGCGGCTGGGACTTACGATGCTGTACGACAGCGACCATTAAAAACGTCAGCCACCAAATGAGATGCCTCCTAAAAAGCGAGACTAAACGAGCAGCACTGAAGACGGATAGCAGGCACTCCGTATTCCTCTCTCCCTCCGGGTCAAGGTCATCGCTTAGGGTCGAAGGGTAACTTAGAGCCGCCGTCTATAACAAATGGTGAAAGGGAGGAAGCCCCTTCAAGCTTAATAGCACCCTATTAAGATGGTGTACGGTATCGACTGGAAGCAAAAAAGCTTCTCAGATGTTTCTTGGTGCAAAGTTTTGAGAGTTTATCTCTTAAATCGGCCTCTACACTAGAGTGGAAAGCAGCATGAAGGCGAGAATTTGCTTGATTTTGTCTTCTGCACATAATGTGCTTGATTTCTGAAGTCCCTAAAGGAAAAAAAAGCATTGCTGCAACGATCAAGACTCTTGCGTACGCCTGAAAATTTTGGTCCAGCAGAAAACAAAACATAAAGCAAAGAATTTTCTATGCGGCAGAAAATATCTTCATTGTACTCTACAAATTTGATTCGGTAGACACTACTCATCTTTGTCCGACAGTGATTAACGTTATCCTGACGCGATCAAATACTTCCGCAATGTTCAGACACTTTCCTTTTGGGCCCGTAATGCAGAATCAGACGCTCTAATTCAGCGCTGCGGTGTACAGAAGATCAAATAATTTTTTATTACCTGTTCGTTATAGAGCGCAGTTCTAATATGCACTTCTTACGCAATGTAGGAAACATCCAAACGCCATTACCATTTCGCTTCGAGAGTCAAACTACGCATATCGACTACAATTTTATTAGTGCACACTACCGGCAGAATAACACTTTCAGCGACAAAATCTCTTTAACATCTTTGTCTCCTTTCGTACAATTCGGTTCTCTTTACTGCAAAAACCCAAACGCCTCCTCCAGCGGTCTTAATTTGTTTTGTTTTGTTTTTTATATATTTGTAATATTTTTAATATTAATAATAAGATTTTAGGGGTTCATTTCAACAGCCAGCTAAGCTGGGACAATCATGTTAACGCTTTCATCAGTAAGCTTTCTCGTGTCACAGGTATCATTAACCGGCATCGTCACTTACTTCCATGCAAAGTTAAACTTCTCCTACATAATTCGCTCCTTATGTCCCAAGTGAACGATGCGCACTTAGTTTGGGAACAACTACAGGTACCAATAAAAATAAAATTTATGTTTTACAGAAGAAGGCTCTGCGTGCAGTACTAAACGTCGGTTCTGATATAAACACATGGGATTTATTCCACCAGTTCAATGCCATAAAAGTATCGGAAATGTATAATGTTAGGCTAGCTGAAAGATAGAAGAAGGACATAAAACAAAATACGAATTACTTGCGTAACACGGCACACCTTTCACTAAATGTACAAATTTATCCTAGCAGACACAGCGAACTGTGGCATTATCCAACATGCCGCACAGTATATGGTACACATAGTCTAGCAAACACGTTGCCCGGTCTTTTAAATACGTTTAAAGCCGAAAAAGTTGATCTATCACGAGCATGCCGCAAAGATGTCCACGATGTATGTGCTACTTTTTAGATTTCACCGTGCTTTCATTGCTTCTTTATCTCTTCACTGCTTCTTTATCTCTCTCGTTTCCGTATAGTATTGACCTGATTTGAATAACCGAATTCCTGTTTTTCGATGACGTGTATTTTTCTGTTTCCTTTTTTGTTACCATTTTTTGTGTACACTTCATTCCTTGTCATTTTTTCTAATAATGCGCAAAACCAATTTTGATAACTGTTGTTTGCATTTTGGCATGCTACTTGTTTAAAACATTTATATGTTACCTGCTGCCCTGGAATGTAGGGGCCGAGGGGCACGTCAAGCCACAATTTCTGGCTTTTTTCCCTCGGCTCTCACCATGTGTACATGAGAAAATAAATTGAAATTGAATTGAATTGAATGCCACATGAGAAAAACAGTCACAAGGACTCTTTGCATGCAATGAGCATAATGTTCTTTGATTTCTCTTTACGAGCTCCTAGTGCCTTATAGCCAGTAAAGTAAGCGCAAAGCTGTTCATCACCTGTCAGGTTGACTAAACCCAGGCATCAAAGCTGTATTCGCTTGGCGCGAAGCTGTAAGGTGTGGCGCTGCCATTGCCTATGGATAATTTCATTTTGCCTTTTTGAGTACGGCAATATTACGACTGTACTGTGCCAGCAGCGTTCTGATTAGTGAATTTCATATAGGCCTAGTGCGCATGCGCAAGATCCAACACGCACGTGCGCTCAGTCATCTTGTGAACAGTGAAACTGCATCTTCTGCTTTCTTTCCTCTTGACCAATAAATAACACGATTTACACTAAATGGTTACGAGTTGTGTCTTTTAGCTTGGAAATACAGCGTTACTGATGTTATCTGCCATGAGTAAATCCATTTCGCAGTTTTGCAAAACATTTAACATTCACTCTAGATCTTATTAAGCGGAAATTGTTGTCTTAGTTATCTACAGCGTTTGTTTCAAGAAAATTATTCCCTTGATCCCTGAAGGTGCTCCGTGAATGAAAAACACAACTATAGTATTTCATAACTGAGTAATTGAACAAAATTTAATATTAAATCACAAGATCCCTATCACAATTCAACTATGTTCTCAGGGAGCTGTAAATAACCGGGAAATATTAACACCTCGTTTCACATTTCTGAAGGAGTGTCAAAAATATGAAAGTGCGCGTGAGGCCTCTGAATCTGTGTAACGTGCGGATGTGGTTTGCGCTGCGCTTATATTGCGCTCGTTAGAAGGCAACTTGGCGTAAAAATGCGCGACCAAGTTCAATTTTATGCCAGATACCCTGGCATGTTCCTACTCTTGTTTTTCAAGGGCACGACTTTTCTGTTTTCTGTTCAACCGAGGCATTCTAAGACATAGCTTGAATTCTCATGAATTGCCTCCACAAGATGACCATTCATAACGGCCTGATGCCTATCTGAAGAAAATATCTCAGAATTTATGGGTTTATACTTTTACATTGCGTATTGGATACTAATGGTTCTGTATATTTTTATTTGCCATTGTTCTAAATCAGTTTGGGTTCATACCAAAAGAAAAAACACCTCCTTTTTCACACTGACCTTGGCAAAGGATCTTTACGGAGCATACTTCCCAGGAGGCTCTCCAGTTTCAAAAAAGCGAGGTAGCTGAACGATGTCAACGATCCGAATAGCTAGATTCACAGTAAACTGCTATCACAGAACTCATGAAACTAATAATATAACTGCGATGCTTTCCGGTATGAGACCGTCCTAACGGGAGCACTAAGCTGGTATGATGATTTTGCATCTTGAAAAGCAACGCAGCTCCTGGACTTCCAGATTTTCATCCTTTCATTGTCGAAGAAATGACTGATAACTCAATACGGTAAGAAGTATTATTCTGCAGTGTACTTCAGCAGTAAAGAACAACATGTAATTCGCAAATATTCTTTCTTGGCCCTGTTGAGAGGTTGAGTGTGAAAATGATAGCGTGTGAATAGCTGTACTTTTGCCGTAAAGCGTTCCTGAAACTCCACCTTGCTTGAACCGAACTCGTCGTGCCGGTCACGGGCGGCAACTATATGTGACGGGGGGTGCCATGAATGCTGTATTGTGATCTGTGGTGACGCCTTCATTGATATCAAATGTGGCGGCCATTTTGGTGCAATGTAGCAGGCCAAAGGCCGTGTGTGTATATGGTCGCTTGATTCCCACCTTTTCTGACCTCTACACCTGAAGCCGCACGTTGTGGAACAAAACGACGCCCGTAACACTAGGTTCAAATCCCATATTTTGACTTATCAGCGCAAGAACATGACCAAGCCACCAAATAGTGTAGTGGGCTGCTAGCGGCTCTTATTCGCAACACTGATTGCACGAATGCTTATTTCGTCATGGGAGGGCGCCATTGCCCTCGATCATCATGGTTTTGCTAACAACTTGAATTTGAAATACATCCGACTGCCAATCATTCCAAAGGCAATTGGTTGTGGTTCTAATTGAAATTGCTATTAGACGTTAACCCCAACACACTCATCAATTCCAGCACATTCCGTTATGTGCTCTTCGGTCCCATTAGTTCACTGGTCTTTGAAGTCTCGTTAAGTTATAATTAGCCTGCTGAGATGCAGTGTGGCCGATCCCTTTGCCCGAGAACAGGAAGGCACGGGGTTACGGCAAAGTAAAACAAGAGCTTTATTGCCGAATTCCTCGCTGCCGTCGTTGGGCCCATCCTATATCTGATAAGAGAGGAACGAGACGGCATGTCACGTAGGGCTTCAAGAGTGACACTTCGACACGTTGCCTTCATCTAAACACCCCGCCATCTGGTCGTTGATTCCCCACAAACGTGGGAGGATACAGACATTGGCGGGCAGTCGCGAAGGACGCCGGGAAAGGGCGCGAATCGCAGCTGCCATAGAACGCGGGTCCTACGGCGCTTAGGTTGTCAAGAGAACTGTGAAACTGTGAGTAACGCCTCTTCTGTCTTTCGCGTTATAAGTCGCTGTGCCACTAATCGGCCCGTGTAAGGTACGCCACATGCAACCTCCATTTCTTCGACGTCCAAAAAAGATCCTTGTGGAGGATAGGCTAGTGTTCGTCTTGCTCTGCGTGTCTTCGGCGGCTGCATTTCAATAAATGTAAAAAGCAAAAAAAAACGTGTCACGGGCATTGTCAGCGCACGATACTGAAGCACAGGCGGTCGAAATCAATCTAACTCCCCACTACAAAGTCGCTTATACCCATGGAAGAACTAACAGACAGAAGAGGCCCTGTGTACCCCACATGTTTTTAAAAGACGTGCCGCAAGTCACGTGTCGCCTAATTTATGGGACAAATAGCAACGGCACCATGGGTGCAAAAAGGCAACGTGGCGCTGGCGAACACGGGCCGTGACCTGCCCGGGCAACGGGGAGACGCTGGAGACGATGTAGGTATCTCATCTAGATGGCGCGACTGCATCTTCAGGTTGGGAAGCGGCTTTGTAAACAGTGACGTCACTGCCCCTTCTGTAATTTCTCCTCTGGCTATGGTTATAGCCCACCAGGAGCTTACTCTCTTATGTATTCTTACTGTACCATACTAAAATAAGCCATTGATCGCATTTTATATGAGCTGACCGCGTCTACAATTGTGAACCATGTATCTGCACCTTATGGCATTTAACTAACAATATGAATGACTGCGTACTGCTGATCTGCTGATTATCAATATAGAACATCCTTTAAGAGGCTGTCCTTATAGTTTATTGTTCATAAAGCCTATCTTTAGCACCAAGGCCTGCCGTGCCGTCGAAGCGTCTATCGTCCTCTTATTTCCATTCCAAAGGAGTCCGACATCTGCTGACTCACTCACTGAGCCCAAGTAAATTATTCGTAGCACATTCCATTATGCATTACTTCTCTCTTCTTGCGCTGTCTCACCGCTCGTAACTTATTAGTGCCGTCTGCATCAGGCTGCAGGGCACTGACCCAGCAGTACTAATGGCGCGTGGGAGCCCAGGAAGTAAAGAGAATCGGTAACAGTGGTGGAATGCTTGAGAGCCGATATGTTGCACAGCCTAGAGCCAATTAGCACCTCATTACATCCGGCCGTACGGTCTTGACAGCGCTCGCATTACGGAGCCTATTGGCACGTACCGCTTTGTAGGCATGCGCCTGGAACGAGGATGCTGACTTAATATGTTTGTCACAGAACACCGCCTTGCTGTATTTATGGCATAGCAATGGGATCCTGCTGTCTAAGCTAAGCATTTTGCTTAGCTGTTTAAGCTAAGCAAAATGTGGCGGTAACTCTATTGAAGCTTCTCGCTATTTTTTGCGCAATAGCTGCACAACAGTTAACATGGTGGTTTATGTGGGATTTTTTTTTATACAGCGGAAAAAGGATGTCTTTGCAGCTGGTGTTAGCGTTGGTGCGCGCGAGTTTTTACCTTCACGCTGGCAGCTGTGCTTCTTCTCAGACATGTACGATGAGTTGCTATATTTCGTATTGTTGTCACCAGTTCCTCTAACTTCTAGAAAAGGAAATCAGCGCTATATGTTTATAGGTGCTGCCATACTCGCCTTAAACTTGAATCGCTGTGCACCAGCACATACCCAAGAATTCTGGGCGAAAACGTTTTCAAACAGGAAAAAGTTTAAGAACGCAATTGTTTCGTATTGTGTAAGATTTCGCTATAAAAATCAATATATCCGGAAATCTTCAGTCGGTAGGTTTGAATTGTTTGCAATCGTCAAAAACGTTCCTCATTTGGTTTTCTACAGCACTCTTAACTGCTCGATGCGAGTGATGGAAAAACTGTTAAAAAAGAATTGTAGAAGCGTAGCTTGTTGGGCCAGTTAGTGCATGGTACGGGGTAGAGAAACTAACAGAACAGGAATCGTACGCAAGAAATGAATTCACTCAGCCGACCGTGGGGACACAATTTAAAATATTTATTTGATCAAGAATCGAACAGAGCAGGGCACACATGCGCGTCAGCAGGCAACAGCGATAAAAAAGGAAGCCAAGATGGAAAGGTCAGTGATTAAAAATACTACTATCTTAAACGTGGACAGTATGTTCCACTCATGATTCGGTATTTTTTAGAAGAAAATTTGACTGGTGTATCGCTGAGTCATTCTGTGCCTGGCTTTTTGATTTTAAAAACTTCTAAGATTTCGCGTTCAACCTGCTTATTGCCTCGTCCGGAGATTTTCATACTGGTGAACAGGGGAGTACAGTTTTGACAATTGTTGCAATGTTTCGGAAGATTCGCCGTATTATCCGGTTGCAGTGATGTGCGAAGCTCTCTTAATCGGTTATTAATGCATTCGGCCAGTCTGGCACATGTAGTCCTTTCCACATGACAGGGGAAAAAGACTAAGCAACTTTGGTTGCGCACTTGGTGAACCTTGTTTGGTTTTTGACTTTACAATCTTTTTTTTGTGTTTTTCGCAGAGATCATCATCATCATCATCAGCCTGACTACACCCACTGCAGGGCAAAGGTCTCTCCCATGTCTCTCCAATTAACCCTGTCCTTTGCCAGTTGCCGCCACTGTATCCCCGCAAACTTCTTAATCTCATCCGTCCACCTAACTTTCTGCCGTCCCCTGCCACGTTTGCTTTCTCTTGGAATCCACTCCGTTACCCTTAAGGACCAGCGGTTATCTTGCCTTCGCATTACATGCCCTGCCCAAGCCCATTTCTTCCTCTTGATTTCAACTAAGATGTCATTAACCCGCGTTTGTTCCCTCACCCACTCCGCCCTCTTCCGATCTCTTAACGTTACACCTATCATTTTCCTTTCCATTGCTCGCTGCTCCATTGCTTCGCAGAGATACGGGTACATAATGACGAAAGTATTGTGGGTGCTGAAAACACAATTTCCACACAGTATTTCATTACCAACATTTTGATACTATGCGAGACTTCGTGAACATGGGGAATAACACTAGGCCTCAATACCTGACGCGACGCTTCTCCGTTGTGAGGTATGTGCTGTAACCTAAGCTTAAGCGACAGTGATTAAGCAACTGAGACTAGGACCTTTTCGGGGTAACCGGGTGACCGCAGACGAACAGCTTGCTCACAGAAACTGTCCTGCATAACATGAAGGCAGCTTTTTCACAGGGCATTTCCTGCGTCACTTCCTTCCTGCGTCATTTCCTGGGCCACTTGACCTTATGATGTGATCATAGCGTACCCATCAGATTGTGAGCCAGCTAATCACCCTGGCATACGGTAGTTATAAGAATGTTTGATTGCGAGACGTTGCTCGGGAAGAACAACTTGGGGCGCACTAGCCCCTTCTGGTGGCAGGACCTGCCATCGCATGGCAGTGGCGTATCCCTTAACCGCTGCACCATTACGCAAGGAGTGGTGCGGAGGCTCCCTGGGACATGTGAATGTAAAGTTTAGAATGACCAATTATGCATTTCGAGGCATTAACTCATTAACGCAATCGCGTGATATCCTTACGGCGGAGCTCGAGTGTCTCTTCCAATTTTCCTTTTCACGTATAAACGGGAACGCATTGCCGGTTCAACAGCCACTAAGTTGCAGCCGAATAGACAGGATAAAATAAGTTTCTTGTTATTTTTATTCATATTGCAGTTGTTTCTTTTTTTTTAAATAGCTTTACCTGAAGCGCTATGTATAACGACTGGAATTGACGCTTGAACTCGGTTTGAGGTTGGGACCGGATGAAAAACGAGGTTCTTGACTGAGGCTGTTTGCATCGCTTAGAAGTTTGCACTGATCGCACGCCACTTCCAGCATAGTCAGCGCGCGCGGGAATACTGCGAAAGCAAAGCTTTTCGTTGAATGAACGGAGGCGCGAAATCTTTCATTCTGCATTTTTACTTTAAAATGGTGCGTAAGAGGTTAGCAAGCATCAGTTTCCAAGGGAAATTTTCCTAAGCTTCGTAAATATTTATAACTTAATTTCTTTTCTTCCGCAGTTTTCCTCTCGGCTTCAGCAGTAGGAGGAGGTTTGTGACATCAAAGTAATTAAATATCATATCCCGTGATTCCTACAAAAGCACCAGTGAAACAACTCCTTCTTTACTCACTATCGCGTTGGCTGCTACGCGCGTCTGGTGCAAGATTTGGAGCGCATTCAAATCACGAAGCACCGATTATAACGCAGAACGCTTGAGTGGTCTTCACGCGGCCTCATATCTGCTTTTGACGCCCCAGCCACCATTCGGCTAATGAAACCACAAATGAATCTACAGGAGACAATAAATTCCGTTAAAAACTATTGCTGTTGCAACTATGTGCAACTATGATTGCTGTTGTGGATGCCTAAACTAGAAACAAGTAAGGGTGAACAAGAGTAGATTCATGTAGTGCAGACTCAGTGTAGTGAACATACGAATCGTGCGCCCCTTCCACCACACGTCCCCCTTGACCAAAGCTGTCACTCGGTGGAAGGAAGAACTGGTTGCCACTCAAAGCTGTTATAAAAGACGCGACGTCTCGGCTCCCTCTATCTTGATGCCCTGCTCACCCTGTACACGGGCCGCACTTCTCGATACCACGACGGACTATTATTGTAAGGAATATGGTGTAAGGAGTACGGAGTTTAACGTCCCAAACGACTCAGGGTGTGAGAGTCGCCGTCGTGGAGAGCTCTGGACAATTTCGACCACGTGGGGTTTATTAACGTGCGCTGATATAGCACAGTTCACGGGCCTCTAGTGTTTCGCCTCCATCAAAATGCGACCGACGCAGCCGAGATCGAACCCGCGTCTCTCTGTCTTTCTGGTCAGTAGCCGACCGCCATAACCACTGAGCCACAGAGGCGACTATATAGTAAGACATAATTCTCTGTTTTATTAGACTGCCCCGAGCCTCGCATGCTTACTCGAGGGCAGAGGATAGCAGCAGTAAAGCTGAAGGTTCTTTTCTGCAACTCACATTTTTCAGGTTCACGATACTTCGCGCTCTAAGCCATAGCAGACAGCCCCTTGTCGGAGATGGGGGAGGGAATGGCACGCGCACCTTCTCAATGAAAGTAAGACACGCCTATTTCAATAGAAACTTCAATGATTTTAGAGACAGCTAGTTCACACCAACGTGACGCACACCGCGCTCAGCTACAGTAGCTGACTCAGCTCGCGATCACTTACAACACCTTACCGAAAATGTGGGCGCCTTCACATCGCTCCTCGAAGCCTGGCCGAAAAGCGCATTCGAAAAGCACAGATAAAATTCCACACTCGATGTGCAAGCTGTAGTTTCGAGAGCCCAGTAATGAGGGGAGGAGCCAGTAAGCCCAGCGCACGAAAAAACGCGTAGAGTCGCTGCAAAACTTCTAGATCCCGACGGCAGAGAAGGAAACGCAGCTGCAGCCCGCGTAAAGTTGCGTCTCTCTGTCAAGGTCTTCTCATTTCCTTTCGAACTTTCTGTCCATAATTCATATCAGTACTAAATGATAATCCAACAGAATAGGTATGCAAGATTTATTTTTCTTGGTTTCGTTCGGCATTATTTGTATTTTCTTTGTTTTCTGCTTGAGCCTTTGAATATGATGTATTTTCTGGCTTATGTCAAAGCTTGAATATTTTAGTATTCAATACGGTCTCATTGTTATATGCTTAAGCTTTTTGCTATGATGTAGTCCAGTGTGCTCTTTTAATGGCATTGTATTACTATTCCATTGTACTCATTGTTTTTCTTGCGTTATTTTCCCCCTATGGAATGCCCACATAGGACTTCAAGGTAAATAAATGAAAAAAAAAGCTTAACATAAAGCTGTCCCTGTAGTATCTTCGTTACCTTGAAGGAAGACATGGGCTGCAAAACTTTCATTTACTACCTGCTCGAATATAAGAAACAAAAGAAATATTGCGCCTTTTCCACCTCATTTTACTTCATTTTGCACTGCTGAGACCTGGCTTTTAAATACTGATTGCAACTTATTTTGTTTCTCATCTTATGTCAGAATACTGCCTTCCTTCGTGGAGTAGCCGCGGGGCAGTGCAATATTCATTTTCTCTGAAGCGTGATACCAGCATAGATTTGACCTCTCGATACATGCAGCCCATTGAGAATCAGTATGGGTCGAAACTATTTATTCTTTCTTCTTACTGACTCAAAAAATTTGTGCTCGGATGTGTATACCACTCTCCATCGTCTTGTAAGTTTTATGCTAGCTCTCGATGCTACATTAAACAAGCTTTCTTTCGAAAACAATAACGCCATAATATTCTAAACATTAACGTTAGACTACTAAATATAGATGATGCCACCAATACTTCTTATACCGATTGGCTCAGTGGATTTGGCTACGAATTTACCATTAATAGTCCAGCTAGGTGCTCTTACAAAGGAACTTTATTAGTCAACCTTGCCCTAACCAATGCCTTACCCTCAATGTGAACACAGATAATCGAATTGGATATTACCGGTGGTTATCCTGTTTTCAAAGCGCATAGTGCAGCTCCTCCTCCTTCGCGGTCATTTTTTACGGGTCTAAATTTAACAAAGAAGAATTTAGCGGCGCTGCTAATACAGAGGAGCATTAGTCAGTGCTGTTAATAGTACACACTGGTCTGCGTGCTTCTCGCTGCGAGATCTCGAGCAAGCAACGAAACACTTTTTTACCCTTCTGTCTACATGCGTATCTGAAAGTGCAAGATTAATCAAATGTAATAATAAAAAGTTTTACTGTAATTCTCACTGCAAACAGTTTACAAAGCAGCGTGCGCCGAAAAGTTACGCAACACTTTCAGCTGACCTTTTAATTCTGCTATACTCTCGAGGCTACAAGGAGTACTCTACTGTCCGAAGTAGCCTACTATAACATGTCAAAAAAGGGATATAAGCAGGAACTGCATAAAAAAGAAAATAATAGCAAAACGTTATATAAGCTAGTTAGCGAATTCGTCAATTTGTACTCCGCAATTAGTCCCCTTTCAAAAATAGATTTATATGGTGCAATATTTACTGAGCACGCTAATATTTCGAATGTTTTTAGTGATTTGTTTTCTGTATCTCAAAATATTCCCGCACACGTTTCAGAAATCTCAAACCTGCAAATAACTCTTCTTACCTTTTCCCTCTTTCCCCTCGCGAATTATAATTGTAAATCACGAACCTTTAAGGCATGACTTCTGAGCTTTGTGAAATATCCCCTGGCCGCCTGAAACTTTCTGCTCACATTTTTTCTGACCACCTCTGTAATATTGTTAGGCTGCTGTTTAACACGGAGTTTTCCTCCTCGCCTTAAAAGAGTGAAGGCCGTTCCGGTCTTCCAGCAGGAAGGCATTTTTAATGCGAAAACATTTCTAGGCTATGTCGGCGGGGTCGTGTCACCAAAACGTCTCCACAAATTGTGCCCGCATAACATGTCCGCAGCAGTTGTGACGTTCTAAAAAGAGGTAACAACAAACTAATAGTTGCGATCGATAGAGGATGATGTGATAATGGTGCGCAATTAAAATAATTGTCACTAAGATGATTAGGTAATAAATTACAGCCAATAATTAGTGTCAAATTGCCAAAATTGAATGTCAAATTAGCACGGGTGGTAAGCAATAGCAGGGAATTCTATAAATGAGTGAAAAAATAAAAGTTCGAAATAGATTGAAATGTGTTTGGTGAATGAAATCGAGACTAATCGATTAAGAATACTTCGTTAGTTTGGAGCAAATAATTAATTAGAAGCAAAAGCAATAGAGGATTAAATATTCTGGACTGGTATACCAGGTGTTTCAGCGAGCACTTTAAAAAATTTTCAAGAATAGGTGTTTTGAGGCAAAAATATGGTTTCTGCGGCATAGTATTACCCATGTTGGCGGAAATCAAAAAACCGGTGATTCATCTTGTGTAGCAATCTGGTTAACTAATAGTGGTTAACTAATTGCTACTAGTTAACTTTTTAACAAATAGAATTAAGCGGCTAGTGGCAATTAGAGATTTGTAGCCGGTCTTTAGTGATCTTAGATAGCGCTATCACCGTCGTCCCTGTAGCTCGACAAAATTTGGTTGCGTCGGGCGAAGATACATGCGTTTTCGAAAGCATGCAGGCAAAGCAACTCCTTCAGTCTACGTAACGAGTCGAAAAAGCCAAATTTTGTCCAGCCAGAGCGTCACGGGTAGTCGCGTTTTCGAAATTCTAAAAACTGATATGGCAATTACTAACCACTGGTTACAAATCTCTGATTGCAACTAGGCGCCTAACTCTACTAGAACGCAGGTAAATACTATGCCGCAAAAACCATATTTTTACTCCAAAGACCTATACTTGAAAATTTTTGAGTGTTCGCTGAAACGTCTGGTATAATAAGTGGAAGAAAAAGCAACTAAGGCGTCGAATTTGAAGAATGAAATGGGCAATCAATCACCGGCCGATAAGGTTAAAAAATCGATATTAATCAATTTATTGACAATCAGTCAATATATCAATTACTAATCATTTGACAAAAATAAATGAATTGAGCGACATTGGATCAGTTGAATAATATTTAATCCAATAATTGGTAATTAATCAATTCATCATTATTTATTCAATAAATCGATAAATAATCATTTATATATAATTATTCAATAGACCGATAATTCATAAATTCATGTATAATTAATCAATAAGGAAAGGCGATGAGCGCTGAGCAGGCATCAATGCATTCGCACTTCCCAATGCGGGTGGCCGCAGTGAATTTCTTTTTTTGTAGCGAAAGCTACAGTGGCCACGAACTTGCGATTTCGCTGTGGCGGTGCTCCGAGGAGGCACAGAGACCGACCTTGAGCCGTTGCCTAGCAAGCACTGGGTCGTTTCTAAACGACCCGGGTAGTTCCTAAATAGTTCTCTATCCTATTCCCCCAATTTGGTCCACCCCAGCGCCGAAATTTGACCATCATCGATTTGGACCAAATGGATGCCCAAGCTAATTTCAATGTGTCCGATATGATAGCAGCCTTCAAATTTGCCCCTGGCTACTTTCCAAATCTCGCTCACCCCACTCCCGAAATTTGATCTTCATCGCTTTGCACCGAAATTCAGGCTAATTTGAATGCGCTCGACACGATGGTTGTCGCCAAAACTGGCCCTGGCCACCTCCGAAATTTGACCTTGGCCGATTGGGACAAAAAGCGATGTCCAAAAATAAAATTAGCATGCCCAACATGATGGCGGCCTCCAAATTTGTCCCGGGCCATTGCGAAAATGATATTGCTCAACCTTTGGGTTTAACTGGGGTTAAACTCTGCCTAACTTTTATCGACCCATGTCAATTTTATCAACTCTCTCCAAACCATCGAGAAATTGGTAGTCTACCGTTTAGGCAAATGCCTAAATAAATTTAATATGATTAATGCCTGTAAGTTTCGTTTTTGGTCCAGCAGTTGTATTAACTTTGTTCTTTTCTGTTTGACAGATTGTATTAGGCGCGGTATTCATAATGGTTGCTTTGTTACTTCTGTGTTCTTAGATTCTACTAAATGCTCTGTTACGATTAATCATTCCCTTTTGCTTAAAAACGAGGCGTTACTGCCGTCTCTCTTTGCCTATCTTAACCATTTTCTCTTTGTTTGTTAATTTAACTACTGAATTAGCGTAATTACCTTATGCTTACATGAAAGATCGACTGATTTACTCTGATTGCACCTTCTTTTATCTCAGTCAACCATTTAGGTTTTTCAAATCTCGTCCAGCCTATTCAACCACTCAGTGGTTTTCGCTGATAATTAACTAGTAAATATATAGCAATTAAACTTTTTGCTCGAATATTTATCACCCATCAAATACGTTTCAATTCATTTCAAACTTTATTTTCACTCCTTTGCCTATTTTTGCACTATTTTGCTGTCGATGGCTCTTTTCCCGTCCACTCACCATATCGACATCTGCGCTATTTCCACGTTTTTCGACATTTTTGGCTCTAATTAATTAACTAATCCTATCGCCATAGTTTTTTTTTGTGCAGCATCTGCACATCATTCTTTTCCGATTAAAACGCTCCTTTGATGCTGACTCTTCTGAGAAAGTCACAATTGCGGCGGACACATTTTCAGATACGTTTTGTTGACATGACCCCCCGATGTAGTCCAGAAATGCTTTCCTTTTAAAATGAACATCAGGACATTGTTTCACAAGCTGAAACTATTAATCAAATTGTGCCGCAGGCTTCATATTTAGATCTTTACAGTTCGCATTCTATATTAACGCTCTTGAAATCTGTATAAGTTCGACCCACTTTTTTTATATCCTGATCATACTACAATTTTGTTATCTTACAAGTACGTTGAACTCTAACATTTGAACTGAATTCGTATTCACTACGGTAACAAAATGGCGCCTCGATAATCAATTAATCATTAATCGCTCTAAACTTCGTCTCACAAGAAGTTTTGCAGCACTACGGAAGGCAAAGCTCTCTCGTGCAATCAGGGCAGCAGGAGCACAGAACATAGTCCCTCGTATATTTGAGCAGTATAGGACTATTAATCAAACAATAAACACAGCAATTGAAAACATAGTTTTGACTGGTAGATTTAGATTGTAGCGAGCGCTTCAATCACTGGTGAAATAAACAGCTAAAGCCCGTAAAAACAGTGTACTGCGGAGGCCTGCTGCGAGGTAGTGATGCGTCACCATTTACCAACATGGCGTCGGCGGAGTCGGTTGTGTCGCTTGTGTGCCCTACGCCGACAGTGTGTTTTTTTTCCCCAAGCAGGCCATCGCAGTTGGCTTCTTGAAGTGCTGCGCGCCGAGAGCGAGGGCAGTTCAAGTACGATGACGCTCATCAAGAGGACGGCAAAACTCACCCAGGTGAGCAAGCGAACGCTATACCAGTGGACAGCGCAGACGTTGAAGGCGGGCCGAATGTTGTCCCCGAAGAAGCCGGCAGCGTTACAGTTGTGAACAAAGCCCAATATGATTCTGTGAAGCAGGATAAAGTGCGGTGGATGAGCAGCCTCAAAAAAAGGACGTACAGACTTGGCTGTTCGGAAAAGATGTCGCATGGAGCAGCGACATGGTGAAGGCCACGCTCATGAAGCTTGTCAACAACGTGAACGCAGGTGGGGACCGATCCCGTGTGGACTGCATCGCCGAAGCTGCTGGCCATCTCGTTGTGCGCCTGCCACCCTACCACTACCAACTGAACCCGATAGAGCTTGTTTGGAGCGATGTCAAGGGTTTCGTGGCCAGTCAAAACAAGACGTTTAAACTCCAAGGCTTGGAGCTGGTGGTTTGGCAAGGCATCATGCAAGTGACTGCTGAGAAATGGAAGAATTAGGTGTAGCATGTTATCAAGGAGAAAGATGTGATGAGGAAACTGGACCACATCATCGACGATGTTGTTGACCGAGGACCGACTATTGTTGTCTACCTGGAGGACGACACAACCTCCAGTGCTGGATGGAGTTGTGATGAGGACGATGAGATGAGCCTCATTAACGTGCTAACGTGCGCGCAAATGTCGGGACCATTCAGTACTGTCGCAATGAGGGTAACGAAAATGAGAACGACATCGTCTCGATTGAGATATGGCAGACGCCGTAGTGGAGGGCTCCGGATCAATTTTGACCGCTTGTGCGTTGACTTTCGCGCAGCGCATGGGCATGTTTTGCATTTCGCCACCATCGGAATTCGGCTGCCCCGGCCTGCATTCGATCCAGCTTAATAGTGTAGTGACCACGCTGGAATAAATACATTTATATGAACATGACACGAACGTTTATTATTACTGTGGCGTGAGGACAGAGGAGCTGATACTAATAGGTGGCGACAAAAAAAAAGAGAAAAAGTGGGGCAAGTCTCTTTGGAACGGGTGTCCGCCTATCCAAAAACAAACAGATGAAAATAAAAAGACATCAATCGCCCCCTGCTAGAGGCAGAAAGAAGCTAACTATTAGTACGCCTTCTTTCACATGGATGGAGCCACCTGTCAGTAATTTGCGGGGCGACAGGCACGTAGGAATACACTAATGTAGTACGCGACATCGTGATTGGACGAGAGAGATCTACCTTTCGTAGTGCTGCAAACATCTTGTGAGACGGAGTATAGAACCAAATTTATAGTTTTTTGAAATCGTCATGAGATCCTTTCCTGTACACCGATTTTAATCTTTTGTTCTAGTGTTGTTGAAACATTTCATTACACTAGCTTTCTAATTGTGATTCTGGATTCAACTATTTCATTTTTTCATGCAGATCCCTCATCTGAAAAAAAAAACTTATTAAAGCTTGTCTGTGTTTTATATATAACATACTCTTATCCTTGCATTATGCATTCGTACATAGTCACGTCGCTTAGGGGATTGTTTGATGGGAAAATAATCACGACATCCACTGATCGCCTGTACAAAATACATGAAACCAGTATAACCATTATCACACACATTCTTTCTCTTCTAATGCTCGCTCTTTTTAAGTGATCACAGCATCTCATCAGTCCCCCATATTTTACAGTACAGCGTTGGCATCATGTTCTTTAAACTATTAAATCACACACTTCCTTCTGAATTTATCAATCCCATCTTGCTGAACACCTACAGCTCCACTAATTTTGCAGGTAGAAACAACTTTCTACTTTAAAAATGTATGCTAATTACAGAATAATGGTGCCGTCTTTTGCAGCCATTTAATTTTGTAACACAATGCCATTCACTCTATAAACCTCACTGCCTTAACATGTTTTCAAGAATAATCTTTCAAGTCTTTCCGCAGTAAAACTGGCGTTTTTTATTTTTCTTTATAACCTTAGTACAATGATCAGTATGAAGTTTTCAGATTATGTTCCTTGCGTTTTGTACCAATCCCCTGATTTTTCTGTCCATATTTTTGTTTTCTAATATTTGGTGTCTTCCGGTACAGTCGCCTCGCTTCGGGACCCTCGCTTGTATATTTCAGATGTACAAATTCTGGATTCAGTAAATTCTTATTTGATTTGAAAAAAAATGGCCACAGCAGAAAAAATTCTTAATGTAAATTTCATCAAGTCCACGCAAGAAATCATCTGCACTTAACTGCGTACGTCATTTTGCCGTCCAATAATGCCTACCAATGAGCTACCCCTAACTGCTCTCCCAAAACACAAGTAAATACTTTTAGTGCGAAAAACTACATCGTGAGGTCAAACCGGCTAACTCAGTTTTTCTGAAACTTGACCTCGAAGGCGACCTTTGTCAAGCCATAATTAAATAAATATTGCCTCGACTGGGATTAGAGCCCTTGGTGATGCGAAATAATTAGCTTCCTGGGACACTGCACTAGAGCAGTATGCTATCGCCGCAGCTGATTACGCATAGTGTTGAAGTGTAACACACTCTCGCTCTGTGCATTGCACACCTTCGTATTCATCAACTAATACTACTATTGAACTGATATTCCCGTTCTCGCACTGTGCACGGCGCATGTTCGTCTTCGTCAACTAATACTACTATCGAACGTCGCCAGACGTGTCGACCACTCAGCAAAGCAGACCCATGAGCCAACCAGGCTAAACTTCTCCGCAGGCTAAACTTCTCCCAATCTTATTGGGACCACGGAACTTAAGCGGTTAAGATCATCTGGAAGTAGCAGCCAGAACGACAAAATTTACGAAATAAACATTACACTCGTCGGTTCATTACTCACACACACATATTCATGCAGCAAATTAAAAAAAAAATGTTTTATTTTTCGTTTAGGTCATTCGTGACTATATTCGAATGCCAATGGAAGAAAAGGCTGATCCAGCCAATAGACACAAGATTCGGAGAAGTTGGGGCTGAACTAAAGCCGAACGTTTTATTCAAATGCTGGGTTTGGATGACAAGAAATTCTAACGGACTGCACCCAAAACAATCCTGTGAGCGACGAAATTTTCGAAGCGATAGCTTCGGCAACTTTGCAACTTTTGTAGGCACTTTGAACTCCAATATTGTTTGTTTTCATCACTTCCTTTTTATTCATCACGTTCGAAAAGAACGCGTCCATATGGGTGCATCAGCTATTACCGTGAGCTTTATGCCCTGCTCAATTGTCCGCAAGGAAGTGAGGAATATTTTTTCTAGGGAGAAGGGGTTATTCAAGTTGATGACAGTAAGAGCTGTAACGAAGGGAAACGTGAAAGGAAACTCAATTTCTTCTTTTTTCTGGTTTCAACTTCTTAGAATCGATGGCTTCCAGTCCTTGGCTCCAGGTTTACTTCCTTTTTCTTGTTCTGTTCCTCTACTCTCCTTACTTTTGCTTCACACGGTTGGTCTGCAAAATATTTCAGAGCCATTTTTCTCAATGGCTCTGCACAAATCAATTTTTTTCTTTAAAAATTGAGGGTATAAAAGCGCACCGCTCATTCTTTAAGTTCTCAAGCCAACCTGCACGTTTTTTGCAGAGGCTAATTTTCCGTCGCTTGCGGAACATTTTTGTCGCAGTACGTTCAACACGTGTCGTTTCTGCTTTGTACTGCCAAAAAAAAGGGCACTTTAAAGGGCTAAGAAATTTCAAACCAGCACAGTAGCTTACACAATGGTTTTAGAACATGTGAAAATCATACACAAGTTTAGCAGTTATTCGTTGTATGTGTAGTTTGTGTAGTTTGTGTATTGCAAGGAGCCAAAAGTGCTGGACATTGTATTTTCTGCGCAATGTCTCGTTTTCCTTTCTTTTCTTTTCTGCTTTTTTTCTTCCTTTTTTTTCCTCACCCACTGCTACTGAAGCCACATAGGGGTTTAGAGCTTCGCCAAGCCGCCATTCCGGCTTTTTTTTCCTTCTCCTCAGCCATGTACCTGACTGAAAAATAAACCTTGAACATTAATTCCACGCCGAACAAATTATTTCTCCTGACAGAGAGCCAACTTGTCATATCAGCCATATGCGGTGTTAGCAGCAAGAGGGATCGTTTTCCCTTTGGAAGAGAAAAGACATGGCTAACATTTAAGCTGTGAAACTCGGTGAGCTTATCAAACCAGGATGTGCATAGCCAAACCCAGTGAAATTACCCACCAGTCCTATATTGTTCGCGAGGCCTTAAAGCATGCGAGTGCTTAGAGTCGGAATAGCTTGGAAGGCTTCTGCTCTTGTCGTGATGTTCAGCGACTATGTCACGGCCCTTTAGAACAGAAGGCCTCCACGGAGATGGTATGGTGCTGCTCGGGTGAGAAACATTGCGTTCTCCGTCAAAGGGGACTCAACAACACCATGAGTGGAAAGCTCAGATTCGATTCTTTAGACGCGATAGCTAACAGAGGGCTCGCTGTTCCGTGGTTGGTCCTCCTTGTCGACGACAGTGGCACATACGTCATCATCATCATCAGCCTGACTACACGGACTGCAGGGCAAAGGCCTATCCCATGTCTCTCCATTAACCCTGTCCTTTGTCAGTTGCCGCCACTGTATCCCCGCAAACTTCTTGATCTCATCCGCCCACCTAACTTTCTGCCGTCCCCTGCTACGCTTGCCTTCTCTTGGAATCCACTCCGTTACCCTTAAGGAACAGCGGTTATCTGGCCTTCGCATTACATGCCCTGCCCAAGCCCATTTCGTCCTCTTGATTTCAACTAAGATGTCATTAACCCGCGTTTGTTCCCTCACCCACTCCGCCCTCTTCCGATCTCTTAACGTTACACCTATCATTTTCCATAGCTCGCTGCGTTGTTCTTAACTTAAGCTGAACCCTCTTTGTTAGCCTCCACGTTTCTGCCCCATAGGTGAGTACCGGTAGGACACAGCTGTTGTATACTTTTCTCCTCAGGTATATTGGTAAGCTGACATTCATGATCTGAGAGAACCTCCCATATGCGCTCCAGACCATTCTTATTCTTCTAGTTATTTCCCTCTCATGATCCGGATCTGCGGTTACTACCTGCCCTAATGGCACATTAAACTTCGATTAATCAGTATCCGATACACCGCTCTGCCACACTTATGCAGCGGGTCACCGCAGAATGTGAGCGCCAACATGCCCCTAAAAATCTCAGTTGTTTCTCTCGTGTGAATACGCTCCAGAGACCTAAACCCTGGGTGAACATGCGGATGAACAGGATGTGGAAGAGGGTGGTGCTGCTACTGTTTCGCTAAAGCGAAAAAGACCTAGCGCGCTGACGTTGTGGCATGCAAATAAACGGAATCCATGCGCTTTCGACCAGATTTCATTATTGTTCGGTGGGTTCATCGTTGGCATTATCACAGGCAGAGAGGGAATCTCATCAGTGCTTCATTTCATTTCATTTTATCGTTGCTGGTCATAATATAGCATCTGTTGTTGTAGAACATTAGTGACGAAAGGCTTAGCACCAACAACAACTTGCTCTTATCGCGATATTTTATTCATAAAAAAATTTATTTTGAAGATAAGAAAGAAGCAAAGTGATTCTGTACGGCTTTCAAATTCTAAATAGGCTATAAACCAGAATTTTGAACAGGAATTATTAATTTGAAATTAATTCGAAATAGCTTAGTAGTGCGAAGGTAAAATAGTCTCTGAATGGCAGATTCATTAGGCTGATACAGAAGACGAGACCTTAGCTGTCAAATAAAGCTCTGTCTCTCTCCTCAGGACCAAAATTGTTCCGCTAGACATTATTAATTATTTTGCCTGCATTACGAGCGAATTTTTGGGTGTCTTGCGGAGCTGGCATTCATGAGGGCCTTTTAAGACCGCAGATTAGTCATGACCTCTGCTTTGATTCTCTGGTCATTTCGTTCTACTTGTGTGCGTATGTTTCCCGTGATTAAATGCTCGCTTAGAATTCCAGGTTGTTTCACTAAGAACGCCGCTCTATGCAGGATAAGACCTATCGGCTTCTGACTAAACAGAGGGAGAGGTTGACTGATTACTCATGAAGCAATGAATTAACAGGCAGACAGCCAGCCAAACAAATAAAACTTGAATAAGTAAATTAGAGACCTAAATAGTAAGCAAGCTTAGCCGATAATTTTGAAGATTTTAATATATATCGCCTGAAAAAAAATTGCCGACAGTTGCGTTACTTCCTAATGCGAAATTTGAAAGCAGCTCATAAGCTTTTTCAGCTTTTCGGTAGATTGAGGGAAAGAATTCGGTGGCGGCGATAGTAAGCTTCTCCTTTGGCGGCACGCACCTCTGGATTCTGGCGGCGACGGCGCTAGGCCTCTGCTCTGGCAGATCGTTTAGCAGCAGCGAAAGACGAAGGACTTCCACCGGTTGCCTCGCTTATGGCTCGAAAAGAAATGGCAGAGAATAAACTATTTGTATAGGCAGGCGGCTATGCGTTTCGGCTCGGGCGGTGCACATATCGAGATCCGCCGCCACCGATCCGACGCTCTGATTGCCGCCGCACGGGGGTGTTTTCATCATCATCATCATCAGCCTGACTACACCCACTGCAGGGCAAAGGCCTCTCCCATGTCTCTCCAATTAACCCTGTCCTTTGTCAGTTGCCGCCACTGTATCCCCGCAAACTTCTTAATCTCATCCGCCCACCTAACTTTCTGCCGTCCCCTGCTACGTTTGCTTTCTCTTGGAATCCACTCCGTTACCCTTAAGGACCAGCGGTTATCTTGCTTTCGCATTACATGCCCTGCCCAAGCCCATTTCTTCCTCTTGATTTCAACTAAGATGTCGTTAACCCGCGTTTGTTCCCTCACCCACTCCGCCCGCTTTCGATCTCTTAACGTTACACCTATCATTTTCCTTTCCATAGCTCGCTGCGTTGTTCTTAACTTAAGCTGAACCCTCTTTGTTAGCCTCCACGTTTCTGCCCCATAGGTGAGTACCGGTAGGATACAGCTGTTGTATACTTTTCTCTTCAGGGATATTGGTAAGCTACCATTCATGATCTGAGAGAACCTGCCATATGCGTTCCACACCATTCTTATTCTTGTAGTTATTTCCCTCTCATGATCCGGATCTGCGGTCACTACCTGCCCTAAGTAGACATATTCTCTTACTACTTCCAGCACCTCGCTACCAATGGCGAACTGCTGTTCCCTTGCTAGGCTGTTGAACATTACTTTGGTTTTCTGCATGTTAATTCTTAGCCCCACCGTTCTGCTCTTCCGGTCTAACTGATTGATCATGCTTTGCAGTTATTGTCCTGAGTGGCTTAGCAAGGCAATGTCATCAGCGAATCGCAAATTACTCAGGTATTCTCCATTAATTCTTATTCCCAACTGTTCCCATTCCAGACCCCGGAATACCTCCTGTAAGCAGGTAGTGAAGAGCATTGGCGAGATCGTGTCTCCCTGCCTGACACCTTTCCGTATTGGAATTTTATTGCTGACTTTATGGAGAACTACTGTAGCTGTGCATTCGTTATAAATATCTTTCAATATTTTCACATAGCACTCTTCTACGCCCTGATTCCGCAATGCCTGCATGACAGCTGAGGTTTCCACTGAGTCAAATGCTCAGTGGAAAAGTGAAGGCTATATATAGTGGTTGGTTATGTTCTGCGCATTTCTCTATCACCTGATTGATGGTGTGAATGTGATCTATTGTCGAGTATCCTTTACGAAAGCCTGCCTGATCATTTGGTTGACTAAAGTCCAAGGTTGTCCTGACTCTATTAGCGATTACCTTAGTAAATACCTTGTAGGTAACGGACAATAAGCTGATTGGTCTGTAATTCTTCAAGTCCTTGACGTCTCCTTTCTTATGAATTAAGATAATGTTAGCGTTCTTCCAAGCTTCTGGTACTCTCGAGGTCACAAGGCATTGCGTATACAGGGTGGCTAGTTTTTGTAGCACAATCTCTCCCCCGTCCTTCAAGAAATCTGCTGTTACCTGATCCTCACCAGCTGCTTTCCCTCTTTGCATTGCTCCTAAGGCTTTCTTTACTTCCTCCTTCGTTACTGGCAGGATGTCCCATTGCTGTGCTCGACTGCCTCCCTTAGTAACTTGATGATTAGATTCGCTACTGTATAGATTTTTGTAGAACTCTTCGGCTAATTCAACTATCTTATCCATATTGCTGATGACATTGCCCTCTTTGTCTTTTAGCGCGTACATCTCGTTTTTACCTATGCCCAGTTTTCTCCTCACTGATTTTAGGCTTCCTCCGTTCCTTAGAGCATGCTCGATCTTCTCCATGTTAAACTTTCTTATGTCAGCTACCTTGCGCTTATTTATTAACTTCGATAGCTCTGCTAGTTCTATCCTGTCTGTGGAGTTAGACGTCCTCATGCTTTGACGTTTCTTAATCAGACCTTTAGTCTCCTGAGATAGCTTGCTGCTATCCTGTCGAACAATCCTACCACCTACTTCTGCGGCGGGTGTTATTAATGAGGAGCAAAGAGAGCAATGAAATTATCGGGAGGTCGCGGGAGATGGCGCCAGGAGCGCGCGCAACAAGAGCAGCGCGCTGCCCCGACTGCGGAACTCGTTACAACGGACAACGGTGACGGCGGTGCCGCGAAACGCAGGAACGGGCGCCAAAGAGCTGCGCTCTATAAAAAAGCTTCAAATGAAGGTCTAGGTCGCAATTAGCCACTGAGGGAAGAGACAAACGGCAGCAGCCTGCACACTACAAGTTGCAATGTTATTTGCACGGTTGACCACCCCAATGTCGATACTGCATCGCTGAGTTCTTGTCACGCATGCCCTCTTCAGTTTATGGACTTGATGCCATTGTGCTAACCGTTTAAAACCCAATGTTATCTTAGATGTGGCTGCATATGATGGCACTTCCTGGGCCTCCTCACGCATCTGAGCATTAACCATCGGCTGCCATTCAGTCGCATTCACGCATGACACATCATTCTTTTCTTTTTACTGTCTGTGCGCATGGTCGCCAGAGGTTTTGCCTTTGTAATTAGGATTTCAGTGCAAAAGCACTGCTTTACGAGGTCAAACAGCCTCAACGGAGTGTGTGAAGTGGGTGAAGGAGGTCACTTTGAGGATGACCATGGACAGACCGTAAAAAAATAAAATGAATATTGACACGACTTCGATTCGAACCCGCGGCGGCGCGAATCGATTAGTTTCGCTAGCCACTGCACGAAAGCACTAGGCTATTTTTTTTTCCTTTATTGCCTGACTTCGGCAAGAACCACAATACACAAATACACTTACAGGGCCACTAGGCTATCGCCGCAGCCTATCACGCTTTGATGTAAACTGCAGCGCACTTTCGCGCTCTGCATTGCATATTGTCTTCTTCATCAAGTAATACTACTATCAAACTAATATTCACGCTTTCAACTATGTGGCATTACTTACAGAGAGATGTGCGCTGTATGCGTTGGCGCCGACAACGCTGCGGCAGAAACCCGACTCTAGAGCAATAGCGCTGGCTTTGACAACATTGCTGTAGAAACGAGGCACTGCAACATAGGCCGCAGGCGTACATTGGGTAAATTTCCATTTATTACCAAAAAGTTTCAAACGAGCATAACTGGCTCTCTGAGTTAGTTTACACTTTGTACACGTTTTCAGGTATGTGGTGATGGTGTCCGCATGCAATTAACTGTGCTTTCACACAATATTTCGTGCTTAGCAATTCTAAACCCCCATTCAACTTTTTCAGAGTAAATTTCTTTTGGGCCGATTAACATCAGTATCTCGGTAGCCTATCTGCGCCCACCTCAGGACAAAGACCTCTTTCATATATATCCCATTAACCTCATCCACAGACATCTGCCGCCCCTTATCACTGCTACCTCCCAAATCTCATCAGGAATGTCAGTGCACGTTAAAGATCCCCTGATGGTCGAAATTATTCCGGAGACCTTCACTACGGCACCTCTTTCTCTCTTTCTTCTTTCACTCCTACCTTCCTTCCTTCCCTTACGGCGCGGTTCAGGTGTCCGCCGAGATATGTGACACAGATACTGCGCCATTCTCTTTCCTCAAAAACCAGTTTACCAATTTACCTTACTTTCTATTGCCCGCTGCTTCGCTTACCTTGCCAAGAAATCCAATCGTCACTCTCAAGAAGCATCGATTATCTTCTCTTCGCGTTACATGCCCTGCCCAAGTCCGTTTCTTTCCCTTTATTTTGACTACGACGACGTTAAGCCGCGGCTGTTCCCTGACCCACTGTGCCCTCTTTCTGTCTGTTAACGTTACGCCTATTGTTTTCATTTGGTACCTCGCAAAGTTGCCCTCAGTTTACTTTCAACCCTTTCCACTAGCTTCCAAGTTTCTGCGCCATTGGTGAGCACTGGTAAGACACAGGTTTTATATACTTTTCGCTTGAGAGATACTGTTAAACTGCACCTTAAGACATGAGAGTGCCTGCCTAATCAGCTGGACTTCACTTATTGTTCTAGCTATTTCAAATTCGTGGTCAGAATTGGCAGCCACTATCTCCCCTAAGTAGATGTATACCGTCACCACTTCCAACGCTTCGCTCCCTGTCGTAAACTGGTTTTTGCTTCCCAGACTGTCGAGCATTACTTTAGATCCTGCATATTGATTTTGAAGCTCAGCACTCTGTTTTGCCAGTGCAGATTATAGATAGTGCATTGCTGTTCGGCTAGTGAGTTAATTACCAAAAATGTGCCATCAGCGAATCGCAGATTACTAGATAATTTTGATTAACTCTTATCACCAATTCATACAGTGGTGATCTCCGAATACATCGCGTAAACAGGTGGCGAATGCTACTGCAGGGATCATGTTTCCTTGCCTGACATGCTTCGTTATTCAAATTTCATTGCAATGTCTGTGGAGGACTAAGGTGGCTGAGCAACAGCAATAATATATTACTAGTAATTTTACAAATGCCTCTTCTACACTCTTTTTTTTCTGAAATTCCTGTGTAACTGATGAGGTTTCGACTGAATCCATTGCTTTATTGTAATCTATGAAGGCTATATATAAGGGTTTGCTATTCCAGCCTACTCCATCGGTAGAGTGAAGCTAAAGGTTCTTCTTATTCAATTAGCGGTTACTTGATGTCCCCTTCCTTATAGACTAAGATAATATGGCGTTCTTTCAAAATTCCGGTACGCTCGTGGTCGTAAGGAACCGCAGTATACAGGGGTGAACAATTTGTCTAAACCTGTGACCAGTTTTTCTGAAGCATTGTCTCCCCACCATCCTTGAAGAGATCTGCAGTTATGCGATCCACACCCACTGCTTTTCCCCTTTTCATTAGTTTAAAGACTTTTTTTACTTCCTCTTTTGTTACCAGCGGGATGTGCAAAACATGTGCGCTGCTGCCTCCCGAATTTTCCTCCTGCCTAGTTCAGTTACTCTATAGATCGGTGCAGGACTCCTCGACTACATTAACAGGCGTATCCAATTAGGTTCTTAGCCAATTTATTTGTTGTTGTTGTTTTTTCCCACGTAGGATTTACTCTTGACCGCTTCAGACTGCATCCGTTCTTTAGAGCATACTTGATTTCCTGCACAATATACATCCCTGTGTCGGCTACCTCACATACAAGTAGCTTAATCCAATTAACTTTTTAATAGAATTTCGACCAAATTCTTCACTTTTTTGTCGCACATGTAAACGCAAGAATGTGTCTTTTGTGATAAGGTGAGCTTTGTGCACATTTGATCTGAAGAAGAGGACTTAGTCCGGTAGGTTGGTGCATATTGATGGAAATTAGTGAACAGCGGGAATAGACAAGACGGAAGACAGCAAACACAGGCACATACGCACACATGAGCACACAACGGCACAAGGGGTATGCATTGGATCTAGCCTTGCTCGCATACTAGCTGGCCTACTTTTGTCTTGTTACGACCATTGTCTACAAGCCAAGCCTGAAGACGGGATCATTGTTAAGGTCATGCGTTATATTGACGAGGGTTTAGCCTTTTATCCGGCAGGTCGCGCTGCGAAAACTGCTGCTCAGATTTTAGACGTGCTGTTTTCTGCCATCTGGATTCTGCCATCTGCCATCTGCCATTTCTGCCATCTGGATTGTTAAGCATGAAATGCTTTTAGCTCCTGTTGTCGGCAGTGTGGTGACGTCACGCCGAGACCGAGAGCCAACATCCGGGCACTGAATTCCACTCATCCGGGCACTGAAGTCCACACATCCGGGAGCTGAAACGAGAGCATCCGGACACCGTACGAGGTTTAACGAGACTCATACGTGATCTGTTAGGGGCTTTGAGAGAGGGCCGCTTAGAGCTTGAGGGAAGCTCCAGAGCTCCAGGGTGCACCTTGAATCGGTTGTTAAACAACACTGCACGTGTTTTATGTTGTTATGTACTTGCTTTCATCGCCGGCCTTCTATCTCCTAGCCTTTTTTTGTGTTGGTGTGTTGTTTTTTCTTCTTCCTTCCCCTATTCTATGTCTACAGTGTATATTCTGATAACCTTTATAATAAAAATTCAGACTTGAGAAGTGCTCGTGTCCTGTCTTCACTTTTCTCTGTCTCGTTTTTCGCGCTACGTTTTTCAAAGGTGCCGAGCAGTGGAGCCTGATGAAAGGAGAGGTAGGAAGCGTCTTGCGGAAAGCGATCGCTTTGCGAGTGATACGCCACAGCAGAAGACTGCTCGCCTCTGCCGACAACGCCATGATTATGCGGCCGCTCCCGAAAGGGACAAGGCAGCCACGGTTCGCGGCTGCCTACCTAAGCCCGCACTATTGCAAGCGAGCGCTTCGACGCAACAAGAAGAGTGTGGTGTGGTGTGTTGAACACTAGACCCATTTCAAGATTTTGAATAGTACCATCTACAATGAATGTGTTATGCCCGTAAACATTTCATGCTTACTCTACTCTCGGTTACGGGAGAGGCAGAGATTTTATTTTAAACGTGCACTGACATCGCGCAGCACGCAAGACTAGCATTTCGCCTCCGTCGAAATGCTACCGCCACGGTTTGGATCGAACCCGCGTCCTTCTGGTCACCAGTCGAGCGGCAAAACTACTCTGCCACCGCGGCGGCCTATGCGCTTATCGTTTTCCGGCATTGTATTTCCATTGCAAGATATTTTGCCTGTAAATCCTCGTAGTTTTGGTTTTTACTTTTAGTTTCGCTTCAATATTACTATGTATGCGCGTCTCTCAAATAGCGTCGCGAACAAATGTATGCCTGCGTGTGTTTTCCGCTTGTGTTGCTGCCGTCTGGTAGGCGGGCTTTGGGCCTTTATATTTACAGAATGCAGCGCGAAAAGACAAGGATAAACGAAGAACTGGGCAGGACTGGTGCTGACTGCCAACACATTTTTTGAGTGAAAAGAGCGGGTTTCAGAAGCCATCAAAGACCCACGTGACCAGATAAAACAGCAGGCGGGAAAAGTATCTAACACACATACACAGCGTTACACACAACTTCAAAGCAGCAAATCGAGGCGACGCAACGTCACTTCATAGACCCCAAGAAAACTAAATGACCAGGAAGAGCCATAAGAAACCAGGATACAAAAGAATGAGTTATCGACTTTCTCCGCCCACGCCCCACTAAGCAAATCACAGAAACAAAGAACAAAAAACCAAAGCAAAAACAATAACATAGGCAACGCAAAACTGTGTCAAAAGTCGAAGCAAAGAAGAGCCAAAGAGGCGCAACGCACAACAAAACAAAACGCTACTAGGCGAAAGCTGTGTCAAATGCTCAAAGCCATACATGGAAAAAGAAAAAGTTAAAAAGTTCTGAAGAACAAGACATGGCAAATTTCACGAAAACAGAGACGTAATTATAAGGGGCCTAGAAAACTCGACTCCTTGTCTGAAAGTAAAATTGAAGGGGTGCTGACGCACAGGTCTCCTGCCTTGGCAATCAACCGAGCCTCAATAATGACCCTTTCTATTTCGGTCCTCGCACGTGCTCTGATAACCGTGCGCGTGTAGAACGGATCGCACCCCTTCCAAATCTTGTTATGGTCGCCCAGGTGCCCGCCGCTTTTGTTTCGTACCTTCCGGCGGTGCTCATGCAGTCTCTCGTTGAGGCACCTGCCGGTTTGCCCGCTATGCACGCTCACACACTTGAAAGGTATCTCGTAGATGACACATGTAGCACACTGCGAGAATGGATGCACTTGTCTTATAGGGCAAACCTTGTTGTTTTGCTTTGCCAGCAGGTTACAAACTTGTGACAGTTTGCACGGGGCTGGAAAGACAAGATTAACATTATTCTTTTAACCGACCTTCTTTAAGTTATGGGACAGCTTGCGTAGATACGGAGCAAGGCAGGGCGCGTGTCACTGGGGACGGCGTCGACGTGCTACTTCGCTGTGGGGCCTCGCTCAGGCAGGCTAAGCCCCCCATCGTGTCCGTCGCCAAAGGCCTCAAGGAGGGAAACCTTATGGCACTGCAAAGCGACTAAGAAGGCGGATTTGTCATCCTCGCTGTCCACTTGTACCGGGAGAAGGCTGCGGTAGCGCTCGAAAAGAATTTCAAGAAGGTTCAGTTCCGCCCTAGTAGACAGAAAGCAATTGCTTTGAGCCTGTTGACGAGTTTACATCTCAACAGAATGAGGTCATTTTCTGAAAAGGCACGAAGCTGTTTCTTGGAAGTCTTCTCGAGAGGCAAAACCCATAGGCCCGACTGCCCTCTGAGGACCATCATCTCGGAAAAAAGGTACGCGGCAAGCTGAAGTCGGTGCCTACCTACAACGCCACTTGGACGACAACCTACCTATAGATCACCCTTTTCTGGTAACGACCTCATCAGAGGTGATACAGCGCCTTAAAGGCAGTACAGACGCTGCGACGGGCCTCATAATTGACGTAGAAGACTTGTTTTATTCCGTTCCGTCAAGTGGCCTGTACGCAGCGGTGCGCGATGTGATCCAAAAGTCGGGTGAAGGGCGTTTTCAGAACAGCTCGGGTGTGACCAGCGACAATTTCCTTCGCCTTCTTAAGTTCCATCTTGAATCTGCAGTTGTTCAGCACAGAGGTCAGTACTTCGTGTAAAAGAATGGCATTAGCATCGGGTCGTCAATCGCGCCATCCTGTGTGGCACCTACCTGGCCTCCGTCAATTAGCACATTAGCCAGGATCTCTGGTCCATTCGGTCTTCTGGTATGTGGACGATTTTCTGAATGTCCTCAAATTTGCCCACCTGGTTCTGTGGACCGTGTTACTTCTGAGATTATCGCCGTGTTCAAATTCCATTCTGGAGGTCTCAACTTTACGTGCAAACCTACAAGAGGCAAGGTTGTACAGTTTTTGGGACCTGCTGTATAGCTTTGAACAAACTTACCTCTGGTGGATGTATAACCCTCGCTTTAAGAAGGGTCTGCTTCCGCATGACAGCGCTCATTCGAAATTATTTAAGCGAGGCATTGTTTCATCCGCCATCCAGGCAGCGCTCACGAAAACCTGTCCCCATGAGATGCAGAGCAGCGTTCAGAAACTAGTGCACTGCACGGGCTCGGGCTGGCCCGAAAGCCCGGGCCCGTCGTCCAAAAGTTCCCAGGCCACAGGGTCTGCTTTAGAGCGCTATAGTTGGGCAGCTACGACACCCCTGGAGCCAAAAATCTCTGTAGAGGATAGTAGAAGTACTATTCTCACCTCTGAGAACCTTGATGTCTTTGATGCTATCGTAAGTGGCAGTATACGCCGCTTGAAAGCAGACCCTGTGGCCTGGGAACTTTTGACCGACCCTGTACTTTCTAGTATCATTGCTCGTTGAAGAAACGCAGGTGCTCGAAATGATCCGGAGCGCTCTGCTTCGGTGTCTCTCATAGCCTGACTCCCAGTGGGCCCCTAAGCCCCCAAAACCCCTTAGCAAAAACTAATACGTTTGGAATATACGGTGGGCTATTTAAATTGTATTTTAAACATATTTTGTATTCATGAATGCACTAAAAATATGTAGGAAATACGTTCCTGAAATTTCATGCTTGTTATTCGAAATATATTTTTAAAATGTGCCAAAAATACCTCACTTAAAGCATACTTCGAGCACTTTTCAAATACATGAAAAAATATGCATGCAGTTTTAGCATCTTGTCAGTGTATTAAAAGTGTATTTTCGGAAATATGAAATTAATTCATCGAAAGTATACTTCAATTCTAGAAAACGGGCAGCCCTTGTAAACGTATATGTATGGAGTTTTAGCATCTTGTCACTGTATTAAAAGTGAACTTTCGTAAATATGAAATTAATTCATCCGAAATATACTTCAATTCTTACAAACGGGCAGTCCTTTTAAAAGTCTTTGCACACTACTAGCTGCCGTTGAACAGTCGAGTGCTCGAAATCGCGTTTCGGGAAATGGCATTTGCGTGTCGTCAATGTATTTGAAGTGTACTTCCGTAAATACGCAATTAATTCGTCCAAATAACACTGAAATTCTAGCAATTGGCAGTCCGCATTAGCATGTTTGCAGCGCACTACAAGCTGTCGTTGAACAATCTAATGCTCAAAATCGAGTTTCGGGATCGCATTTTGGTGCTGGCCATCTATTTAAAGTGTACTTTCGTAAATACGCAATTAATTCGTCTGAAGTATATTTAAATTCTAACAAATGGGTTGTCCGCGTAAACATATTTGCATTACACTTCAAGCTACCTTGGAACAATCTAGGGCTCGAAATGACGTTTCAGCGAAGAGTGAAAACTTTCCCTTTCTTGTCATCCTTTCGTTTAGGGTAACTTCTAGCAGGAATTTGATCACCACTTATACCCCTGCTACACGGGCGCTTCGAATGCCTTCCAACCGAATGTCATCTAACGATGCTACACGTGTTCTGTCTAAGGGAGTGCTTGAAGATAATATTACTCCAATGAATATTAACCGCGTCAGCATGAAATTTCCCCGGGAGTGCGCCGATGAGGACGACTGCACTCATACTGTTGTTTACATCGCTTGTTTACATAACATAAAACGCAATCTGCGCTTTCGTTCTATTAAACAATCTGTTTTCTTTTTTACTGGTTGTACTCGTGCTTGTTTACGCAGTGCGACAATGTGTGGGAAGCGATGATGCGATCGCACGCCTGAGAAAGCCGGGTTGTTGGCATCGCGCAGGACTGGCGCTTCTCGCTTCTTGTCCCGGCTTTCTCCGACGTGACCAGTACTTTTTTTTAAACTACTTTATCCAGAAGTATGTCTGGCGGCTGTTATCCACAAGCTAGCGACGGCGACGACTGCTGCTGGCCGTAAAGCACGGCTCGGCAGTCTGGGTCACACCGGCGATTCCCGTTCATCGTACGCGTGCCCTGCGATGTAAGCAATAGTTGATTTCAGGTCACTGTTGCCAAAACTGCACCTGGTGACCATTTGCATTCGCTAAAGCTTGTGATTCGCTCTTCACAAATGCCGAAATCACAGATCCAACCCTGCGAACTCGCTGGGCCTACTCGTCGCGGAAGGGAACACAGCCGTCGTCGGCTGAAATTGATTTGGCAAGCGCTTATCGCTGGTGAGTGTTCAGGTGTGCACACGTGAAATATAGCCGTTCGTTTCGCTCATTTAGAAGCGCGAGCATATACACAGCGCCGCCTCATCACCGTGCTCTCGCTCAGCCGCCGACAAGGCTGACCGTCCGCCGACCGGATTCGTCGGTGTCGTTGGCCTGAAAAACGTGTCCCTCTAGAATCATATTATAGTAAACTAGATATTTCACTATAATTACATGCTGTTGTTCAGAGTGATATATACTGTCGTTGTCGGACTAGTGTGACCGCCGTCGTCGTCGTCGCTGTACACTGAAAACGAGTGAGGCTTTCGAATGCGTTTTGAAAGTGTCGTGCAGTACCGCGGCAGTCCGTCGAGTCCGAATGTCATTCCACTCAATGTCATTCGAACATTTCCGTGTGAGAACGTGATAGCATTATACCAGCAAAAGCGCCTTGGGTACTTCTGGGTCCGAATAAGCCAGCGGAAAGGACCCCGTGTGGCAGGGCAGACCGGCTCCCTTACACGCCCATGTATCTGTTGGTTGACAGTTCGACTCCTGACCTGTGCCTGACGCAAGTTTCAACTAGCAATTCCGTTCTCAATTAACCCCAGATTCGAACTCGACCAGTAGGGTACTTCTGCGATAATTTGGCAGCCCACAGTATTTGCGCTAAAAAAGGCCTCACCGTGCAAAATAGTGCGTCGCTTGCGCTGGGTATATATACGGCAAGCCAAGTATTGTGCTTGTCGTAGCATTTGTTGTTTGCCGCGTCGCTGTCGTCTTGGTATTCTGTGTGTAGGTATCTGACATTCCCATTCAATCACGTCACCTTATAATATCAGACTCGTGTTAATTAATAATAAATACCCGTGTACGATTTGTTCTCCAGTTGAAGAATTAACCCGTGTCATTCCATGGAGCTTCCCAGTAGACTTCTTTTAAGCCCGAGTAAACATATTTTTAATGTATTAAATTTATATTTTTAGTACATTTCTAATGTATATTTCTATTATATTTTTAATGCATTAAAAATATGCTAAGCGGGCAAAAATGTACTTTTCACGTATTTTTAAGAACGTTTAAAATAGTATTCCTAGTATACTTAGAAAGCATTCGTATTGCAGTTTAAGCATAGGGACAAAAAAATGCGAAATAAATATGAAATTAATACAATACGTTTGAAATGCATTTTTAGCACATCCTCTTTTTCGCTAAGGGTTACATAGCGTCTATTTTATAGCTATATTTTTCTCGTGTGAGTAATTCACAAACTACAGTGGGTTTGGTTTTCTTTTTGAACAGCGGACCGGAACGTCTCGTAAATGAAATAGCCACAAAAACTCGCGAGTTTCTAAATCTCATCTCATAACCACATCTCTCCCCCCTAGCTTCTTCAGCCTGGTTGTCATGTAAGTTATCACGTGGTTCGAGCATTATCTCCTGCTCCTACAGTAAGAGTAAAAATTGAACTGGTCTTAATTGGCCATTGATCGTTCGTCATCCCAAAACATACCTATATACTATCAGAAATTTATTCGGGAAGAACATATTTGTTTAGGACGCTTATAGTCTTCAAACACACACCGTGAAATACTCAAGCCTATTAGCTTTTCGTTTCTGCTGAAAGGTGACCAGTTCGGCTATGAGTTCAACCTGTGAGATCGCGTTCGCTAAAAAAAATTTCATCTCACTGCTTGCTAGGCAGCTTTAATGTTTATACTTCCCGAGCGGCAAATCGTAACTGATTAAAATCATGGGGAATTGAATATAGTCTATTACGCGCGTGTGCAGCCCTTTATATTTGGCTCACGGAACTTCCGAGTTTATCTTTGCGCACCGACACGAGATCACTGTCCGAAAGAGGGGCCTGGTGAGCACTACTCTTAATCACTTCCTTCTGGTTATAAAGAAACATCTTTCTGCAAGCTGAACTGTGGTTTCAGAACCTTTTTCGGCCAGTTTCTTATCGGTCCAGTAGCAGTCTACTTGCTCAGAGTGAGCAGTACATCTCAAGCGTTACTGTGAAACGGGCCGGGCCGGGCCCGGGCTGGGCTTCACTGCGGTATTCACGGGCCGGGCCGGGCTCTCTAGAGCGATGATTTAGCGGGCCTGGGCCGGTCCGGGCTTGAAGCCGCGGGCCTGGGCCGGGCTCGGGTTTCATGTCTCGGGCCCGGGCCGGGCTTGGGCCTCAAATTGAGGCCCGTGCAGTGCTCTATGAGAAACCACTCTAACGCTTTTCCTGTGCTGGCTACTCACCAGCTCTGGTGCGTAGCGTTTCACAGTCCCTTCTCCACAAGTTGAAAGTGCAAAGCAAAGAAGCAGGCAAGCTAGAGCAGGCAAAGCGGCCTCCCCTGGCCGTAATCCCATATCCACACAAGCCGTCCCATAACTTAAATAAGGTCACTAAAAAGAACAATGTTAATCTTGTCTTTTAAGCCCCGTGCAAACTATCACAAGTTTGTACCCTGCTGGTAAACGAAAAGAAAAAGGTTTGCCCTATAAGACATGCAGATCCATTCACACAATGTGCTGCATGTCTCATCTACGAGGTACCATTGAAGTGTCTGAACGGGGACATCGGGAAAACCGGCAGGTGCCTCAACGAGAGACTGCTTGAGCACCGCCGGAAGGTACGTACAAAAGCGGCGGGCGCCTGGACGACCATTACAAGATTTGTAGAGAGTGCGATCCATTCTAAACGCGCACGGTTAGCAGATCACGTGCGAAGATCGAAGTATAAAGGGTTATTATTGAGGCACGGTTGATCGCCAAGGCAAGAGATAAGTGCGCCAGCACCCCTTCAATTTTACTTTCAGACAATGACTAGTTTTCTAATTCGGCTATAGTTACGTCTCTGTTTAGCGTAAGTCTTGTTATTCAGATCTTCTTAACTTTTTATTTTTCCATGTATTGCTTTGAGCATTTGACACAGCTTTCGCGTAGCGTAGCGTTTTGTTTTGTTATGCGTTGCGCCTCTTTGACCCTGCTTTGCTTCGTTATTTGACACAGTTTTTCGGTGACTATATAATTGTTTTTTGTTTTGGTTTTAGTTCTTTGTTTCTGTCATTTGCCTTGTCCTGCATGGGCGGCAAAAGTCGATAACTCATTCTTTCGTATCCTGGTTTCTGATGGCTCTTTCTGGTAATTTAGTTTTTTTGGGTACGGGGTCATGCTGCGTCGCCTCGATTTAGCTGTTTTGATGTTGTGTGAAACGCTGTGTATCTGTGTTAGATAGTTTTTCCACGCCTGCTGTTTTATCTGGTCCTGTGGGTGGTAGATGGCATTTAAAAAGCTGCTCTTTTCTCTAAATAAATGTGTTGGTAGTCAGCCCCAGTCCTGTTCACTTCTTCGTTTCTCCTTGTCTTTTCGCGCTGCATCCTTTAAGCATGATCACTGACCAACAAGCCCAAACGGCTACTTTAGTTTGGGCCTTTGTTAAATTGCCGTTTTTCCAGCAGCTTTTGTTGCCAGCCCCTTCCATTATTGTTATCGAAATTAAAAGCTTATTGTTAATTTTACAACAACTTAGTATTGCTTTAAGTCTTCCTTGGTGTTCCTTCTTTCAAACTGACTAAACATTCTGTAAGTGATTTTTGGCATTTAGGCTTAGAATTAAAGACCGCATGCTAATTTACGATCTTCTTTGGACGCGTTTTCTCTTTTAGGGCAGCCGTCAAATAGGTTGCGGGTCTGTATCGTAAATTATATGATTTTAGATCTCAGTGCTCTGGAGGCCTTAACCACTGAGCCACGCCGGAGGTGGCCTAGGTGTTTAACGCACATAGCTACGGTGACACAATTGTCAGACAGCCATCGGTGGCTTTCATCCCACAAGAGTTTGCTTTTCTTCATGGCATCACTTGATACTTTCTAGTTGCTATCCTGATATTATCTATCTTAGGTTCTGACCTTTTTTAGTTGCGTTTGATCTTATAGTGTATCTGCTTTCCATGTTTCCTTCACACTGTTGCCTTCCCTGCCGCAATAAATCATTTGGTTGCTGGTCAAGCATGTATCTTCGTCTCTTCTCTTCTATCCCGCCTGTAAGCAGTGATCATTCGTTTCCATCTATTTGATCTCAGTTTCATTACTGTTAAGACTCCTACTCACACAGATTTCTTGCTTTCCCTATTTCGGCAGCACACGAAACATGGTGATGCGTACTGCGATTTAACGCGAGTCAACGGGTCTCACCACCCTGTGTGAGTCCAGGGGACCTATCTGGTGCATGGTACCGCTGGCAAAGACTTCGTTTGTATATGAGTGCATGGCGATAGAAAGTTGAGGCCGCTGGAGACCGCTTATCTCCGCCTGGCTACACTGCGCGATTGAAGAAAGACAGCGACATTAAAACAAAGGAAGAAAAATAGGAGCGGAGTTAAAGGGCTTGCCTGCAGACCAAGTAAAGTGCACACGCTGTTCCTCAAGTCTTTTTACTTAAAGTAATGCTGTATACGTCGTATAGTTTAATGGCTCATAGAACAGCATGCTCTTTTTCTAGATATTCTATCCACCAATAACAGTTTTGCATACAGTTTAATAAATACGCACTAGCAGAAAATAAGACATGTTTAAAATAGCGAACGCAGCTAGGCCGCCACACTGCAATGTCCTAAACTGGTGGGTTCTTGCCCTATCCAATTCTCTGTCGCAGGCTCAAGTGTGCCGGTTGACTGGTGGTGCCTATTTGTTTCAATACAGGGCAGCTGTCGTCTGCAAGCCGTCGGCGACATAGCTAGACAATGTCGAGTCCTCGTCTTCATTGAAAATGTCCGCTTGCTGTGCCTAGCGCAATGATGCCGCAATGATGTCCTCCATCCAAATAGAAAGGCACCTCTTGCGGCCGGAAATTACGCGCGCACCGGTGTGGGCTCAGCGAATCCGCGCTGCAAGGTGAAGCCTGTGCAAGCGCCAGTGTCAGCACTTGTGTGGCAGCGCTACAATCTGGCCACTACACCGTCTCTTTATTTAGTCATATTATTCCCTATTGCATGCGTATCTTCGCCTCACCTAACACACAATGCCCGAAAGCTTTCATTCGCACCGAAGAAAACGAAAAAGTGGCGGATATTGCATTTAATATGCTTCTGAAAAGAAGTAGATCTCTCGGTAGAAGACTCAGTAATATCTGGTGAACGCTCTCGATATGGAACACTTTTATTTTCATTTTTTTTAAACAAACCGTGTCTGAGAGCAGCCGAGCATGAAATTATAAAACTGATACGTCAGCTTTCCATTAGCTAGCGTACTTGCTTGAATGGTGCGACTTCGGAAGAGCATCATTACGGCGTTGTTGACGGTCTTTGAATGTAAGCTTGCAGTCGCGGCGGTCCCCTCTCTGATGTATATTTCATGGCTCGTGCGTCTTCCATTCACGAAAAGAAGGACGTCCATCATCAAAAGAAACAGCATCAAGGAAAAATTACACGCGAAGGAAAAAAAAATCTTCTTGCTAGTTCAATTGTTGGGGCTGTTATGGGTTTGCCACATCTGAAAGAATAAATAAAGTGCACAATATCCGAATAAATTGTGGGTTGAAGCAGGAGTAGATAGCCCGCAGTCATCTGAAGGGTTGCTGAGCATCTGTGCATGACTTTACTTTTCGCGACCACATGATATTTAACTCAAGCTTAAATGTGCTGTTAACGTGGGAGCTAGAGAGCGTAGTGTGAGAGTCAAAAAAATTCTGTCCCCTAATGGAAGACCCTATTCTCATCGCAGATGCGGATAGCTGTATTTCTTAAATGCTTTAAGAGCGGGAATGCGTGGTTTTAAGAGCACTGGAAGATTAGATAAAAGCAAGAGATCACATCCATTAGAGACTGTGCGCCATGCATTCGACCACTTCCATACTTACCATGTATGCAAAGGCATGTAGCATTCATTAAACTCGATGTGCTAACCCAAGAAGCCCAGGAACTGTCGGCCAAAAAATACAACTGCACTGCTTCAATGTGTATTGCTTTCTTAGTTCGCAAATATTTAGAGCTAAGACAGCTGGTGAAAAGAGGAAAAGACAGATCAGAGACTACGACTCAGCCTTTCTCTTTGTTCTATGTATTTTTTTCATTACGAAAGCCATCCATCGCTGGGAAAACCCAATTCTCAGCTAAGCGCTGCTCTGAGCGGAACTCAATACACATAGGGGTATCTATGGTTACGCAGCTACTTCAGGTAGTACATGACTTTGCAGCAGTTATTGACAGAGCCAGAAAGACATTTTTTTTACTTTGAAAAAGAGTTAGACTGCGACTCTTACCAGAAGTTATTGTTGAAATTAAAACTCATACTGAGAAATGACCCACTGCTTTCCTCGATAGTGGCGTATCTTTCTTTCTTTCTTTCTTTCTTTCTTTCTTTCTTTCTTTCTTTCTTTCTTTCTTTCTTTCTTTCTTTCTTTCTTTCTTTCTTTCTTTCTTTCTTTCTTCCTTTCTTTCTTTCTTTCTTTCTTTCTGTCTTCCTTCCTTCCTTCCTTTCTTTCTTTTCTTCTTTCTTTTTCTTTCTTTCTTTCTTTCTTTCCTTCTTTCTTTCTTTCTTTCTTCCTTACTTTCTTTTTTTCTTTCTTTCCTTCCTTCTTTCTTGCTCTCTTTCTTTCCTTCTTTCTTTCCTTCTTTCTTCCTTTCTTTCTTTCTTTCATTCCTTCTTCCTTCCTTCCTTTCTTCCTTTCTTTCTTCCCGGCGCCAGTGTATACCAGTTTAAGGGGTGTGCTCTACTCCTCGGCTGCTCTGGTCGAATGTTCCACAGGGTTCTGTTCTCGGGCCCTTTATGTTCTTAGTACTTATTAATGATCACATTAGGTAAATCATACCTTATTGTCTTCTCAATTCGCATCTTTTCCCGATTTTTATGCTATTTCTTCTTCTCTTATGCATGTCCCACTACAGCCTAAGGCTTTCTTGAAGGCTGGCAGTAATTCTACATTAAAAAAATAATAGAAGACTGTTGTGCGGAGATGGTCACACTGCACTAACATCCCCGCAAAAGTACTTGAAAAAATAAAAATTGGTTTTAAGGAAAAGGAATGACGCAGTAACTGTCTCACATATCTCGATGGCACTCCCATGAGTGTGACTTTTCCCTTGCGGCCATTAATGTGAAGTATTCTGCCGCACGAGTGAAGGCAAATTTCGGCATAACTATTTCGTTTTTCTGGTGAACTCGCGACGGGTCATGTCTTCGTTGCCTCGCACCAAGGTACACAAGTCACCGCTAGTCAACAACAGTCAGCGACTGTTGATTGTATCCTGTTCAAGCAGGCACTAGCTGTGCTGAAAATGTCATCGGCGCATAAAATGCCACCATCGTTCGTCATTAACACAAGAGGTTTTATTTGTGTGCATGCTGATCATCTCTTTATGTCTTGAAATTTACTTCAAGACCATACGCAAAAACTCTGGACAAAAGCATTTTTGAGCGGAAAAAAGTTTATGAACGCAATGTTTTCATACATTACAAGATTTTGCTATCACAATCAATATCTTCCCAGTTCTCCCGTCGACGCGCTTATATTTTTTGGCTATTAAAGTTTTTAGTCTCAGCCAAAGCGCACCTCTTGTTTTCTATGGCAGTCTTAACTACTCCCGGCAAAATTAAAAGCAAAATTTTCTTACATATCGGAAGAATAGATAATTACTTTCAACATTTCTATAAGAGCACCTAGCAATTTTCCAACATTCAAAATTTCTGTTCAAGACCAGGTGACTTGACAGCAAGTCACCTGTCAGCTTTAACCTTTGGCTACATGCTGACAAATATTCCTTCATCCATTTCTTCTGTGAAGAAACGACCATATTTATCTATTATAGTAACATCTTAAATCTAAAGGTTTTTAGAAGCTGCACAACCCATTGTTTAATCATCATCGCATTTGTATAGGTGCTATACGTTGTGCGCAATAACCATCTCTACTTGAAAGCTGAGTGCCCCTGTCCTCGCCAACGGAATGGAGGCAGTGCGAAAGCCAATATCCGAGTAGCAGAGAAGGAACAGGCGCCGTAAGCAAAATAACTTTTTCTAGTGGTTACATGCGCAGCAGCGCCTGACTCTGCATTAAGCCAGTGCTCGATTGCCCAACCACTACATCCAAACAAGGCACCGTAGTCAACCACTTTGTTCACCAACCATTTGAATCGAATGTAATTCAGTGGTAGTTAATTATCAACTTGGCTGGACAATCACAGCACCGTAGCTAACCTTCACTCGCTGTGCACTACCCGCACCCTATCCATTCATTGAACGAACTACCTAGCGTATCGCCCCCGAATGTTTTCTCATGGCATCTCACTTTTTTTGCAGTTTCTGTTTTAGACGAGCGCAACATAGCTCCGGGTGCGTGCCAGCATGGCATAGACTAAAAGACGTTGTTGAGGCTGCAGCATGGTAAAAATGTGTTAGTTAACCTGAGAACGCATCGCTTGATGCACCCGTGGAATTTAACCTCTTGATAAAAATTAGGCGTTACTGACGCCAGTCCACCAACTGCGACCCCGTGACCAAGCTATAACGCTGAAATGAAAAAAAAATGGTGTCTTATTTACGAACATGCAACGTCTGCGTTACGTCCCTCGCGCATAGGCGCTGTCATGCCAGCCCCGTCGCGACTTCACAGCCGAGCTTGTAGATTTTATTCAACACCACTCGCTCAAATGGCGAGCAGTATTGCTCAGGCAAGTGGTGTGCCTCGACTCGCAAGTGGTCAGTTTTTTGAAGAGTACCCCTTCAAAAGACTTAACATTAGACATCGCTCTGAGTTTACATATCCCCGCAGAGTTGCAGGACAGCTAAAATGCCTTTCATTTTTCTGTTTCTTTCATGGTTCCTAAAAACTCTTCGCTCAGAGTGCTGCGCTCGTCTTTGGGATGACTTCAACACCTCTGACGAGGTAGGTTGCCGGGGCTGTTTCCTGAAGTATAGAGTAGTGCAGGTTACCTTGCGATGAATACTGGCGATAACAACAGGTGAACTGCTCTATACAGTAGTTGTTTCACAGCTAATGTCACTCCGTTAGGTTATTCAATGCCATTAATTTTTATGGTACTGTCCTTCTAATTCTAAGATATTACACATTGGTATTTAATGCATTTTCTCAGTGTATTTTATCTTGCGCTTCACCGTAAATTCTTTTGTCAGAGAAGTTTTATTTTTCGAGATCAACGCCTAGAAGTTTTTCATTCTTTCTCTGGTTTAATTCCCTTCTCCAGTTTTATGTCGCGTAATGTAAACTCTAAACGTGAATACCCCTAAATGTGAGTAAAAAAGGATTAAGGTGTCCTCTAGCGAACATCTCTTTATAGATGGGCGTGCGTTAGAGGACTGCTTACTTTATTTTTCCTCTTTTCTGCTTTGAGTGTGAATTGGAGGAGATGGAAGTGCCTGCATAACGCCTTCAGATAATATGTATAAAACAATTCGCTGAAATAGAAAAGGACGGGAGGAAATGAAAGGAACGAAGTCAGTGATAGAGACGTTGAGCAGCGCAGCCAAACCGGCGTAGGAACGCCAAGGTTTGACATCGTGATAAGTACGCTGCCATCACGGTAACGGGGCCTCATCACATTACAAACTATAAAACAAAAAATACAAGCTATTTAAAACATATACTCTTAAATACATCTTTTGCAAGCGGGTTCCCTGTCTGAACTTTGCAATGTCAAGAAACAGGCTGCCTATTGCCATTCAGGAAAAACTGAGTGCCATTTCCCACTGTCAGCGCACTTTTTATTAACGTTGCCACAGAAAATATAGCTAAAGCTCTAATATGCGTCACAGCCTATAAATGAGGATACTTCTGCTGTAAAAATGGAAAAACATATTGGATGAAATATATTTATCAGAAGTTTTAACGCTCGGTTGAAAGATATCAATGTTACCCTTGCGCACGAGTCTAGTTCATAAGCATCACAGGTGGTACAGCATATTTGAAAGCTTCGCGCACAGTTCTAGTGTTCTTCCAGAATGACAAACAATTTATACTCCTTCTGAATTGCTTTTCCTCGGGCTATCGTTCAACCGCTGTGGAGAGGAAAGTGGCTCAAGAAAGAAGTCTAGCAAATGAATTATCAAACGACGTTCGCTAGCTTTCGGAGATGAAAATGTGTGAACTGCATCGAGGAAGCAAATCGCAATTCCTGCCACTGCCTTCGCAAACTGCATCCGTAGCGATCGCTTTATCAACAGAAATGGTCTTTCGCAAGTCCGGTCCATGCTTTTTGCTTTGTTCTTACCTCACACCAATTTCTGAGTCACTGACGCGGCGCATGGCAAGCACGGGAAGTACGCATAACCCATCTACAAGCAGAGAGCCTGTGTAAAAGGGTACTTTTAACATACAATAATTCGTACTGAGCAATTTACTAATCACAAAGCTCAAAGCTGTATATAGAGATGAAGGTAAAGAATACACGATGAAATAACGCACGATCGATACATCTAGTAGAGGTTTGCTGCAAGATGTAGTATATCCCAAACTGTACTGCGACGAGCTTTCGCATTTAGAGAAAGCCACGTGAAGTGAGACTTTCTCGCTATTACCAGAAAGAAGTTTTTCCCTGTTGGCTCCAAAGAGAATTCAGCTGAGCGCAGCCAATAAAAAGAAGTCTCCTTCAATACTCTCTTTTCAGTGTGCCGGCCCTTGTTTAATAAATCGCCAGACATACCTTCGCTTCCTTAGAAGCAGTCCGCGTCCTTCAAAGTTCACAGCTTAGCGCAAGCCACAGAAAAACAAACACCAAGTGCTAAACAACAGGTGTGAGAGAAGCGAGGAAAAGTGAAGCGTCGAAATTCAGGCGCTTCGGGGTTTAGCGCGTAATACGCAACGGCGCGTGCCAAGTGTCTGCGGAGAGTCATCCATTACGGAGAGTGTCTCCTCTGGCTTCAGTGGGAGCTAAATAAGACCCCCATTGTGACATCAGTGTGTCGGTAATGGCCTGGTGTACTCTGAAACTTCCGCTCTAGGAAAATCTTCTCCAGCGCTAGAAGGAAACAAAAACTAGTCCTTCGCTGCCGTTGTGCTCACGCCAGTACAGCACTCTCACCCTCTCAGCGACCAACTTGAGGGGCAATCGATATCGAAAAAAATGTCGTCTCTTTATAGCGGGCACTTCTTGTGTGATTGCAGATGTAACCTCTCATGCCATGCGACTATGAAACAGCGCTGCCACATCAGTTCTACTCACGACAGCGTCTCACAAAACACAATGCTAAATTAGATAAATGGAGTCTCTACGCGGTTACGTGTGTGTGTCCTTCGGTTCAAGGCAACTTCAGGGATCGGAACGGAGCCTCTTGCCACCCGGTAATTTGTTCTTGGCAAAATCTGCACCATATAATCGAGCTAACACGATGGCCAAAGTCTGGGTGCTTATCTTCTTAAGAGCGACAAGATAATGAAACCTCTCAGATGTATGCCGGCTTATTGAGCGCCGGGATTCTATTGAAAGGCAATTGAAGAGGCTTTAGAATCGATTAGTTTAAAAGGGCCGAATGTGTGAAACATGCAGGTAAATCCGTGAAATAATTTTACGTTGCCTTTTGAAATCTTGGCGTCATAGCCGAATAAACCGGCGTCGGCGCGCAGGCTCCTCTACAGAGCACAGCGACGGACAGAGGTCCCGATAATGACGTCACGCATGACGTCGTTGTGTTTCCAGCGAAGCAGCGGATTTTTCTCGGAAGATAATCAGAGATGCTTGAGCTTTGCACCCGAGCGGCAACCACACACTACGAAGTGCTACGAATAGCTTGACAAGAGCGTTAATTACGCATTTATTGTGCAAGGCAAATATAGTGTGCGTGGCTGGATAGGAGTGCGACGCAGTAGCGTCATACGAACATTCCACGTATACTGCCACACACGGCCATGAAGCAGAGCAGAAAGAATTTTACGCTGAAAATAATCACACACAAACGAAATGAATAGGAAAGCTAGTTGCATCCAGAATTCGTATTCCTGTAACTTGAAAACAAGTAGTTTACAAGTGACGCAGAAATGCACACAGGGGTGAGGTGGGAGGAGCTGAAGCATACCGTGATACCTCCCGGCCAACAATGTTAAACAGGTATAGGGAGTGAACACTCACATCGTAAGTCTATTGTTCATCTCGAAGAAGCATGTTCCGCAACGCAAAAAAAAAACAATGAAAGCAAATCTGCGACGAATTAAAAATCTGAACCAGGCTGCGTACAGCAGAACGTCGGAAACGAAATAAACGAACTTCGCCGCGCAGGAAAACGTCAAATATTCATACGAACGCTTTACAGAGACGAATATGTCTATTGTCCTTCCTGTCTTGGGTACTCTTTGCACTTGCACTGAGAGAAAGGGAGCAAAATTTGGTAGGAATTTAACGCAGTTAAACAGGCTAGACGTTCGAAAGATATTCATTCTTCAATTGGAGGGGGCACTTAAGCTCCGAGTTGAGGTTATGACGCGATAGCTTTAGTGGGTTAATACCCGTATATGCAGAATTAATCATTCTCTATTTAACATTTATAGATGGCAGCGAGTCCTCATACTACTACCAACGCAATGGAGCAGCGATTAAGTGATGCGCCACTGCACTGGCAGGTGGCTGTTTCTACCACAGCCACCAGTAGGGATTGTGCGACCCATGTTGCTCTTCCGTACCAACCTCTGGCGCAGCTACCGCGACGCTCCTCCGAACTTACCCGAGCTTATCCGACTCGGGTGTGCTCAGGTAGTAAGTCGGATTGCTAGGCAATGAATGGCACAAGATAGAAATAACGTACGCACGTACGGTGACAAGATTCTTGGTGGGTGTTGATGAGCGCTTGAGTGCTTTCCTACTAAAAGTTTGTTCCCAACGCCGATTCCTCAGGGGCTGGAAGCGCCCACGAACAGGTTGGCGATTGCTTCGGGACTCAGTGACAGAGAACAACCCTGGCACGATGGAAAGAAGACCAGAGCAAAAACGAGGGAGTAACTCGAGAGCAAAACAGAGCAGGAGTAACAAGGCAACAAGGAAGAGAAAATTGGGAGTCGCACCTCCACAAGATAACATTGCGTGCGAGTGCAGCCAGGAAGCAATCGACAGCAAGCTCTGAACTCTTTGACAGACGAAACACGAATTTAGTGCGACGTGAGGGCTTGTGTGGCTGTTGCAAGTTTTCCTCTTGCACCATAGCAGGATATTATGTGGTACTACTACACGTCGCTTTTAGCACACAGACGCAAGTTCCTGTAGTGTTCATATAAAATAAAAAAAGTAAGAAAAGAAGTAATTTTGGCGAACTGAAGTCATTCGACGTTTTGTTTAAAATTGTGTGCTTTCTTGCACAATCCTTATTATAAACATCGAAATCACAAACTTAGGCTTTCTCAGACACAGGCACAGCATTTGTTCATATAGTAAATAGCCAGCTCATGGCAGGAGGCCCCGGCCGGTCGGTATGTAAATGAGGAAGGAACATGCTAAGTAGCTCATGATTTCAAGGAGAATATCTTCTACGGAAGTAGGTTTCAGTGAAAAGTTTGGAAATGCTCTCCCCAACCGATCATTTATTTTCAGCCCATCGTTTCGAGATACATTTGGCCCCTTCTTCAGGGGCGGCTGAGAGGCAATCAACCGGCAGCAAGGGGCGGGTTTTGCTTTCCTTACTGCGGCTTTCTCGCCACTCTGCCACCCGTGGAGAAGGAAACGAGCTCGTCTGGAAACGTTGGGCTCAAAATAAATGATTGGTCGGGGTGATTATTTCTCAACCTTTATGCTACCCACCTTATCATAAGAAATCCATCACCATAAACTTCTTGTTAATATGCAAGGAACGCTAATAAACTACACCTCTTTAAACAACAAACTTTCAATATACCTTCCTGGGGTTTTGACTGCACACAGTGCGGCAGGTTTCAGGAAATCAGCCGACGGAAAATTACACCGCTACACGGTTTTAAAGAGCTGTACTGTCACGCTCGGAAGAAAATGGTTCAAGTCTTACTGGGAAATTTGATTGTAATTAATTTCGCAAGCAATCATAACATAATAAGCTCTTTCATATTACGGACATTTGCAAGGACGTTCTTTCTGAGCACTAAAAAAGCTGCCGAAGCAGTAACTTCGGAGAAAACTAAAGCGTTATGCTAATAACCGTGCCTTCATTGGCGGATAAGAGTGTCTTCGGTGAATCCGTGCGTGCAGCGCATTTACATTATCCGGGCTTATTTATCTAGGGGTTTAATTACACACTTCATACTGTTATTCTAAACAATTTGAAGACGAAGCATAATATCATGCATGTGCGGAGATACACTTTCTAATTTGTGCTTGATGCGTCATGTGCACGCAAGAATGTTGTAAATCCCATTATAATATTAGCGTTTTTGTTATGCTTCTGTTTTCATGTTTTTTCGCTTCTTTCCAGGCAACCAACAAAGCACCTTGAAATTTTCACAACCACTTAACAGGAAAATGGCGGTTCTTGTGCGCTAATGAAGACTTTATTGTTTACTCGCTTGTAATTAGTTCCGCTCGTTTACACAAATGCCTTAGCAGAGAATTTCTGGCTGCATAACAGTGCACTAAAAATACAATGATATTGCTGTTTCCATAACTAAGTCCCCAGCGGCTGCGGAGCAGCTGACCAAGGCGGCGGTCAGACCTGTGACGTAGCGGAGGGTGCTAAGAAGTTTTCGGGGCTCCGGTGGCCGCAGCTGGCAAAGGACAGGGTTAATTGGAGAGATATGGGAGAGGCTTTTGGCCTGCAGTGGGCAGAGTCAGGCCGATGATGATGATGTTGATGATGATGCTAATGAAAGCGCTCCAAATGAACGGTTTGCGAGCTTTGTCCACTTAATATAAGTTGTTTTTAAGCGCAACAGCGAGACGATGAACGTCTCGCTACCTTCGAGGTTTCGAAGTTCTAGCTGCAAACCATGACGCGTCACACCGGCGGCATGAGATTTTTCATCTGCTTTCTAATCAGTTATTCATAAGCTATAAAATAACAACACTGCTACTCTCACTTTGATCAACACAACAAATTAAAAAAAACATTCCCCCATTCTCTTTCGCTTAGGCGGCTGTTGCCTTCTTTCGTATGCCATTACGAGTCCCTCACATCCCTTACCTTGCCTGCTCATGAAGCTTTAGGAAACAGTATGTGAGACGCACTCATCACCTTGCGCTACTTTTCACTCGATAGCTTATTGCTGTATCTGCGTAATGCTGTAGAGAAAACCCATTATTAAAGAAGCTTGTAAACGCTGTAACGAAGGCGCTTGTCTGTTATTATGGAAGCACTTCTCTCAGTGAACTGTGCTCACAAGCAGTTCAGAGTTACTTGTTAAATAAGATTAGTAATCTAGTAGATTTTATATCCAATATGTGCTTATTCTAGGTCGCTCTACAGTTATGTACCCTAGATTAGAAACTTTAAAAAGAAAATAATTCCCGCTAATAAGTTACTGTACAAACCAAAATAAAAAAGTCATCTAAGTACTCTAATTAGTGGCCAACAACATTCTTTCTGATGATCTTGAGATAGTTATCAATGACAGTAACTAAGAATGTTTTGTGTTACATTCTCAATGCGCCTGTGATTGTAAATTGCATCCGGATATAAAACCTTATTTTTCAGACTGGGACAGAGTAATCAAACTTCTACTAGGAATATGTGGTTGCTGTCCCCATGCATTATTTATGCCTATTTCATAAGTGTATGTTTACCCAAATAATTAAGTCAATTTCATTGCGCCGTGCTAACACTATAGTAGTATCGTCAGTATACGGTATAGTTTGGCCGTAAGATAACGCTGATTCCAAATAACTGATATGAAGCAAAAAAGCCAATGGCCTCCAGACAGAGCATTGATAAACTCCAACTTTAATTGCCTTAGCACTGGAATGTGAATTCGCGGACTGAACAACTTGAAGCGGTCCTTTAAATAATTTTTATTAATAGCTAGGCTTGTGCCATTTATGCTGTAACCTGTTTCTTCTCCTTTAAGGATACTTTGATTTAACAAACCAAAAGTTTTAGCGAAGTCTATGAGTGAGCTTGCTTATAGAGAACCAGATTCTATTAATTTCCTTACCCAAACGTTGAAGCAGCATATGTTAGAATATCCTTTCCTTAAGCGAAATGGAAAGGGGGACCGAGTACTATATTTTCTAATTTTAATTGTAACTGAAATTTATTGGTCAATGACTTTGCACAATAACGGCAGTATTATTGGCATCTAATTCTCATTTTTTTCTTATATTTTGACTTGAATGCGTAAAAGCACGATTGAAACGTACATTTTTGCAAGAAAGACGTCCGTGGAGCAAGTCAAATTTACAGAGTGAGTGAGAACTGGAGATGTCATTTCTGTGTAGACTGTGGACTCAGATGTCTTCTTTGTCACTGGTAGTATCATGCATGCCAGATATACTCACTCTGCCTCATAAGAATCCATAAAAAAAGTTAAAATGAGGACTCAGGACGCACAGGGCACCTAGTGGCCGAAGCAGCTTACGGCAGCGGCTTTTAAACGCGAAGTGAAAAAATTTCAAAGCGTCCTGGATACTGAAGGTTGCCTATATGAAAACGTCGGTCCTTTGCACGGCATAACTCATTGAATTCTTTCATTAAGGCACTCGAAACAGCCGTTGCCGCCTTCTTTATCACCTCTATTACTGTTTCCGAACAGAGGTTGATAAAGCAAACACTCCATTGTTTTACCAGCCTGTTTGTTGTATGTGCACTTCAGCTAAAGGAACAGTGATAAAGCCATAAAATTCTAAATAAGCAAGCGTCACGCGTATTGCGAGTGGTATGATGCGAAAGAGAGGGCGACAAAGGTACTTCAATTTCTCTTTTCTCAAAACCATCCAAACGCAATTGACATTTCTTTGATATCAGTCATACCAGTTTTCCGGGGGCGGGTGCTTAGAGCACCCGTCCTCGGAAAACTTAAACCAACATCGGCCGGGTGTTATTTTCGCCCTCTGGCGAACGTAACACCGAACCAGAACCGAACTTTGCGAAACATTCCTTCTGAACAGTCATCAGCTTTCAGCACTAGAAAGCAATTGGTGCCCCAGGCAGAATTCCACAGTCGCGTCTACATGAATGCGACAGAGTCGACTCCAGTCCACATTTTGAGGAAAAGTGCAGAAACATCCAGGAAGAGAACTGAGAGTGAGCCATTACTTTCTCTCTCGAAAGCTGCTTTTACTGTCAAAAAAACGACTCAAGACGCATTTTGTCGCATTCATGTAAACGCGGCTCGTGATGCGGGCTATCGGCTCTGTTTTCATTTCGTTCATTTTGTTTTTTTCCTTTTTGTTGCAACGTTGTCTGGATCCCATGCGCAGTTTTGCTGCATATTTGGCGTTGCAGATAGTTCAGATGAGCTTGAGAGTCCATAAGCACTTATTCTGCATGCATCTTGACAACCTCTTGTAAAGTCAGCTACTAATGGGACGGTTTTTCAAGATGACTGTCGACATGAGTCCTATATACCTTTGGTGGCCAATAAGTGTTAAATTTCTTATACCCTGCAACAAAAATCAATATTTTTAATGGACATGAATACTTGCTGCACGTACTCGAATGCATTTTAAATAAAGGCGTTTAAGATCTTTCTGTTTTTCGAAAGTATAGACATTGTGAGCACGGAGCACAGATAAAAACTGCATAAATGTTTTGGGCATGCGGCTAGAACTGATTGGTCTTTCATTTAAGAGAACAGATAGTAAAATGGTTCAGGGTTTCTGGTGATGAGGCGTAATTCATTTATAATTCTAACCGCATGCAAAGGGTCAATCCATGCCAGTTGAACCAGAGTTTGCGCTTTACCCCATTCGATATTTTCCACAAAATGTGTGGTTTGGGGGAGGAGGGAGGGGAGGGCGGGGCACTTGTTTTATGCGACAGCCCTTTGAATTTCTCAGACGTGTGCAGAAGTTGGTCTCACTAAAAATTTACCAAAAACCAGATATTTTCATTTCAGCTAGAAAAGTTTTAATTGGAAATGCATATGCATTGTGGTTTTCTATCGCACAGCAATGGTTTTGTGTCAAAAAGATTTTGCGTTGTTTTAATCCATTATGTTAGTCAAAGAAGCATCCCTACTGCAATTTCTTTAATTTTTTCGCGACATTCATGCGAAGCATCATGTCTTTCGGCGGCAGTCCATAACTTGTACTATATAATTTTATTGTTCGAACAATATTACAACACAATATATTCCAGAAAAAATTAGAACTTATAAAATATGTGTTTCGCCGTGTTTTCATCCATAAGTTGAGTATAGATATGTTTCTAGTACAAATATGAAGTGTAGCTCGAGTGATGGATAAATTCATTGTAATTTTGGTCAGTGAATTGTAGCGGAGCCTTTCTTTGTTTTGTTTTCAAGAAGAGAAAAGTGAGAAATTCAGCGCCGCACCTCGAGCTATGGTTGCTCCGTACTGAAACTGCACTGCAGAACACAGCCTTGGGGCCGCTCAGAATTCTACGTTGGATTTACACGGGCAATGGTATGCGAGAGCGGCATCAATAGAATCGAAGTGGCATCGGGAAGAGCGAATATGATTACCCTAGGAAGCAACAGTTTCCCCACCTTAGCGCTCTGCCTTCTCCTGCTCCCACCCACCTTTGAGCCAGAGCCGACGCAATTCGCCTTGACCCCAATTTTTTTAGCGCCAGTTGTTCCAAGAAGAGTTTTCTGGCGCGCTAGTTGGTGCTTTCCGTTCATGATTAAACTGCGCGAAGAAAACACGGACAGAAACAGAAAACACGTACACACACTGAGCGCAGAACTTCTAACTTTTATTCGAAAAACGCTTCGGGCATAACCTTTTATACGCTCTAAACAACCGCCACATGACACAGCTTTTCAGCTTACGTTTTTTAGTGGCTTTGCACCTTCATCATTTATTGTTATTACTGTTGGTTCCGCGTCTCATCCCTTTTTGCTGAGCAGTTTGCGCTAGTAATACAGCATTTTGTTGATGCCCTTTTTGGTGGTATTGGTATTATCTTCACTTTTAGGATCTTTATCTTCCAGTCTCCTTTTTTTTTCCTTGTATCTATGTTCAATGGTACGTAAGCTTGCACACACTGGTGTAGTTTAGATTGGCGCTCTGGCGGGTCTGCGCATCATGTACACGTAACTGTCAATACTTATCAGTTTTTATCTCGGGTGTGTCATGTGGTGGTTGTTTAGAGCGTATAAAAGGTAATGCCAGAAGCGTTTTTCGAATAAAAGTTGGAAGTTCTGCGCTCAGTGTGTGTACGTATTTTCTCTCTCTGTCCATGTTTTCTTCGCGCAGTTTAATGATGAGCAAGTTGTTCCCCAAACAAAGAAGACGCAATGCAGTCGTCCTTCCTAATAGAGAATGAATCCATTTGCCCTATCAGCGCAGCAAGCGGCGCAGTCAGGTGTTTCGTTGCAGCGTTGTGATAGTAAATAGGAAGCATGCGATGCTTCGAATTATATTGGTCGATGTAATCTTTTCCAGAATAGTTATTCTGAGACTTCGTGTTCTATGCGAACTACTAAACGCAAAGAATGTCACCGCATTTTCGTGTTTCCCGATGTGGTTCCGTTCTCTATGAAACCACATCTCACTAATCTACACAGGAGTTTTCAGTAACAAAGCACGTGTAACCACATCTGCTCTTTACCCACCATCAACGCAACCGGCGCAACCCGCTTTGAGAACCGCGAAAGCACTGAAAGAGTTGCTCTTCCACCCCTGGTTCCGTTTCAGTCGAATTGTGGCGCGAAGTACGACAAAGACCGCACGAAGCATCGAGGACGCGAAACGCAGTGATTGTCTTTACCTTTATTACATCATTTAAACCAAGAACTCTAAAAACAAATATTTCAAAAATATTTTATCGACTGATGTTATTAAAAGCATTGCATACGTTATATTTACTCGAACAACACTGTAACAAAACACCTGATTGCACTGCTTGCTCCATTGATAGGACAAAATATATTAATTCTCTATTTGGAATGAGGATTGTATTGCACCGTATTTATTTGGTGAACAACTGCCGCTACAAAATTAGGGGGCAAAGCAAATTGTTTTCTCATTTAAAGCAACAAAAGCTCTGACAAACATCGCGGAGCAAAGTTAAGAGAAAACTATGCATCAATCGGGCCACATTTCATATTTTTACTAAGAACTCCTCAGAACAAACTTTCTGGCCGAAAACTCGTCAGAGCACACATCTTTTAGTTGCACATTTTTTTGGTAAATATATTGTACTGGAATATAGTTTAAACCACCTAATATTATAGTACATGTTATAGAGAGCCGCAGATGGATATCATGTCGTTCACGAATTTCGCGAAACATTTTTTAAAAAATATCTAGAACGATGCTTCCCAGGACAAAATAACGAATTACAAGGACGCAAAAAAACATTGTTCTGAAAAACCATTGTTTTTTGATAAAAACTTCAATGCATGTTCATTACCTATAAAAACTTTTCAGCCGTAAAATTTAAATATTTCATTTTTGGTAATTTTCTTAGTGAGACCAACCTTTGCACTCCTTTGAGAAATTCAAAGGGCTGTCACATGAAAAGAAAATCTTTTCCTAAAAATCATTATGGGTAATTACTTTAGATGATTCAGTAAAGAGCTACAAAGTTCATGGAAAAGTGCGGAGGGAGTCGCTCGCGAACTCTGATCCGGTCTTGCTATAGAGACCGATACTCTTAACGACCATCAGTATCTTGCCTAAGCATTACATTGCCTGCCAAGCCGTTTTTTTGCTTCAACTAGAATATCATTAAGCCCTGTTCGTTCCCTAACCCACTCTGACCTCCTCCTCTCTCTTAACCTTGCACCTATCATTTTATTTCCAGAGCTCAGTGTATTTTCCTCTATTTAAATAACTATTTTCGTTAGCCTCCACGTTTTTACCCCATAGGTGAGTACGGATATATGAAGCTGCTACGCGCTTTCCAGTGGTGGGATAGTGGTAGACTGCCATTTATGATCTTAGAGAAGTCCATATGCCCTCCCCTATTCTTATTCTTCTTGTTCTTTCAGACCCGTGACCGGGATACGCGGTCACTAACTGCAATAACTAGATGTATTCGTTTGCAAAAGGATCGTCTGGCCGCCAAGTGTGAACTTCTCTTCCGTTTTGAGACTATTGAACACTGCTTTGGTCTTATGCATAATAATTTTTAGACCCACAATTCTGCTCTGCCTGTCCAAATCACAGATCCTGCTTTCCAGTTCATTTTTTGAGTGACTTAGCATGGAAATGTCATCAGCGAATCGAAGATTACTAAGGTATTCTCCATTAACTCGTATACCGAACTGATCCCAATCCAGGCCTGTGAATACCTACTGTAAACAGACGGTGAATAGCATTGGCGAGATTGTGTCTCCCTGCCTGAGGCCCTTCTTTATTAAAATTTTATTGCTGACTTTATGGAGGACTATGGTGGCTGTGCAGCCGTTAAAGATATCCCCCAGCATTTTAATGTACGGTTCACATCCAGCCTGATTTCATAATGCCTGCATGACTGCTCATGTTTCAAGTGCGTAAAATGCTTTCTCGTAATATATTCTGACGGAGACGAAGCTGGCAGTGGCGCGGGACGGAGCGCCCGCGCTAGGCCAGTGGCCATTAAATCATCTCATAGCCATCGTTCACCATGCCTCATTCTTCGGCTGGCCGCCGCGTTACATTTGGTGTGAGGTGCTGGGGTCTATTCATCGCCATCCTGGTCACGGCGCTTCGGCGTCCTGGGCCTGCCGTGGACGTCGGCCGTGAGTACCTGGTCAGCGCCGCACGGCCGCGCCCCAGCCCTCCCGACCTGAACCGACCTCGACGCTCACCCCAGCCCCGTCCCCCGCCCGGACCACACGACACGACGACCCAAGACCCCACCGACCCAAGACCCAAACGTGAGGACACCGCCCCCCTGCCCTGCCGTTCGGTGCGTCCAGAGACCTCGACCGTCAGCTCCTGGCACCCTACGGCCCGGATGCTTCTTGGACCGGGACTCATTCTCCCATCTTTCTCATCGTGACGGCCAGCACTGCACCATCTTGTATATACTGTTCAACCCTCCACTCAAGACCATCGCCATTTCACGCGTCTGTTCGTCACCGATCGGGACGATCGCTTGGAGGCCCCGGGTAGTGTGACGAAGACGAAGCTGGCAGTGGCGCGGGACGGAGCGCCCGCGCTAGGCCAGCGGCCATTAAATCATCTCATAGCCATCGTTCACCACGCCTCATTCTTCGGCTGGCCGCCGCGTTACAATATGAAGGCTGTATGTAGGGGTTGTTTTATATTCTGCGCATCTCTGTATCACATGACTCAGAGTGTGAATATGCTCTATTGTTGAGCAGCCTTTACGAAAGCCTGCCTGATCGTTTCGACGATTGAAGTTTAAGGTTGTCCTGATTCTATAGCGATTACCATAGTAAATACCTGGTAGGAAACAGTGAGCTGATCGGTCTGCATTTTTTCATGTCCTTGACGTCTCCTTTCTTATGAATTAAGATAATGTTAGCGTTCTTCCAAGCTTCTGGTACGCTCGAGGTCACAAGGCACTAAGTAAACAGGGTGGATACTTTTTCTAGCACAATCTCCCCTTCGTCCTTCTACACATTTTTTCTTACTTCATCCACACCACCTTTACCCTTTTGCATTGCTCCTAAGGCTTTCTTTACGTCCACTTTCGCTGCTGGCGGGATGTCCCATTGCTGTTCGCTACTGCCTCTGTCATTAACGGTTTTACTACACTGGCTATTGCATAGACGTGTAGAACTGTTCGGCTACCTGAACTATCATATCCATAAGAATTGCGGCATTGCTGTCTTTGTCTCTTAATGCATACATCTGAATTTTGCTTATTCATAGTTTCCTCTTCACCGCACCTAGGCTGCCTCCGCTTTTTTGAGCATGCTCGATTCTCTCATATTAAAGTTAGTTGTGTCGGTTATCTCGCACTTACCAATTAGCCTTGATAGATCTGCCAGTTCTATTCTCTCTGTGGTATCAGATTACAAGGCAAAATGGCGTATTTATTGGCAATATTCTGCGCGTACAAGCAGGCCCCCTTTAACAAATGCAATGCTTAGAATTCCTACTTCCCGGATAGCACGCGCTTGATCTGTTGAACTTAAGACTCGTTCCATTATGCAGTTACTTGTTATAACATTCATATGGCAATGTCAGTGACCCGGATTCTCGTCGTCTTATTATATATGGGGTCATCGTATGCCAGAACCAAGGTGACTGGTATTTTGGTGTGTGTGTGTGTGTGTGTGTGTGTGTGTGTGTGTGTGTGTGTGTGTGTGTGTGTGTGTGTGTGTGTGTGTGTGTGTGTGTGTGAGTGTGTGTGTGTGTGTGTGTGTGTGTGTGTTTTGCGGGAGGGCATGTGTGCGCCTGAGTGCGTCAATGTGTGCGGCTGTGTCGAAGTACTTGACTCACGCAAACTTTAACGAGTGCGAGGTCTTCGCAGAAAGCCCATAATTTGAGACGATGGATAGCCAGCGCCGCTTCCACTCGATATCACAAATTGCAGTGCCAAAGACCTCATGAATGCCACTCAAAGCTGGTAGCGTTAGCTTATTTCTTTGTTTAATTAGGTCTCATGTTTGGCGTTTATGTTTGTGGCGTCATGGAGAAACCTCTGTCACTTTGATTTTTTTTCAAAATACCTGCACGCGTGTGTCGTACAAAGCATATAACTAACCTCATTCTCTTGAAAAAGCGTTGATAGTTTGCAGCCGCTTGGTGTGTTGCGACACTAGAGACGATGACACGTCCAAGATTAATCCACCCACACCACAGGGTCTACGCCCTTAACTGCAGCCGCTAAACTGTTTTCTCGTGCTGACATTCTGGAGGGTAACCTCTCTTACAGGTGTCTGTCTATCTCATCCCCCCCCCCCCCCGCCGCCTCCCCGCCTCTGCCCAGAAAGCAAAAAAGAACATCGCTGCCCGTGTACTTCAATACACGCTAAAAACAAAGAAAAACGAGGAGGGGGAGGCAAAATTATTCAGACACCCACCACTGCAGCAAACTTCAGTCGAAAGTGCTTTAACACACAAAGCGCCACTAACCCTTTCACTCCTCTTCTCTTCCCCCACGCTACTCAGCGCTTATTTCTCACTTATCTCAGTGCAGTATTTCAGTGAGGGCAAAGAATTCTCTGTTTCGTTGCAACAACGCCCCCGCGTGCAGACGCACGCACACACACATATACACACACCCACACACACACAGACATGCGTCTTTTATGGTGTTCTGCGTTTTCATTTTGTATCTCTTTGGTAAGGCAAAGAGGTCACGGGGCGGTTACGAATTTTGTGACGCGAATGACCCACCGTAAGCTGGCTTGTGATCTAGAAGACAAGGAGACACGTTGAGTTGGTGTTGTTTATACTAAGGCACCGATCCCTGAAATGTGTTATCTTTTTGGAAATTTTAATTAAATCTCTGCTTTAAATGACGTGGTTGATGGTAGTTTTTCTAGATGTGATGGCTACTTTGGGATCTGTTATTATTTGTAACATTAGTGGGTGTTGAAGGTTTTTCATGAAATCGCCGTTGGTCTCCCCGAAAATAAAGGCACAGTCCAGAGGCATGATGCAGCCCATATATAAGCCGGAAGATTTTTACATGATAATATAACCTCTTAAACGGCGGCGTATGGTCTCAGCAGCCGGAAGCACCGCCTTCGGTCACCGAGGCGGTGGCTTAGTGGTTAGATCATCCACCTCCTAAGAAGGTGGCGCTGGTGAGGCACAGGAGGTTCGCGAAGCAAATTCGCGAAGCAGAAGTTCGCGAGGCAAATAAAGGGGGGCCAAGAAAATTCTGGAACCATATAAGCTGGTTGGGAAAAACAAATCAAAGAACGCAGGAACAGATTATAGATGCTGAGGGAAAATGTTTAGAGGGAGACGATCCTGTGAACTACATGACGTCATTTATAGCTGCGTCTTTTAGCAACGACAATGGGGTAATCTCCCCAAGTGAGGCGGCAACACAGGACAGCACAATAAAAACAGCTTAGAACTGACTAGTCTTAACTGGGAAAAGGCGGAAGCGAATATTCCTAAAACCACATCAGCAGGGATAGACGAAATTCCAATTAAGCTGATTAATGAGCTTGGCCCAAAAAGCAAGGAGGCGCTGATAAAAGCATTGGAGACAGTCACAAGATATCAGCAAATTCGGCACAGATGGAGACAGAGTAAAATGAATTTGATTTATAAAGGGAAAGGAGATAAGATGAACATCAAATCCTTCCGTCCGATTACGATAACGTCTGTTATGTACAGGCTGGCGATGCAGGCGGTGAAATTAAAAATGCAGCCATGGGTAGAAGGTAACCGGATACTCGGAGAACTTCAGAATGGGTTCAGAAGGGGTAGCCGTTTAGATGATAGCCTGTTCGTGCTTACCCATTGCATAGAAATAGCTAAGGCGGAAAACAGACCTCTGTTTTTAGCCTTTCTCGACATAAGCGGTGCATACGATAACGTGAACAGGGAACTCCTGTGGAGCATATTGAAAGATTTAGGTATCGGTCATGAGGTAATTGATTTTCTAAAGGAAATCTACTAAGATAATGAAGTTGAAATTACATGGGAAGGGAAAGAAAGTACCACAACTGTGGGGGTGCACAAAGGATTGAGGCAAGGTGGTCCTCTATCACCGCTGCTGTTCATGCTTTACGTGATAAATATGGAAAGAAGGCTAGAAGAAAGTAATCTAGGTCATAATCTGACTTACAGAATAGGCGGAAATGTAGTTGAGCAGCGACTCCCGGTGTTAATGTATGCGGGCGATATTGTACTGTTAGCAGATAGCCAGGAAGATTTACAAACTTTGGTTAATTGCTGTGGAGACGAAGGAGACGCT